>NC_064565.1:92366713-92672650 GCF_937001465.1 Orcinus orca
TTAGTCGCCATGCTGCACGTTATTCATCTTATAACTGGAAGTCTGTACCTTTTTGACCCCCTTCACCCATTTTGCCCCTTCCACACCCCCTTGCCTCTGGCAACTGCTAATCTGTTCTCTGTATCTATGAGTTTGGTTCTTTTTAGATTCCCCATATAGGTGAAATCATATAATATCTGTTTTCCCTGTCTGATTTGTTTCATTTAGTGCAAGTATTTTAAGTTCTCTTAACCAGTTTTTTAAAAAAGCGTTGTCAGTGTTCTTAATGAATGCACATAATATATTTGGGAGAGTTAAACCAAATAGCAAATAGTTATGGGATGCCTACTATACGAAACACACCAAATTCGGTATTAATATATAATCATCTTATAGCACTCCCACATCTAAATACAGCCCCGAATGGGAGCAGGGTCATAAAGTCTTGAAGTGCAGTGTTTTCCATACTGGAAAACCTGTGGGGATGGCTTGTATATGACCTGAAAAAATCAACAAGGCTGAATGGATCAGACACAAAGGATGGAACTGATTTATGATAGCTGGTATGTTTTGCAAGTCCCATGTTAAACGCATGCTGAGTGTTTTTAAGATGAAGTATTTATGTACTTGTGATCTGGAAACATTTCAAGATTCAGGACTGGCATCTTCACAGAAATGTGTGAAGCAGGATGGTCTCCTTAGTAGCATTATGTCCTTAATAACAAAAGAAGACCAGTGATATGTAGAGATGTTGGAAAGAAAGCTGGATAGGAGGTAATTTTAGGATTTAAAAAAAAAACCCCAAAAAACTAAGTCCTGGGTCATTCTGTGGATTTATGTGACGTTTTTCCTTTTATATTGATTGTTTTCACTGAACTCTTAGGGCAGTATCAGTCTAATCTTCTGATTTGTAATTCTGAAAATTTAGAGCCCTTATTTCTGATTCTCAGTCAAGGAGGGCATGTTTTGTCATTCCTATTTCCTTAGGATGTGGAATTGGACACTTGTTTTAACAGAATGTTCCTCTCTCCTAGGGCTGAGCTTTCCTTTTAGTCCTCTAAAGGGTAAATGCTGGATTAGGCTTAAGTAAAGCAGTTTTGTGATTCTGGACCTTCCTATTGTATTTAAAATCTTGCAATTTGGATTTCAGTGTTTTCCTATTTAAAGGAGAGAGGTAGGTACTTAATCTGGAGTTTACCTTCATAAACCTGATTAAGGTGGGTTCTTAGCTGCACAGGTACCCCTCGCGGACCTGGCCTGCTGGGCTGCTCAGAGGTGGGAGCCCTGCTGTGGTCCCCTTTCCCACTCCCCCTCACAACAGCCCCTCGGCCACCGCACGAAAGAAAAGCAGAGCTTTCCCCTCCCCAATTTAACTCTGGCTCACTGCTCCAAGTATAAAAACTTCCAGGTTGGCAAATAAAGGGAAAATTGTAAATAACAATTTTGGGGGAGGCTTCTTTTATTTATTTATTTATGGCTGCGTTGGGTCTTCGTTGCTGTGCAGGGGCTTTCTCTAGTTGCGGCGAGCGGGGGCTACTCTTCATTGTGGTGCGCGGGCTTCTCATTGCGGTAGCTTCTCTTGTTGCGGAGCACGGGCTCTAAGCGCGCGGGCTTCAGTAGCTGTGGCTCGCGGGTTCTAGAGCGCAGGCTCAGTAGTTGTGGCGCACGGGCTTAGTTGCTCCACGGCATGTGGGATCTTCCCGGACCAGGGATCGAACCCGTGTCCCCTGCATTGGCAGGCGGAATCTTATCTAATGCGCCCCCAGGGAAGTCCGGGGGGAGGCTTCTTTAATAGCAGAGGTACATACAATTTTCAAATTTCTTTCAGGGGGTATGCTGCAAAAACAGTTTGAAGACTACAGGTACAAAAAAACCCCAGCGATGTATAATGAAAAAAGCATAGGTTTTGGAGTCAGATATATTTGGGTTCAAGTTTTGGCTTTATCTTTTGGGCCAAGTTAATTGCCTCCTCTGAACCTAGGTTTCCTCATTATTAAAATAGAGGTAATAATACTCCCTCAGATGACTGGCATAAGAATTAAATGATGAGATATGTAAACTGCTGGCACCAGTACTAGTAAATATTAGTGTCATTTTCCTACAATCCCAGAACATTCTCTATGTCTGCCAGAGATGGTGTTCTAAAAATTAATACTAGGGCTATGTTTCTAAATTATACATTCATGAAGTTTCCTCCTGCATAACGATTCATTTAATAAGGAAAAGAAAGTCTCAAGAGTTGACCAATGTTTGATATGTAGTCATAATCAAATAAGCATGTTAAAACCGAGTGTATTCTAATATTGAAGTGCATAAATCGGTGCTTTAGAGCTCAACATGGAGCTCTATCATATGTTTAGAAATTGTGGAACGTCTTTCTACCCACAATATACGTCATTCCCCTTCTTGGAGCCCCGGGTCCACTCCCTCTACTGTGGCTCCTCCCACATGTTAACACAACTGCCTACTGGCTTGCCTGTCTCTTACTAGAGACTCTCAACTATTTGCGAGCAAGGAGCATGCCGGGTTCACTGTGTGTCTCTAGAACCCAGCCCAGTGCACAAACATAATATGTTCAATGAATCATTTATTGAAAGAAAGAATAGTTCTAATGCTTGTGGAATGTTCTTTACTGAATTGTAATTATGCTATTCACATGATATTTGGATCTGAAAGGACATTAAATATAGTTCGGAGGGTGCAGAGGTGCTGAATTTAGCAAGATGGTCAGGATGTGGTAACAAATTCACTAAATACTAAATTTCTAGGATTTTCACATGCAGAGTTTTAAAACGTATTTTATTATGGAAAATTTCAAACGTATTCAGAAGTAGAGAGGATAGTATAATAAACCCCTGTGTACCGAGCACCTAGCTTCAACAATTATCTATCTCTTTCACCTATACTTATCGCCTTTCTCCCACCATCAGATTATTCTGAAGTAAATCCAATGCATCATTACTTCATCCATAAAGATTTCAATTATGCATAGATTTAAAAATTTATCCCACAATTCAAATTTACTTTTATTTACCCACATTTATTTATTCAGTACATCTTTATAGATATGTTTTAAATCTGCAACTCTATTTCTGATTAAAGTTTTCCTTCAGTAAATCTTTTATTAGTGTTTCTTTTTGTTCTTTTCCATTGATGTGTACAAGCCACTCCCAGTGTTTAACTGGAAACTGAACACGATGGGAAAGCGCAACAGGCTCCTGGAAAGTATTATCCACCTGGAATTCCAGGAAGGCAGGTCAGAGCTCCTTCGGACTCAGACATTTGTGCAAGCTTGGAGAACTGCATCTGACCAAGGGAGAAACAGAGCATTCTAACTAGCTATGTATTCTTTCCTACTGGGTAAAGGCCCTATGAGCTCATAGATGTGCTAATGTGGTCATTTCGCTTGTGAGAATCCAGCACCTCTGATCATGACCACAGATATTTTACAGGAGGGATCTTTTCCTTCTGAATGTGACTTAGAATCGCATGGGGAGTCTTTGAAGATACAGATTCTGGGGATTTAAAGAAGCCAGGTCTCACAGGAGATTCTGATGTGCAGTGAGAGGGGAGTACCTCTGTCCCTGCAAGGGACAAGTCCTGGGACTGAGGCTTTAAAAATGTGTGCATACCAGCACCCTGATCTTGGTTTCTAATATTCTCTATTAAAAGGAACCAGGGCTCCTTGGAGAAACGGCTGCTTCTAGGATTAGGGCAGGAATTATATAAGATGAGCCTGGAGCATCTGACAGTGCCAGAAAGTAAGGAAATGCTCAAAACCAAAAACCCCATAATCATTGGGATATGCCAAAGGGACACAGAAGCCAACTGAAAGAGTTATTAAATGGCTAAAACCAGAACAGTTTGAGTAACAAAATAAAGTGGTATTGGATTATAACCCAAAGTATAAAATAAATATGCAAGAGTCCATATTGACATGAGTAAATAATTGAAGAAATAAATGGGGAAGAAACAAATCTCTTATGCAGAAGAATTCCAAATAATTTTGTACATACTGCACTCACAAAGGGATGGGGTATAACTCCCCACTGCTTAAGTGTAGGCTGAACATACTGACTTCCTTCCAGAAGGAAAGTGTGGAAGGGGGATGGAGTGGGTGGCGGAAAGAAGAGTAACTTTAAAGTGGAGACACTTGACACAAAGACTACGGTGATCAGTCACGTTCATAGTACGTACCCATGATATGATATGATGAAAACGACACTGCTGCTGTGTTCTTCCTCCCAGACCCACAGAACCCAGTGTAATCATAAGAAAAACAACAAGTATATCCCAATAGAGGGATTCTACAAAATACCTGGCCAGTACCCCTCAAAACTGTCAAAGTCATAAAAACAAAGCCTGAGAAACTGTCACCGCCAAGAAGCCTAGGGTGATGTGACAATTAAATGTAAGGTGATATTCTGGAACAGAAAAGGACACTAGGTAAAAACTAAGGAAACTGGAAAAAAACCTATGGACTTTGGCTAATAATAATGTATCAATATTGGTTCATGAATGGTAACAAATGTACCATACTAACATAACTGGGTGTGAGGTATAAAGGAACTCTCTGTACTATCTTTGTGATTTTTCTGTAAATCTAAAATCGTTCTAATAAAGTTTATGAAAAATTTTCAGCCTTGATCTTTGAGTCAAATGTTCAGCTAAATGAATTGTTTTATTTTAATAGATTTTATTTTTTAGGACAGTTTTAGATTTACAGAAAAATTGAGTAGATAGTACAGAGTTCCTGTATTAGTACCGCCTCTCCCTGAGTTTTCCGTATTATCAACATCTTGCATTAGTGTGGTATGTCAGTTACAATTAATGAACCAATATTGACATATTATTAACTGAAGTCTGCAGTTTAAATAAAGGTTCATTCTGTGTTGTACAGCTCTGTGAGTTTTGACAAATGTATGATGTCATGTGTGCACTATCACAGAATCATATAGAATAATCTCACTGCCCTAAAAATTTCCTGTGCTTCACCTATTCGTCCCTCCCTACCCCCTCTCAAACCCCTGGTAATCAGTGATTTTCTTACCATCTGTATAGTTTTGCCTTTTTCAGAACATCACAGATTTGGAATCATATAGTACGTAGCCTTTTCAGATTGGCTTCTTTCACTCAATTATAGGCATTTAAGTTTCCTCCATGTCCTTTTGTGGCATAATAGCTCATTTCTTTTATCCCTGGATAACACTGCACTGTATGCCTATACCACAGTTCATTTATCCATCCACCTATTAAAGGACAACTTGGTTGTTTCCAGTTTGGGGTGATTAGGAATAAAGCTGCTATAAATACCCATGTGCAGGTTTTTATGTGAATGTAAAGGTATAAACTCATCTGTTACTTGAAGGTATATTGGGTTTTTTAAAAAAAATTTTACTTTATTCTATTTTTAACACAGCAGGTTCTTATTAGTTATCTACTTTATACATATTAGTGTATACATCTCAGCCCAATCTCCCAATTCATCCCAACACCCGCTCCCCGCCCTGGCCCCCTGCTTTCCCCCCTTAGTGTCCATACGTTTGTTCTCTACATCTGTGTCTATTTCTCCCTTGCAAACTGGTTCATCTGTACCATTTTTCTAGATTCCACATATATGTGTTAATACACGATATTTGTTTTTCACTTTCTGACTTACTTCACTCTGTATGACAGTCTCTAGGTCCATCCACGTCTCTACAAATGACCCAATTTCATTCCTTTTTATGGCTGAGTAATATTCCATTGTATATATGTACCACATCTTCTTTATCCATTCATCTGTCGATGGGGATTTAGGTTGCTTCCGTGACGTGGCTATTGTAAATACTGCTTCAATGAACATTGGTGGGCATGTGTCTTTTTGAATTATGTTTTTCTCTGGGTATATGCCCAGTAGTGGGATTGCTGGGTCATATGGTAATTCTATTTTTAGTTTTTTAAGGAACCTCCATACTGTTCTCCATAGTGGCTGTATCAATTTACATTCTCACTAACAGTGCGGGAGGGTTCCCTTTTCTTCACATCCTCTCCAGCGTCTCTTATTTGTAGATTTTCTGATGATGCCCATTCTGACCAGTGTGAGGTGATACCTCACTAGAGTTTTGATTTGCATTTCTCTAATAATTAGTGAGGTTGAGCAGCTTTTTATATGCCTCTTGGCCACCTGTATGACTTCTTTGGAAAAATGTCAATTTAGGTCTTCTGCCCATTTTTCGATTGGGTTGTTTGTTTCCTTAATACTGAGCTGTATGAACTATTTATATATTTTGGAGATTAATCCTTTGTCTTTTGATTCGTTTGCAAATATTTTCTCCCATTCTGAGGGTTGTCTTTTCATCTTCTTTATGGTTTCTTTTGCTGTGCAAAAGCTTTTGAATTTCATTAGGCCCCATTTGTTTATTTTGGTTTTTATTTCCATTATTCTAGGAGGTGGGTCAAAAAAAATCTTGCTGTCATTTATGTCAAAGAGTGTTCTTCCTCTGTTTTCCACTAAGAGTTTTATAGTGTTTGGTCTTACATTTAGGTCTTTAATCCATTTTGAGTTTATTTTTGTGTATGGTGTTAGGGAGTATTCTAATTTCATTCTTTTACATGTAGCTGTCCAGTTTTCCCAGCACCACTTATTGAAGAGACTGTCTTTTCTCCATTGTATATCCTTGCCTCCTCTGTCATAGACTAGTTGACCATAGGTGCGTGGGTTTATCTCTGGGCTTTCTATCCTGTTCCATTGATCTATATTTCTGTTTTTGTGCCAGTACCATATTGTCTTGATTACTGTAGCTTTGTAGTATAGTCTGAAGTCAGGGAGTCTGATTCCTCCAGCTCTGTTTTTTCCCCTTAAGATTGCTTTGGCTATTCGGAGTCTTTTGTGTCTCCATACAAATTAAAAAAATTTTTTTCTAGTTCTATAAAGAATGCCATTGGTAATTTGATACGGATTGCACTGAACCTGTAGATTGATTTGGGTAGTATAGTCATTTTCACAATATTGATTCTTCCAATCCAAGAACATGGTATATCTCTCCATCTGTTTGTATCATCTGTAATTTCTTTCATCAGTGTCTTGTAGTTTTCTGAGTACAGGTCTTTTACCTCCTTAGGTCGGTTTATTCCTAGGTATTTTATTCTTTTTGTTGCAATGGTGAATGGGATTGTTTCCTTAATTTCTCTTTCTGATCTTTTGTTCTTAGTGTATAGGAATGCAAGAGATTTCTGAGCATTAATTTTGTACCCTGCAGCTTTACCAAATTCATTGATTAGCTCTGGTAGTTTTCTGGTGGTATCTTTAGGATTACCTATGTATAGTATCACATCATCTGCAAACAGTGACAGTTTTACTTCTTCTTTTCCAATTTGTATTCCTTTTATTTCTTTTTCTTCTCTGATTGCCATGGCTAGGACTTCCAAAACTATGTTGAATAAGAGTGGTGAGGGTGGACATCCTTGTCTTTTTCCTGATCTTAGAGGAAATGCTTTCAGTTTTTCACCATTGAGAATGACGTTTGCTGTGGGTTTGTTGTATATGGCTTTTATTATGTTGAGGTAGGTTCCCTCTATGCCCACTTTCTGGAGAGTTTTTATCATAAATGGGTGTTGAATTTTGTCAGAAGCTTTTTCTGCATCTATTGAGATGATCATATGGTTTTTATTCTTCAATTTGTTAATATGGTGTATCACATTGATTGATTTGTGTATATTAAGGAATCCTTGCATCCCTGGAATCAACCCCACTTGATCATGTTGTATGATCCTTTTAATGTGTTGTTGGATTCTGTTTGCTAGTATTTTGTTGAGGATTTTTGCATCTATATTCATCAGTGATATTGGTCTGTAATTTTCTTTTTTTGTAGTATCTTTGTCTGGTATTGGTATCAGGGTGATGGTGGCCTCATAGAATGAGTTTGGGAGTGTTCCTTCCTCTGAAATTTTTTGGAAGAGTTTGAGAAGGATGGTTGTTAGCTCTTCTCTAAATGTTTGATAGAATTCACCTGTGAAGCTATCTGGTCCTGGACTTTTGTTTGTTGGAAGATTTTTAATCACGGTTTCAATTTCATTACTTGTGATTGGTCTGCTCATATTTTCTATTTCTTCCTGGTTCAGTCCTGGAAGGTTATACCTTTCTAAGAATTTGTCCAGTTCTTCCAGGTTGCCCATTTTATTGTCATAGAGTTGCTTGTACTAGTCTCTTACGATGCTTTATATTTCTGCAGTGTCCATTGTAACTTCTCCTTTTTCATTTCTAATTTTATTGATTTGAGTCCTCTCCCTCTTTTTATTGATGAGTCTGACTAAAGGTTTATCAATTTTGTTTATTTTCTCCAAGAACCAGCCTTTAGTTTTATTGATCTTTGCTATTGTTTTCTTTGTTTCTATTTCATTTATTTCTGCTCTGATCTTTATGATTTCTTTCCTTCTACTAACTTTGGGTTTTGTTTGTTCTTCTTTCTCTAGTTCCTTTAGGTGTAAAGTTAGATTGTTTATTTGAGATTTTTCTGGTTTCTTGAAGAGAGCTTGAATTGCTATGAACTTCCCTATTAGAACTGCTTTTGCTGCATCCCATAGGTTTTGGATCGTTGTGTTTTTGTTGTCATTTGTCTCTAGGTATTTTTTGATTTCCTCTTTGAATTCTTCAGTGATCTCCTGTTTATTTAGTAACATATTGTTTAACCTCCATGTGTTTGTGTTTTTTATGTATTTTTCCCTGTAATTTATTTCTAATTTCATAGTGTTGTGGTCAGAAAAGATGCTTGATATGATTTCAGTTTTCTTAAATTTACGGAGGCTTGATCTGTGACCCAAGATGTGATCTATCCTGGAGAATGTTCCCTGTGCACTTGAGAAGAAAGTGTAATCTGCTGTTTTCGGATGGAATGTCCTATAAATATCAATTAAATCTATCTGGATTATTGTGTCATTTAAAGCTTGTGTTTCCTTATTTATTTTCATTTTGGATGATCTGTCCATTGGTGAAAGTGGGTGTTAAAGTCCCTTACTATTATTGTGTTACTGTTGATTTCCCCTTTTATGGCTGTCAGCACTTGCCTTATGTATTGAGGTGCTCCTATGTTGGGTGCATATATGTTTATAATGGTTATATGTTCTTCTTGGATTGATCCCTTGATCATTATGTAGTGTCCTTCCTTGTCTCTTGTAACATTCTTTATTTTAAAGTCTATTTTATCTGATATGAGTATTGCTACTCCAGCTTTGTTTTGATTTCCATTTGCATGGAATATCTTTTTCAATCCCCTCACTTTCAGTCTGTATGTGATCCTAGGTCTGAAGTGAGTCTCTTGTAGATAGCATATATATGGGTCTTGTTTTTGTATCCATTCAGCAAGCCTCTGTCTTTTGCTTGGAGCATTTAATCCATTCACATTTAAGGTAATTGTCAATATGTATGTTCCTATTATCATTTTCTTAATTGTTTTGGGTTTGTTTTTGTAGGTCCTTGTCTTGTGTTTCCCACTTAGAGAAGTTCCTTTAGCATTTGTTGTAGAGCTGGTTTGGTGGTGCTGAATTCTCTTAGCTTTTGCTTGTCTGTAAAGCTTTTGATTTCTCTGTCAAATGTGAATGAGATGCTTGCTGGGTAGAGTAAACTTGGTCGTAGTTTCTTCCTTTTCATCACTTTAAATATATCGTGCCACTCCCTTCTGGCTTGTAGAGTTTCTGCTGAGAAATCAGCTGTTAACCTTATGGGAGTTCCCTTGTATGTTATTTCTCATTTTTCCCTTGTTGCTTTTAATAATTTTTCTTTGTCTTTAATTTTTGTCAATTTGATCACTATGTGTCTCAGCGTGTTTCTCCTTGGGTTTATCCTGCCTGTGACTCTCTGCACTTCCTAGGCTTGGGTGGCTATTTCCTTTCCCATGTTAGGGAAGTTTTCGACTATAATCTCTTCAAGTATTTTCTGGGGTTCTTTCTCTCTCTCTTTTCCTTCTGGGACCCCTACAATGTGAATATTGTTTATTTAATGTTGTCCCAGAGGTCTCTCAGGCTGTCTTCATTTCTTTTCATTCTTTTTTCTTTATTCTGTTCTGCAGCAGTGAATTCCACCATTCTGTCTTCCAGGTCACTTATCCATTCTACTGCCTCAGTTATTCTGCTATTGATTCCTTCTAGTGTATTTTTTCATTTCAGTTATTTTATTGTTTATCTGTTTGTTCTTTAATTCTTCTAGGTCTTTGTTAAACATGTCTTGCATCTTCTCGATCTTTGCCTCCATTCTTTTTCTGAGGTCCTGGATCATCTTCACTATCATTATTCTGAATTCCTTTTCTGGAAGGTTGCCTATCTTCACTTCATTTAGTTGTTTTTCTGGGGTTTTATCTTGTTCCTTCATCTGGTATATAGTCCTCTGCCTTTTCATTTTGTCTTTCTTTCTGTGAATGTGGCTTTCATTCCACAGGCTGCAGGATTGTAGTTCTTCTTGCTTCTGCTGTCTCTGAAGGTATACTGTTAATCTTCTAATATGTAGGTATTTTCCAGGTATCTTTCTGTTATGAAATACTAGTTTAATTTCATTATGGTCTGAGAACATACTTTGCGTAATTTTTATTCTTTAAAATTTGTCCAGATGTGTTTTATGGCCCAAAATATGGTCTCTCTTGGTAAATATTCCATGTGAACTTGAGAAGAATGCAAATTCTGTTGTTGTTGGATGAACCACATGAATTGACATGGATGTCAAGTAGATTCACTTGGTTGATAGTGCTTTTCAGTTTAACTATATGCTCACTGATTTTCTGCCTACTGGATCCATCAGTTACTGATAGAGTGGTGGTGAAGTCTGTAACTATAATAGTGTATATATATAAATAGAACAGTGGATTCATCTGTTTCTCCATGTAGTTCTATTAGTTTTTGTCTGATGTATTTTGACTCTTTGTTCATGCACACTAAGGACTGTTATGTCTTTTTGAAGAATCGACCCCATTATCATTATTGTAATGCCCCTCTTTATCACTGTGTAAAGGATGGTATTATTTCTTTAAATATTCAACAAAATTCACCAGTGAAGCCATCCAACTGTTTCATGGGAAGATTTAAAGTAATTTAAGATTACTATTTCAATTTCTTGTAGGTCTATTCATATTTCTATTTCTTCTTGAGTCAGTTTTGGTAACTTGTCTTTCCAGAAATTTATCCATTTTATCTAAGTTGTCTAACTTGTTGGCATGAAGTTGTTTATACTATCTCTTTAAAATTTTTTAAATTGCTGTACGCTTTTTCATTCCTGATTTTGGGAATCCATGTCTTCTCTCTTAATTTCTTGGTCAGCCTACCTAAAGGGTTATCAAGTTTGTTGATATATTTTTAAAAAATATTTATTTATTTTTGGCTGAGTTGGGTCTTTCTTAGTTGCAGCACACGGGATCTTTTGTTGTGGTGCATGGGAGCCAGAGTGCGTGGGCTCTGTAGTTGTGGCTCACAGGCTCCAGAGTGTGAGGGCTCTGCAGTTTCAGCATGCGGGCTCACTAGTTATGGCTCATGTGTTCAGTAGTTGTGGTGCACAGGCTTAGTTGCCCTGTGGCATGTGGGATGTTACTCCCCCAACCAGGGATCGAACCCGCATCCCCTGCATTGGAAGGCGGATTCTTAACCACTGGACCACCAGGGAAGTCCCTGTTGATCTTTTCAAAGAACTAATTTGTGGTTTCATCAATCTACTGCTTTTCTGTTTTTTACTTCATTGATATCTGCTCTAATCTTTATCCTTTCCTTCCTCCTGCTTGCTTTGGATTTATTTTGCTCTTCATTATCTCGTTTCTTAAAGTGGAATTTTAGATTATTAATTTGAGAACTTCTTTCTTCTTTTCTGATATAGGTGTTTATAGCTATAAATTTCACTCAGAGCACTACTTTAGCTGCATTCCATACATTTTGATATTTTGTATTTCATTTTCATTCATTTACTAATATTTTTAAAATTTCTCTTGTGGTGGATTTCTTCTTTGACCCATGAATTTTTAGAGTGTATTATTTAATTTCCAAATATTTTGGGGTTTCCCAGATTTTTTTTTTCTACTGGATATCTTAATTCCATGTGTCAGAGAACATATTTGGTATGGTTTCAATCTTTTTAAATTTACTGAGACTTCTTTTATGGCCCAGAATATATGGTTTATTCAGTTGGAAGCATTTTTTAAATTTAATTTTTTATTAAATATTTTTATTGCAGTATAATTCACTCTTTTAAAGCATAAAATTCACTGCTTTTTATTGTATTCACAAGACTGTGTAACCATCACCATTATCTAATTCTAGAACATTTTCATCACTCCCAAAAGAAATCCATACCCATTAGTAGTTACTCCCTTTTCCCCTTTCACCAAGCTCTAGGCGACTACTAATCTACTTTCTGTCTCTATGGATTTGCCTATTTGGAACACTTCCTATAAATGGAACATATGTGGCCTTTTGTGTCTGGTTTCTTGCACTCAGCGTAATGTTTTCAAGGTTCATCCACGTTGCAGCATATACTTCATTCCTTTTTAGGCTGAATAATATTCCACTGTGGGTATATGTCACATTTTGTTTATCCAGTAATCAGCTGATAGGCATTTATATTGTTTCTAGTTTTTGGTTATTATCAATACTGTTGCTACGAGCATGTGTATACAAGTTTTTGTGTGGTATACATTTTTAAGAAGTATATAATCTTTAGATTATTAGCTAAATACCTGTACTCAGGAAACTGGAGGCTGGAGTGTGTGCATGTGTGTGTGTGTGGGTCTTGTGTTTATGTGTCTTGTCTTTCTGTGTGTGGGGCCTGGATGTTTACAAATAGCCTCTGCATTTAAGAAGAGGCCAGAAGGGCTGAGTCAACTCTTAATATCTTAGCTCTACTACACACGCTTCAACCCTCCCTGGCTATGTGCCTCACCTTCTATTCTGAACCACAGAGTAAGTGAGCCCAGCAGGGTGGGAAATGAGCCGTGACATTCGTGCCCAAAGAAGCCAGTGCACATACATACAATGTATATTTCTGTTATGCTTTTGGGATGAAAGGAAATGTGATATGCATCATTTTATGACTCAGTAAAAGTGACAGGAAAAACCCCGCTCTTAGGCTGGGGAAAAAATCATCCATCAATCAATGGAAGTGACGATACCCAAATATTACTTTGGTTAGAAAAATAATCCCACGTGAACTCCCACTTTTCTCTCCTTTGGGTCCTAAAACTTTCATCACTACACTGCAGTGCATTTATGCAGAAGAGCATGTGGTGAGCCAGAGGGCTGTTCATCAGTGTCCTCTGGTTTTCTTCCTAGTGGCCAATCCAGTTTTGGTCTTCCTCTGTGACTGTGATTTCCATTGCCTATCACTTGACCTGGGATGGTTGTGAGGATTCTTCCTTCCCCATCTTCGTTCTAAAAATGAATCTGAACATTCTTTGTTACCTAATAATGCAGAGCTAGGCTATGCAACTTTGTTACCTCATTCTGGATAAAGGTAGCAAGATGAGTTGGAAATAAATATAGGACACCAAAGGGTTAAAAATGATCTCCAGGAATAAGGGAAATCTGATACAGAGGACGAGACAGATACAGTACTCAACTAAAAGCTGGCCGGCTCTGGCCCAGTAACACTGCATGTGACATATTCAGGTATACTTTTATAAGACAAGAGATTGTGTACCTGCTTGTTGAAATATCCTCAAAAGGGTAGAGGATCTCTCCATTGTTACAGATTTCACAGATGAACCCCTTCTGGCTACAAAGACTGCAGCTGTACACATGTGAGGCAGCAAATTTAATGACCTTGCCCAAGAACGGAGCCAGCTTTCCCTCTATCACCTGCAGAAAGAGAAATGGAACAGGGAAGAAGCAAATTTGTTGAGAAGTCTTGCAGATGCAGGAGGAATTCCTTTCCTTTACACAACAGGAAAACCTCTAATTATAATTTCTCAGCAACTCTGAGAAAGAAAAGACATAGTATTTTCACTCCAAAAGAACTCTCTGGCTTAAACCACTGGAGGTTGGAAAATGAAGATGTTGAAATTTCTTTCATATTCCTCTTTTTTTTGTAGTGTGTTGTAGAGGACTGAGGACCAACAAATGGGGAACCCTACTTTCACAGACTAACTTGACAGTTATCGTGCGGTATAAGAGCAGTGTGGTCGATTTCCCAAAATAGACTGAAAACATATAGGGTAAGTACTAACGTAGTATTTTATGTTGTACATTCAATAATATCTGTTTTCTGATGAGTTAATAGAATAGTTTTTTCTCTATCTCCCCTAAGAACATGCAACAAATGTGGAAAATAGGTTTCTCTTGCTGCTGATAATTATGAGAATACACAGAAGCTGCAATTTGGCAGTCTGAGTGCTATATTTAGCCTCAAGATTTAAAAAAAAATCTTTTAGTGTTTAAAAAAAAAATAAGCCAATTTAATAATTGGAAGGTTTCACATAAAATTCCAGATTTTTGGCTTCTTTTGGAAAATCATTAGATCTGGAAAAACTAGGCCTGAATTCCAACACGATGATGATCCCAGCTGTGAGTAGAGGCTGCTTGCTCCTGCCGAGGCACGTGCTCTTCAACTGACACTTGTCCCCGTGAGGCCACAGTGTCTTGAGTCTGCCTGCCTCCCACAGTCCCCTCACCTGCTGGCCTGCAAAAATCCGTGAGTTTGGAGCCAATGGTCCATCAGAGCCCTCCTCACTTAACTAATACTGCACGGGCTTCAAAGACTTTGGCAGTTCATACACTAACAAGATAAAATTTGCCTTTATTTCTTTCTCATTGATGCATATGCATATGCATGCTGATTTTGATATAAGAAAAAATCGAAGATTAAATTTAATTTGGAAAGAGCTAGAAATGGATACTTTCAAGTGAATCACAGTTAAAATGATAATTTTACATAAAAATAACATCTGAGAGCAGTAAATCATATTTAAAGAGATATAAGAAGGCCAAGGTGAACAAATAGTAATAGCTGATAATACAAAAAAAGACTACAAGTAATGTAATAATGTATTTTGCAATTTCTTTACACTAACAATGAAATATGTGAAAGAGAATGTAAACAAGCAATCCCTTTTAAAGTCACATCAAAAATAACATAAAATACTTAGGAATAAACCCCACCTAGGAGGTGAAAGACTTACATACTGAGAACTACAAAACCTTAATAAAGGACACTGAAGATGATTCAAAGAAATGGAAAGCTATCCCATGCTCTTGGATTGGAAGAATTAATATTGTTAAAATGACAATACTACCCAAAGGATTTGGGTACTGCAAAGCTACAGTATTCAAAACAGCATGGTATTGGCACAAAAACAAACATATGGATCAATGGAACAGAAAAGAGAGCCCAGAAGTAAACCCACACACCTACGGTCAATTAATCTTCAACAAAGGAGGCAAGAATATACAATGGGGAAAAGACAGTCTCTTCAGCAAGTGGTGCTGGGAAAGTTGGACAACCGCATGCAAATCAACGAAATTAGAACACACCCTCACACCATACACAAAAATAAATGCAAAATGACTTAAAGACTTAAATATAAAACATGACACCATAAAACTCCTAGATGAGAACACAGGCAAAAACATTCTCTGACATAAATCGTACCAATGTTTTCTTAGGTCAGTCTCCCAAGGCAACAGAAATAAAAGCAAAAATAAACAAGTGGTACCTAATCAAACTTATAAGCTTTTGCACAACAAAAGAAACCATAAACAAAATGAAAAGACAACCTATGGACTGGGAGAAAATATTTGCAAATGATGTGACCAACAAAGGCTTAATTTCCAAAATATACAAACAGCTCATACAACTCAAAAAAAACAAAAACAAAACCCAATCAAAAAATGGTCAGAAGATCTAAACATACATTTCTCCAAAGAAGACATACAGATGGCCAATAGGCACATGAAAAGATGCTCATCATCGCTAATTATTAGAGAAATGCAAGTCAAAACTACATTGAGGGACCATATTACACCAGTCAGAATGGCCATCACTAAGAAGTCTACAAATAAATGCTGGAGAGGGTGTGGAGAAAAATATCCTGTGATAAACCATAATGAAAAAGAATATATATATGTAAAACTGAATTAACACAACATTGTAAATCAACTATACTTCAATAAAATTTTAAAAAATTAATAATGTATTTTGCAAAAAATCAAGCTATATATAATACTGGAGATAAAAACTAAAGTGGTTTATGAACATCACTATTGAATAATCTCATGATGTTTTAAAAATGAATATAATGGTTAAATCTAGGGAAGGGAACAAGTTGGAAAAGCACGTCTTTCACCTTGTATATGGTTGTTTTGGCATTTTTAAAAGCAATGTATATTATTTTTGTATTGATGCAGAAATGGAACAGAAGAACCAGGTTTACTACTTTATAAGGGTGTTATTTTTTTTTCTTAATAAAGGGGGTAGAAATTATGCTGGCTTTTTTTCTTTTTTTTGAGTCAAGCAAGCACATTTTCCAACATTTTAAAATTTATTCTCCTCCCCATTACCTTTAAAAAGCCATAGATAAGACCTCCTTTTATTTATGTTTTCTCAAGGACCATTAACTCCAATCAACCCCAGGAAAGTGTGTTCCTAATAGCAACACATGATATACACTTTCTAAGAAATAACCACTAACAAATCATATACCCAACGGGGTTATTTATAAATTGTGGTAACAATACTTTAGCTGAGTTTTGTTTTACTTATTTTACTCTTTTCTAAACAACCAAAGTTAATGACACATTTAAAGAGAGGCACTAACAAACTATAGTCCATTTAGGGGAAAACATCAGGATATAGAACTCACCTGGTCTGGAAACCAGGTGAGTAAATGTTGTTTTAAGGAACTGAGGATGAGAAGAGAACACCTTAAGGAAGACATGAGAGTTATCATCTAGGATCTAAAAGAGAAGATTGGGGCATCTTGTACATAAAGTTTTTCTTTATCTAGAAGATTTTCTTGGTACAAAGCGTAAGGGGTATGAACATTTTGAAGGCTTTTGAAATATTTCACCAAATTTACAGTGCCAGTTATTTTTATTTATTCCTATCTGGATATTTTAATAAGCTTTTAAAAATTAATTTGGGAATTGATATCTTCACAACATTTAGTCTCCCTATCTCCATTTTATTAAATCTTCATTTATTAAAAATACAAATTTGTTTTTTTCCTTTGTATAAGCCACTGACTTTTTTTAAAAATTTAATTTAATTTTTTATACAGCAGGTTCTTATTAGTTATCCATTTTATACATATTAGTGTATACATGTCAATCCCAGTCTCCCAATTCATCCCACAACCCCCACCCCCACCCCCACCACCCCTCTTGGTGTCCATACGTTTGTTCTCTACATTTGTGTCTCTCTCTCTGCCCTGCAAACCGGTTCATCTGTACCATTTTTCTAGATTCCACATATATGCATTAATACATGATATTTGTTTTGCTCTTTCTGACTTAACTTCAATCTGTATGACAATCTCTAGGTCCATCCATGTCTCTACAAATGACCCAATTTTGTTCCTTTTTATAGCTGAGTAATATTCCATTGTATATATGTACCACATCTTCTTTATACAGTCATCTGTCGATGGGCATTTAGGTTGCTTCCTTGTCCTTGCTATTGTAAATAGTGCTGCAGTGAACACTGGGGTGCATGTGTCTTTTTGAATTATGTTTTTCTCTGGGTATATGCCCAGTAGTGGGATTGCTGGGTCATGTGGTAATTCTATTTTTAGTTTTTTAAGGAACCTCCATACTGTTCTCCATAGTGTAAGCCACTCACAGTTGTTATTTAAGTTATTTTAAGGTTAAACTTTTGTATAATATTTTTTCTTATCAGCTATTGCTGGTGTATTAGAATATACTGATATTTGTGTCCATCTCATATATTACTAAATGTGCATGAATGCCTATCATTTTTAGGTGATTCTTTTGGGTTTTCTGAAGGAAATAATCTGGTCCCTTCCTTTCATGTTTTATGTCTTATTGCATCATGCAGCACTCCTAAAACAATATTAAATAATAATGGTATTAGTGGACAGTCTTGTTATTTCAATGAAATCAAACTATATAGAGTCTACAGTGAATGATTCATTTTCTTCATCAAACACACATCTTGTCATGCACCACATTCTATTGATTCCCTTTCTCTTTTTATTTAATTATTTATTTATCTGTAAAAATTTATTTATTTATTTTTGGCTGGGTTGGGTCTTCGTTGCTGCACGTGGGCTTTCTCTAGTTGTGGCGAGCAGGGGCTACTCTTCATTGCGGTGTGCAGGCCTCTTATTGTGGTGGCTTCTCTTGTTGCGGAGCACGGGCTCTAGGTGTGTGGGCTTCAGTAGTTGTGGCTCGTGGGCTCTAGAGTGCAGGCTCAGTAGTTGTGGCGCACGGGCTTAGTTGCTCTGCAGCATGTGGGATCTTCCCGGACCAGGGCTCAAACCCGTGTCCCCTGCATTGGCAGGTGGATTCTTAACCACTGTGCCACCAGGGAAGCCCCTCTCTTTCTCTTTTTTAAATAACAGCTTTATTGATATATAGTTCACATAACATGTAATTAACCTATTTAGAGTCTACACTCGAACATGTTTTAGTTTATTCAGAGTTGTGTACATTTCATCAACTTTTCCCCAAATCCCCATACCCATTAGCAGTCACTAGTGTTTTCTCCCTAACCCATCCCCCAAGCCCTAGGCAACCAATAATCTACTTTCTGTCTCTATAGATTTACCTACTCTGGATATTTCATGTAAATAGAATAATATGTGGTCTTTTATGACTGGCTTCTTTCACTTAGCATAAGTTTCAAGGTTCACATTGATTCTCTTTTAAATGTCTCTAGTGTAAGTCTTTTTCCCACCCTATCTCAAGCTTTTATCACCCCTCTCTAGATTAATGAAATAATCTTCCGGTTTTATTTCTGGATAATCGTCTTTTTCCTTTGATCCATCCAGCATATATACTAGTCAGTTTTAGACATCACTTTCATTGTGTGTCATCTCTTCCCTCAAACCTTTGGTTGAATTCTTATTTTATCATTGGTAAAAACTCTTCATTCGTTCATGTCAGTTACTGATACAAGTGTGAACTAGACAAAACTGCAGCTTACATTTTGCCTGGTATATGAGTGTCTCCATAAGCTGATTCCACACCATCTATCCAAATTCATTTTCCGTTTCTTCATATGTATGTTCCATTGCGAGGAAAGTTTCCCCGGTGTAGAATATGCTTGTTCTTGCTCCTGTGCCTTCACCCATGTATTTCCTCTACTTTCCTTCCACTTCCTCTCTTAACACTTATTTAAACTTCACCCAGGCTTTAAGGCTCAGATCTATTCTGGCTTGATCTGGAGAGCCATCTCTGGCTACTTAACCTGCCGTGGATCTCTTGTGCTTCATATAATTTATTTTTACATCACATAATTTAATATAAATCGATGTTCCTTTGTATTTTTTTGCTATTGTTTAACATGTGATTGTTTTGCTTGTCCAACTATAGATTGAAAATATAAAAATGGAGATACCACCTATAAAATGATGATTTTTACCTATAAAAGTATACTGGTGACTTTACCTATACAAATGGCAGTTTTATACGGAGCAACCTAAGAGAGTGTAAATCGGCAGGCACCTAAGTTCCTGATGACTGCCTGAGGATGCTTTCCAGTCTTCTTCCTTGGCTGTAGCAGTCATAGCTTTGTGCTACTGTTGTGTCACAACATGTTGAATCATTCTGCTGTGCGATTTAGGGAGGAGCACAAAGAACACATGGACTTGGTGGCAGTTCAGCTCTTCAGAGACCCTTTCTGCTTCTTTATACTTGAGTAACTGCTCTTCCTATTTGTCAGCTGAGGTTCAGGGCCATGTTCCAAAGGGCTGAAGCTGCTGGAAGTTTTTCCTCCAGAAAAGTGAGGTAATATTCTATAAGTTTATTTTAGAATTGACAAACATTTCTTTAATATTATAGAAAGAAAAACTTTATACTGATACATTTCAAGGGGTAAAGGTATATTTGGAAGGTTTAAATCTTGTCTTTGAATATCACGACTAGCACCACTGGGAAGCTCTTCTGGCTTCTGGTCTAGAGGTTTCATCACTAAGAGAAGCAGGCTCCAGGTGTGACATCTCCTAGGGTTCTTTTTAAAAAGCAGATATATCTTGGGATAACTACTTAAAAAGAAATCAAGTGTCTTGCCTCCCACCATCTCCTCCTGCCCTCAAGAATCGTGCTTTTCACTCCTACTTCCTAGCCATCTTGGTGGAGACTTAAGGTTGGGACCATATACCACAAACAATAGGAAGATGGCAGCCTCAAAGAAGACCAAAGCCCAAGGAGCCCCTCTTTTTCACTCTTCTTTTTCCTGGTCACAGGTTAATATAACTTTATATGAGTCCATCACAAGTCACAAGGCCATTCATCTTTTTTTTTTTTTTTTTGCGGTGCGCGGGCCTCTCAACTGTCGTGGCCTCTCCCGTTGCGGAGCACAGGCTCCGGACGCGCAGGCTCAGCGGCCATGGCTCACGGGCCCAGCCTCTCCGCGGCATGTGGGATCTTCCCGCCCGGACCGGGGCACTAATCCGTGTCCCCTGCCTCGGCAGGCGGACTCTCAACCACTGCGCCACCAGGGAAGCCCCAAGGCCATTCATCTTTAGCGTTAGAAGGCTGATAGTTTCCGTTAACCAGGTGGTCATTTGGATATGCTGTAGGTGCTAGTGAAACAGACCCCTGAGGTGAGGTTTGGTTATCCCTGGTTTAGTTATTTTCCCCAAAGTGTCTCTCTACGTGAACAAAATCATGACAAAGTAATTAGCAGAAAACACATGTAGCTCTTTGTCCATCTCCTCAGTCTCCCTCACCTTTTCTGTATACCAAATTGCCTTATCTCTTTGAGAAAAGGCATATGTCCAAAATAGGGTGAAAGAGTTTGTTTCTGTTTTCCATTAAACTTAATTTCTTGTATTAAGGAAAATCCTAGTCTGATTCACTTAATTTGGGAGTGTTGCATATATGACTATTCCAGAGGTATCATACTGACCTGGTGTTCAAAGAATGCACACTTCCGTTTGTAACTTAAAATTGTGTCCTTTTATTGCACTGTAGGATAAAGACAAAATGCACTATCAAGCTGGTATCTTAAAGATTTTTCTATCTTTGTCTTTTGCAGTCTCTCTACAAATTCTTTTCACTCTATCATTTCAGGTACTTCTAGAACTCAAGGAATAGTCAAATTTATCACTCTCCATGATCCAGCTAACTGACAAATATACCAAATATGCTTATGCTTCTTGTGTGACAGCAGCCCATGAAAGCTGCCTGGTCGAACTTCCAGCTCAGGGATACACACATTTTCCCCCCTCTTCTATTCTGGTCAAGATGGTCAGCATTGGAATTTGAGGCCTATGGCTTTCTTGCAGACTAAGACAACAGACTTTATTTGATTTGCTTTCTTGCAGACCAATCGAAAATTACAATTAAGTTAAAAAATAACCTAGTGCTGCCTTCTCCAAACCACAGTTTCAGAAACAGCTGCTTATTACTCATGTGTGGCACCAGGAAATTGCAGTGTCATGTTCAAGGTCTGTAGCCAATAGAAATCTGTGGGATTGGGAAAAGGGCACAAATGATTCTTTTATGTCTGTTACCTTCACTCCCTCAGCACCACCACAAAATTCAAAATCTACAGGGGGAGAGGGACAGAGCACTGGGGACTTGGACAAGAAACAAGAAAGAAAAAGCTCTTTCTCATTGAATTTATGCATCGACGAATTCCTTCCCCCTGATTTGTCAAGTTACCTTCCATTTCAATACAGGCATTCCTCAGCCATTGTGTAACATCTAGATTCTGGACAACTGTTGGCAATACGTTGATGAAGAGGGCTGCTGCACTTGACAAATGGCCCCTCCTCTGAAAGTCTAACCAAAAGACCCCATTCATGTTAAATAAAGCCACCTGCCACTCACTAGTAACAAGCTAGCCTGGTTACTAGTAGAAGAATCAAAATTGTCACGCATTGTAAAATGATTTCAAATATAATTTAGGTTGCATTTGCTTGGCCAGAGGACTATGAAAGGCTGCACTCACTATTTTCTCTCTGAGTGTCATTTCTCAGCATTAACAGGTGGGGACAGTGACGTCTAGTGATCTAGGCCAGGTGAGTTCCTGGAGAGGTAAGAAAAACAGCCTATGGAGTCTGCCCAAGTTTGAAAACCTAAACCACAGCAATAATATTCTGAGTTCTCATTCAATTCTAAATTTCACTTTTTTTTTAAAATTGACATATAACATTATATTAGTTTCAGGTGTACAATGTAATGATTTGATAGTTGTATACACTGTAAAGTCATCACCACAGTAAGTCTAGTTAACTAAATTTTACTCCTTTTAATAACAAATTCTTAAAAATAGAAAATAAAAAGCATACTACCCATTATTTTTCTCAAAAATAGAAAATAAAAAGCATAGGGAATTTTCTTATTTCAAAAAGTTTGTTAAAACCGCATTTCCCCATAATTAGCCTTTGAGCTCCTTATCATGGCTTAATGCTGGGATGTTTGCATATAAACAGAAAACTGTCTTCTCTAATTAGGTGCTCCACACCCTTCTTTTTCCATTACGGGACTGTTCTAACAGGACTAAGATTTTGGCTAATCAAATACTTCACTGAGGGTGGATTATGATGTCACCAATTAGCTCTTATCTGATCCTCTCCCAAAGGTGACAATTTCTACTTAGATATTGGAAACTATGTGATAATCTAATCTGGGTTATCTGGGTTAGTATAATTGGGTAGATCTGTAAGTGGTCATCACCATTCCTATCAAATTATATTTTGCTTCCTGATGGAAACTATCTCAGGGAATACAAGATAAACGAATTTCAATTTTCTCCAATGGCTGAATGGTAAAGCTGAGCCCAAGAACATAAATTTCTTATTCACAAAAGTATACGGGGGGACTTCCCTTGTGGTGCAATGGTTAAGAATCAGCCTGCCGGGGCTACCCTGGTAGCGCAGTGGTTAAGAATCCACCTGCCAATGCAGGGGACACGGGTTCGAGCTCTGGTCCAGGAAGATCCCACATGCCGTGGAGCAACTAAGCCTGTGAGCCACAACTACTGAGCCTGTGCTCTAGAGCCCACAAGCCACAACTACTGAACCTGCATACAACTACTAAAGCCCGTGTGCCTAGACCCGTGCTCTGCAACGAGAGAAGCCCCTCCAATGAGAAGCCTGAGCACCGCAACGAAGGGTAGCCCCTGCTCACCACAACTGCCCACGCATAGCAACAAAGACTCAACACAGCCAAAATAAATAAATAAATAAATTTTAAAAAAAAAAGAAAAAAAGAATCCACCTGCCAGTGCAGGGCACACAGGTTCAAGCCCTGGTCCAGGAAGATCCCACATGCTGCAGAGCAACTAAGCCCATGCGCCACAACTATTGAGCTTGTGCTCTAGAGCCCGTGAGCCACAACTACTGAGCCTGTGTGCCTAGAACCCATGCTCCGCAACAAGAGAAACCACCGCAGTGAGAAGCCTACGTATCACAACAAAGAGTAGCCCCTGCTCGCCACAACTAGAAAAGTCTGCACGCAGCAATGAAGACCCAACACAGCCATAAATAAATAAATTTATTTAAAAAAAATATATATATATACAGGAAGGGGCCTATTTCAGTTTTTCTGCACTATGGAAAGGGCCTCAAGGGGTGTGGCCTCTTGAAGCCACAACCTCATGAAACTTCAGTAGAAGCATTTGCAAACAGTAAGTACAATTACGTGGCCCACATATTCTGAGCCCCAAAGCAGGCCACATGGTCTCATATAAGTGCATGAGTATTATTTAGGGGAAAATAGATTAAAATATTTTAAATTGAGACAGTTCCAGAAAATTCTCATGGTATGGTCAGCAGAATCTTACTCCTCTATTGAGTTAATTAGCTATGTGTCGAAAATAAATCGTATTTAGGTCTCTACTATTCATTTTGGCCCTAGTTATGTCATTATTACTCATTGAATAGTAAACAAGGAAAGGCTCTAAGTGGTTTCCTTAACTCAGCTTCCTTACTTAATATATGAGAGAACTAAGGCCAAGAGAGGTGATGTGAGCTGTCTAAGATCACCCAGCTGGGCTATGTCAGATACCTGTCCACCCCCTTAAGCACCCTGCACTACTCTAGGAAGGGGCCTTTCTGAGGGCATCTAGGGTCAGAGCGCAGCCCGAGAATCCTGAGGTCACTGGATGCCCACTGATCCACCATGTGGAGGACTTCTAAACTGACTCAGTCCCTGCCTGGAAACGAGATGCACAGTCTGGTCCAGGTTTACTCCCACAGTCCTGATCTGAACTGGATTTGTCTTTGGCTTATGTACAGATTTATTGTCCAACATGCTTACTACTTGTATGAAAATTCTCTTAAGTGCTCACATCTTGTGTGAATTTCTGAACATGGAGTATGATTCTTATTATTGAGTGAATGACCGGGAAATTCATCGATTAAAGTAACATGAAATTCTGTGACGAAAATGGACTTAACATCAACTTAAACCCTAGGCTATTTACCAAAACTAGAGAAGTAATTTAATTAAAGGAAGAAGCAACTACAGCTGGAAAAAACCAAAGCAAAACAAAGCAACTCCCCGAATGCATGTATGTGGGAGAAATTGAAGAAATACAGCTTTTCAGAGAGGACCTGAGTAGAGGCCAATGGAGGACATCTTAACAGAAAAACAACAAAAGACCCCATGTTTAAAGGGATAGAGAAATAGAGGAGAAATAGGAGCAATATTCCCTGATCATCTAAGGGAGTGACCCACTAAGGGTTAGGAGAGACATAAAAGGCAGAAAGAAGGGAAGAAGTACAGAAAGGGTGGAGTTAAAAAAAAAAAAAAAGTTAAAGAAAAGGGAAAAGCGGGCTTCCCTGGTGGCACAGTGGTTGAGAGTCCACCTGCCGATGCAGGGGACACGGGTTCGTGCCCCGGTCTGGGAAGATCCCACATGCCGCGGAGCGGCTGGGCCCGTGAGCCATGGCCGCTGAGCCTGCACATCCAGAGCCTGTGCTCCGCAACGGGAGAGGCCACAACAGTGAGAGGCCCGCGTACCGCAAAAAAAAAAAAGAAAAGGGAAAAGCAATTCAGATGATCACAAAGAGGGAAAAAAAAAAAAGGATTGAAGCCGATTTAGATCTAAAATGGGAGCTAGACATCTTGGCTTCTATTCTCAGTTTTGTCCCCACTAAGCTGTCTGACCTTATTAATAAGTCACTTAACTTCTCCATGCCTCAGTTTCCTCATCTACAAAATAAAGTGATCATACTAAGTTATTCAAAACTAGATGATCAGTAAGGATTTCTCTCAGCTTGAAGATTCTATGATTTTGTGATTAACAGACAGGGAAAACATCAAAAGAAGCTTGTTGAATACCCCCAGGAATGTAGAAAGGAAATATCTGGGGAGATAGATAAAAGGTGAGTTTAACCAGACTAATTAGAAGATACCCAAGGAAATTTTCAAAAGAAGTGAAATAATGTCACCAGCTTTTTATTCCTCTGCTCGCTGAGCACCATTCAAAGAGGGAGTTAATGCTTTTTAGGAATCATCCCCTCCCAGGTGTGCAACCAGATATCAGTTTTCCTGAAGAAGTCTGCAAATCCCTTCCTTTCATCAATGCATTTAATTAGTTAATGTTTAGATAGAACTTAGGGATGAAAAGTACAATATAAGTGTTCAACATTATTATTACTTAACAGCTTTTATGAGACCAGAAATGCCTAAGATTAAATGAGAAACCAAAATGAGTTCCTGGCTAGAAGGTTGTGATCTAATAAATTGCTGGGTTACTGATGTGAGGAAAAACAAACCCTGCATATAAATTGAAATAGGTGCTCTTTATTAGCTTGCAGGCCATTGTCTTAAGAATGTGGGTACTTTTTATTCTTTGCCTCAAGGTGTCAACAAGTAGCAAACCACCAGTCAGTACTGATTATGACTACATACATCCTGTTTTTTGAGAATATTATCTGCTGTATTTGTGCTGTTTATGCTGGATATCTGTACACCCAGGGTATGGATTCAAATACATATGGGAATTTAGTACACAATAAAAGTGAGGAGAGATAAATTATTTAATAAATGATGTTGGGACAACTGGTTAGCCATCAGGGGAAAAAATAAAGCTGAATCTCTAACTCATTTCATAAAAAATGTAATTCCAGATAAATGGAAGATTTAAATATAAAAAGTAAACCATGAAAGTATTTTTAAACTATAAAAGTATTAGAGAAAAATGTTAGAAAAATGTTTATGTGGAGTAAGTATTTTGTAATCTTAGAAACCATAAAAAAGTGATAAATCTGAATATACAAAATTAAAAATCAGTACAGTACAAAATACCATTTACAAAGTCACATAACAGAAAACTGGGAAATATATTTCCTAGTTATGTAAAAAGAATGCTGATTTCCTTAATATAATTTAATTACAGGTTAATGAAATAAAAAGGCAATTCACAAAAACTAAGTATAGCCAATATAATATAAAAAAGATACTCAACCTTACTTACAATGAAAAAAATCAAAATCATAGTGTGAAGTTATTTTTTATTTATCAGAATGGCTAGGATTAAAAATATTGTTTACACAGAAAGTTAATGTGAGTGGAGGAAAACAGTCATTCTCAAGACACTGAATGGAAGTAAAAATTGGTTCCACCTTTTCAGAAGGCGAGTGGCAATATACATCAAACTGCAAAGCATGCATACCCTTTGACCTGGTAGTCTCATGTTAATGAACCTACCCTACAGACTCATTCACACAAGAGTACAAGAAAACGTATGAGGGTGTTCACTGCAGTATTGGTTCTAATAGAGAAAAACGTAACAGATTAAAAATCAAGGTAACTCTATACTATGCAGCTAATAAAAGGATGAGGTAAACCTTTATGTATACTGAACGTGCACATATGTCCAAATGTCCACAGTATAATCTTAAGTGGAAAAGGCAAGATGCAAAGAGGTAGTACTGATCCCATTTGCAAAAAAATTAAATATTCACATTTGTGTATAGAGATGTCTGGAAGAAGACAGACTGGCTATAGTTAAACAAAAGCTACCTCTGCAGAGTGGGATGTGAGGGAGAGAAAGGCAGATGTTAAAAACAGAATTCTGCAACCACCAGAGAAATTAAGATAATAATCCCATTTATAATTGCATCAAAAAAAATAAAATACCTAAGAATAAATTTAACCAAGGAAGTGAAAGACTTGTACACTGAAAACTGAGACATTAATGAAAGAAATTGAAGATACAAGTAAATGGACAGATATTTCATGCTCATGGATTGGAAGAATCAATATGGTTAAAATGTCCATACTACCCCAAACAATATACAGATTCAATGCAATCCCTATCAAAATTCCAATGGCATCTTTTATGGAAACAGAACAAACAATCGAAATATTTGCATGGAACCACAAAAGATCCTGAATAGCCAAAGCAATCTTGAGAAAGCTGGAAGCATAACCCGCTCTGATTTCAAACTATGTTACAGAGCTATAGTAATCAAAACAGTATGGGATTGGCATAAAAATAGACACATAGATCAACGGAATAGAAATAAACCCATGCATATATGGTCAATTAATTTATGACAAAGGAGCCAGAAATATACAATGGGGAAAGGGAAGCCTCTTCAATAAATGGTGCTGGGGAAATGGGACAGCCACATGCAAAAGAATGAAACTGGACCACTGTCTGACACCATTTACAAAATTAGCTCAAAATGTATTAAAGACTTGAATGGAAGACCTGAAACCATAAAACTCCTAGAAGAAAACATAGGCAGTAAGCTCCTTGACATCGGTCTTGGAGATGACTTTTTTAATCTGGCACCAAAAGCAAAGGCAACAAAAGCAAAAATAAACAAGTGAGACTATATCAAACTAAAAAGTTACTGCATAGCAAAGAAAACCATCAACAAATGAAAAGGCAACCCCTGAATGGGAGAAAATAATTGCAAGTTATATATCTGATAAGGGGTTAATATCCAAAATATATAAAGAACACATACAATTAAACAGCAAAAAAAAAAAATCTAATTTAAAAATGGGCAGAGGATATGAATAGACATTTTTCCAAAGAAGACATACAGATGGCTAACAGTTACATGAAAAGGTGATCAATGTCCCCAATCATCAGGGAAATGCAAATCAAAAGCAAAATGAGATACCACCTCACATCTGTTAGAATGGCTATTATCAAAAAGGCAAATAACAAGTGCTGGTGAGAATGTGGAGAAAAGGGAACCCTGTGTGCACTGTTGGTGAGAATGTAAACTGGTGCAGCTATTATAAAAAATGGTATGGAGGATCCTCAAAAAATTAAAAATAGAACTACCATATCATACAGTAATTCCAATTCTGGGCATTTATCTAAAGAAAACAAAAACACTCACCTGAAAAGATATATGCACCCCCATGTTCATTGCAGCGTTACTTACAATAGCCAAGATATGGAAGCAACCTAAGTGTCCAGTGATGGATGAATGGATAAAGATGTGTGTGTGTGTGTGTGTGTGTGTGTGTGTGTATACATATATATAGTGTGTATACATATATATAGTGTGTATACATATAGTGTGTGTATACACACACACACAATGGTATATTACTGAGCCATAAAAAAGAATGAAACCTTGACATTTGCGACAACATGGATGGACCTTGAGGGCATTATGCTAAGTGAAATAAGTCAGACAAAGAAAGGCAAATACTGTATGATCTCACTCATATTTGGAAGCTAAAACAAAACAAACCAGCTTATAGATACATAGAAGAGATTGGTGGTTGCCAGAGACAATAGGTGGGGGGTAAGTGAAGAAGGTGAAAGGAGTTAAAAGGTATTGGGATGCCATTTTGGGGAATATATCTTAAGGAAATAAGTTAATATTGGATTGGCCAAAAAGTTCGTTTCGTTTTTTCCATAAGATGGCTATAGTAGCACTTAGCTGTCTTTAACTTCATTCAAAACAATTTTGTTAGATTGTATTGTGACAGCTGTCATATCAGCGTGCGTTTAAAAAAAGACTTATCGGGACTTTCCTGGTGGCGCAGTGGTTAAGAATCCGCCCACTAATGCAGGGGACATGGGTTCGAGCCCTGGTCTGGGAAGATCCCACACGCCATGGAGCAACTAAGCCCATGAGCCACAACTACTGAGCCTGCGCTCTAGAGCCCACGAGCCACAACTACTGAAGCCCACGCGCCTAGAGCCCATGCTCCGCAACAAGAGAAGTCACCACAATGAGAAGCCCGCACACGGCAACAAAGAGTAGCCCCTGCTCGCCACAACTAGAGAAAGCCCATGCTTATCAACGAAGACCCAACACAGCCAAAAATAAATAAATTTATTTTAAAACATAAAAAAAGAAAAGAAAAAAAGACTTATCAAAACTGTGAATTTTTGTGTAGCCATTTTAATATTGATGATGGAAGAAAAACAACATTTTTGGCATATTATGTTTTATTATTTCAAGAAAGGTAAAAACACAACAGAAACGCAAAAAAAAAGATTTGTTTAGTGTATGGAGAAGGTGCTGTGACTGATCGAATGTGCCAAAAGTGGTTTGCGAAGTTTCATGCTGGAGATTTCTCCCTGGACGATGCTCCACAGTTGGGTAGACCAGTTGAAGTTGATAGGGATCAAATCGAGACATTAATTGAGAACAATCAACGTTATACCACGTGGGAGATAGCCGACATACTCAAAATATCCAAATCAAGCAATGAAAATCATTTGCACCAGCTTGCTTATGGTAATCGCTTTATTGTTTGGGTTCCACATAAGTGCAAAACACCTTCTTGACCATATTTCCACATGTGATTCTCTACTGGAACGTAATGAAAATGTTCTGTTTTCAAAAAAATTGTGACAGGCGATGGAAAGTGGATACTGTACAATAATGTGGAACGGAAGAGATCATGGGACAAGTGAAATGAACCACCACCAACAATACCAAAGGCCGGTCTTCATCTAAAGAAGGTGATGTTGTGTATATGGTGGGATTGGAAAGGAGTCCTTTATTATGAGCTCCTTCCGCAAAACGAAACGATTAATTCCAACAAGTACTGCTCCCAGTTAGACCAACTGAAAGCAGCACTCGATGAAAAGCGTCCAGAATTAGTCAACAGAAAACGCATAATCTTCCATCAGGATAACAAAAGACCTCATGTTTCTTTGATGACCAGGCAAAAACTGTTACACCTTGGCTGGGAAGTTCTGATTCATCTGCCATATTCACCAGACTTTGCACCTTCGGATTTCCATTTATTTAGGTCTTTACAAAATCTCTTAATAGAAAAAGTTTCAATTCCCTGGCAGATGGTAAAACGCACCTGGAACAGTTCTTTGCTCAGAAAGATAAAAAGTTTTAGGAAGACGGAATTATGAAGTTGCCTGAAAAATGGCAGAAGGTAGTGGAACAAAAGAGTGAATAAGTTGCTCAATATAGTTCTTGGTGAAAATGAAAAATGTGTCTTTTATTTTTACTTAAAAACCAAAGGCACTTTTTGGCCAACCCTATACAAAGTTCCATTTATAAAATAAATAAGTCACGTGGATATAATTTACAGCATCATGACTATAGTTAATGATACTGTATTGCATATTTGAAAGTTGCTAAGAGAGTAGATCTTAAAAGTTCTTATGATAAGAAAAAAATTTTGTAACTATGTGTGGTGATGGATGTTAACTAGACTTACTGTGGTGATCATTTTGCAAGACATACTAATATTGGAAATTACATTGCACAACCTGAAACTAATATAATGTTAATGTCAATTATACCTCAGTTTAAAAAATCTATCAGAGAGATTCAGATAAAGATGATAACTTCTTAAAAGTAAAGGAGTAGTAGTAGGAGTGGAAAGGGAAGGAAAATTTTAAGAAAAAATTTAGTGGTAACATTGGAAGAGCATGTTGGTGATTGTGTGAATGATATTTGTAATAAAACGTTAAACTCTTTTGATGTTTGACTGCAAATAGCTTTTAAGCCTCACACCTGCCTCTTCTTATGCCCCACACCTGGGCAAGCTGATAGGGAAGCCCAAGCACCTACAGGAGATTCAAACCACCCAATCTCCTGTCTTTCTAGGTCAGTCCTCACCCAGGCCCACCCCCTAACCACAATAAAAGCCTCAAGCCAGTCTGCTTTCCTTGCTCTCTCCAGCCATTTTGGACCAGCTTGGGACTGCTCTGCTCATCCCATAAACCTCCATTATGTAAGTAATAAATCTTTTTGCACCTTCACAAATATATATGTATATAATTTCATATTTTTTAACTTTTAAATTAATATGAATTGCCACTTTTATAGTAAATGCTTAAATTGTTAAAAAACAATGACAGTGCTACAAAGCATGGCTTTAGAAATAAATACATGTAATTTGCATATGCATGTATATAAGCATTATGAAAATGTAGAGAACCTTCCATTTTGTTGGTATTATATGACCTGTGTTTTCACTTATCTTCATGTTTATTTTCACAAAAGTTCTTGAAAATTGCCTATCAGTGAACCTGTCATGGCCACATAAGACTCAATGCTTGTATCCAAGGAGACCTGTCTGTCTAATCAGAATGTTCCCTGACTTATGGGTTTTTTAGGTTTCAGAAGGTAACATTGCCCCGTTCAATTAGAATGATTTATAAGATATGCATAGTGTCAATAGCCATATCTAATACTAGGCAATTGAAGGTTGGTTTTTGTTTGCATAATTATCACTGAATTCTAGACATTTAATCTTATCTTCTTAAATACCTAACTGGGAGTTGGTAAGTAAGCAGTTGGTTAGGATGAATACTGAAGTTTTTACAAATCTCACTTAAATGTTTTAAATGCCCTTCTCCAGCTTTGCTGGGCCAGGGCTTTTTCCCTCCTGACCTAGCAGAAACGACCTTCCCCTCACTGCTCCATCCCAAGGCACGTTACTTGATTTTGATCAGCTGGTTGGTCTCGACATTCCAATCGTTTTAGATTGTGTTTTTGTAATCAACAGGAGGAGAAACAGAATTGGTATCAGATTTAAAAAATCCATTCCCCAGCCATTCAGAGGTCACAATCATTTCACATCACCCAGGGCATTATGCAGAGAAGTACGTTGCCCAGTCTGAACACTTTTACCACTTAGTTTGGTGTCAATCCAAGAAAAGGTCAATATACTTACTGACTGACGTGCCTTGGACTTGGCCTTAAGAAAGAAATGAATATGGTGGTTTTACAACAGGAGGACATTCAAAGATAAGATTAGGTTCAAAGAGAAAGGCATTCTGAATAGTATTGCCACCTGTGACACGTTTAGAGGTTCAGTAAAATCTAAATGGAAAAGTGCCCTAAGGTAGGAAGCCCAGTAAACAGTCAACTTTCCGGAGGGCTGAGGGTGGACGGTCTGTCATCTGGTCCAGCGTCTAACACCCTTCTCCACACCACCCGGGTGGCCTGCCTTTCTTGGTTCTATCATCTCTGTACCACTGGGCTGGAAGAAGAGAGAGACTCTCCTCTAGATTCATTCACTACTGCCGGTAGGCAGCTCTAGCAAAGGGCAACTCTCCACTAGGTCAGAATTTTGTATGAGTTGTAGAGGTTTGTTTTCCTTGGGCTTCCTGTCCTTCAGGAGCATGGTTCATTGAAAAAGGGTTTCACTTAGTCCCTCACAATGCCTACCCCACCACTTTTTTTTAAGTGAAGAGAGCTCAGCTAATTGAAACTCCAAGCAGTTGTAGAGCAGCATATGTAAACTAGGAGAAGAGTTTCCATTGGTTACCTCTTTTATTACATTTCTTTAAACTGAGGTATAAAATACATGAGGTAAGATGCACAGATCTGAAGTATACAGCTCAGTGACCTTTTAAACATGTGTGTGAAAATACCTGTTCTCTTGGCCTCCAGCCTCAACCGCTGCAGCCCATTCTCTATGCCATCACCAGAAGGATCTTACTAAAACACAGATTTGACCGAACAATAAGAATAATGACAACAGCTGTTGCACCACCCTCACAGCAGTGATTAACTGTTAATATGTGCCAATCACTGTCCTAAGCTTTTAAATTCATGACCTCCTTTAAGATAACGCAAGTCAAGCACTTAGAACATTGGCAGGCACACAGCGAACATTAAATAAATATTACTCGCAAGACCCCTGAAGGTCAGTATTTTTATCGTAACCAATTTATGGGTGATAGAACTGAGGCTTAGAAGGATTGAGTCATTTGCCCAAGGTCACCAAGCTTGGATGTGTAGAGTAGGGAGCTGGGTTCCCGGAGCCCAAGTGCTACACATTAGGCTTTAGTGCTGTCCTAGAGCTGGCATTTCTTTAATGAAAACTCCCGGAGGCCTCTTCAGCCCCTATGGGATGAGGTCTCAACTCCTTAGCAGGCCCTACAAGGGCTTCCCACAAGCTAGGTACAGCCTGTCTTTCCACACTTGCTTCCGGCTTTTATCTGCCATGCATCAATCTCCTGCTCTCTAAATAACATTCATTGCTATGACCAGGTATGAGTTCTGGGTACTTCTGTATCTATTTCCAATTCTTACCGCAACTGTCCAAAACAGTATCATACTCATTTTACATATAAGTACACTGAGACATAGGAAGATTACGGGACTTGTTTCATGGTCAGAGAGCTCAATCAAAGCTGGAGTCTGAACTGGGTCGTCTGATTGCAGTGTGTGATCCTTCCTACTCGGCTGCCATTCCCCTCAAGTCACGTGCTCTCATACCTGGCTCAAGTGTCCCCTAGTTTCTAAGGTCTTTTTGACTCTGGCCACCAATTTACCCCTCTTGCTCTGCTGCTTTCCACAGGTCTAAACAGATGACTAGTTAAGGAAGAATGGCTCTTGCTCTATTTCTATTCTAGGCCTTTCCAAGTGCATTCGACCTCTGCATTAGAAAAGCTGAAACTGAGTACTTCTGGAATATTCCTAGGGCAGGCCCTGGAATGGCAGCTCTGTCCAAACAAAATGGCAGGTCTTTGGCCAGATGGGGTTATGGGCTAATGGCATGAACACAGAGGGCAAATGGAGAAGCTACTGCCAGTTAAACACCATGTGTACTTTAGCAGAACCTCTTGGGGCTGTGTGATTCATGCAATCCTGGGACATGAATAATTCCTGAGGGATGAGCTAGCCAGCTCCTCAAACATGAGGACAACTGGAAGATGAATTCTTTGGCAGCTGGAAAGGCCGTAGTGGGCAATTTTTGAACTGATCTTGAAAAGCATTTTATCATTGGAATAGCTAACATTCTTGTTGATTATGCAGAATGAAAAATACCAAAGCATTTGAACATTTGGTACATGTTCAGTTCCTTCGGTACCTCAAAAGTGAGTATTAATGTGCAATCTGCATAAGTCTCACAACTTGGGAAGCGGCTGGCTCTGCAACGACCTCCCGACAAACCACGGCAGCATTCGGTTGTGATCGTTCAATCATACTTGTATTTAAGATTATAAAATAAGTCACTTGATTCTTTAGCACATTATTCTTCCATAAATTTAAACTACATACATGTTTTAAGTCCCAAGCTAAAAATTCTCATTGTTAAGAAAAAGTACAGAAATCCAACTCAGAATCAGCACAATTATTAAAATAATTTACAAAGTATATTGGGTGGACAAGGTGATTCCAAAGTTGATCTACAAGAATAAAAGCACAGGCATAATAAATCAATTTTGTAAAACGAGAATATGAGATTGTATTTACACTACCAGACATCAAAATATATCATACAATTCAAATAATTGGTGCTGGCATCAGAATTGCTATTGAGGAAGCGGAAGTGACTGCTCAGAAACAGATCCCAGAACACACATGTAATTAGATTATGATAAATATGGAATAAAAAGTAGCAGAGGAAGGATTGATTATTTAAAAAAAGGAGCGGAAATGACTGCTTACCCATTTGGGGGAAAATCAATCTACATCCTCACTTTATATCATGAAGTAGAATAAATCCTGGACATTTATTAAATTATTAAACATAAAATTATTTTTAAAAGACAAGAAAATGCAAACAATCATTATCAGATCTAAGCATGGTGACAGGCTTTTCAGGCTTTAAAGCCATGGAAAAATATCTCACAAGGGGAAAAATGGACAGATCTGGAAACATAAGTTAAACTTCTATTTACCAAAAAACATCATATATAAAATTCAAGGGCAAACAACCAAACTAGGGAAAATATCACACATAAAGTGTTGATAGACTAATATAGAAGGAGCTCACATAAACTGAAAAAACAGCCTACCCCCAAATAGGCAAAAGATATAATCAAACAACTCATAAAAAAAATGGAATTAGCAATAAACATATAAAAATGTTTAGCCTCACAAATCATAAAAAGTAGATATGCAAAGTCAAAAAGGAGAAAATTTTTTTTGCCTCTAATATTACCAGAGAGTTGCAGTTTTTAAATGACAATGGTTAATGCTCCAGTGATATAAAGAGAGAATTTGCTTACACTGTAGGTGTGGGTATAGATACAGTAAATTGTATCTAAAGCTTTTAAAAGTTCAAACTCTCTACTCTAGTAGTTACTCAGGTGAATTTATCTTAAATAGTGAGAAAGTAAGTGATTCTGGAACAAGGATGTATATCATAGTATTATTTATAATAATACAAAATTGGAAACCCCAAAATGTTCAATAAAAAGGAGGTTAAAGTAACTACAGCAATGGGATCTTAACATAGGTATTAACAATCTTCAGAAGCAGTGGGTATTTTTAAGTTATAAGCAAGATAAAAATTTTTATGCTGTAAAGAATGGCCATGTTTCATACCTATGAATGCATAGAAAAGAACTCGCTGGATGTGTGTCTCACTGTTAACTGGGGGCTTATGATAACAGCAGCAGCAACTAGCCCTGGCCAGGTCTGTGATCTCCTTCAATCCTGGCATCACCAGTGCAGGGATCTCGCCACCCCTGCTGTTATAGATGAGTAGTACACTGAGTAGTGGGGCTCAAACTCAGGTCTTCAAGGGCTGCGATCTGAACCTCTCTGCCATGCTGCCAGGATGGTTATTTTCTCTCAGTAACTGCCTATATTTCCCAAATTCTCTGCAATGAGTATACTGTTATAATCTGGGAGAAAAACACCACTTTTTAAAAAGTGAATTGGGGCCAAGAGGCCCCTGGAAGTTTTGTGTTCTGTCCCCTGACAGCCTGAGGTATGGGAGACTGTTCTGCCACTGAGTCCTCTCACTCTTCCCCCTGGCTCTGGGTTCTCCTTCAATTTCCATTTCCATTCCCTTTCTCCTACTCATTCCAGCGTAAGTCTCGGAGTCACTTTGCTAGTGAGGGGGCAAAGCCCTTGGTGCACGGCAGAGCCATCCCAGGGCTGGTCTGGCCTGCTCATTTTCTTTCCTTTGCCTCCCTCTTTTCCTTCCCTCCTGCCTACCCTTAGCCTTTCCAGCACCCCCTGAGAATAAGCCTGGTTCAAAGTTCTGGTTTAACAAAACAAAACAGGGCATCCTGGGGTTAATTCTGGGCTGGCCTTTCACAGTTCTATGATTAAATTGCATTTTTCAGTGGTTCTGCCTTTAAACTCAAACTCTTTTAAAGAGAAATTTAAGGAGAGCAAAACACAGGAAACAGTGCCAAATGCCAATAACATATTTTAGTCATTTGGGGAATGGGCAGCTTTAGAAACCACAAATTCCCACTTATGCAAGGGCTACTTGAGCTTTTTCTTTATTGCTTAGTGACAGAAGCCTGGCTTTAGACCATGGTCAGAGTTGTTCTTTTGTTTTCTTTTCTCTCTCTCCGAAAACAGTTATAAAAGGCCTGAGCTGTCACAACGAGAGTTGGCTACTCCTACAGCTCTAATCAAATAACAAAAATCATTTTCCACTGATGTAGTTAGTCCAGATTAAAAGGCAGATCCAAGTCTATGTCTTGGTACCTGCTATACCTACGCAACAAGCTCAGTCAGGTGGAAACATGCACTCAAAACTTGGGAAGCTCCACCCACGTGACTTCACCACCAATTGGCAAGGCTTTGGTACCATGTGTTCAGTTAGGTGTTCTGTCTCCTTTCTCCCAAAGAAAATAACTGAAAAGGGAAGATAAGATGTGAGTATTGTTTTGTGACTATGCTTTCCAAAACAATGGCTGGCACAATACAAAATGGAAAGAATCCCAGACAGCTCTCTTCTGTGGCCTTAGATCTATTCTGACCATCAGGGACTATGAACCCTAACGCCAGAATCCGATGATGAGGTTCTTCTAAGCCCCTGGAGCTAGATTAAGGTGTGGCCCAGCCAGTCCTGGGGCGTGAACTGGTAAACTGTACTACATTCTCACCAAATAAATTGGAAATAAGCAGCCAGTGAGGCTGGGTTTCCATAGCCACTCCTTAAATTACTGGTAATTGTGCACTAGTCCCACTCGAGGATAAGAAGATAGCAATGAAATTTTAAAACAGCTTCCTTATATAGAGTACTGAGCATTTTGGTAGTAAGCATGTGTAAGGTGTACAGAGTAACTACAAGCCAGGGAAATAGTTCTGCAATGAAGCAGCTGACAGTCATCTGAAGTAGCAATCAACTAACATGGGTGCAAGAGATTAATTTTTGTTAAATAAAGACTAAACTGATTCCATAAAAATTGCAAACAAAAAACCTAGAGAAAATAAGAACTATAGAAAAGTTGGAAAAAGATGCAAATATCCTCAATAAAATACTAGCAAATTGAATCTAGCAACATATAAAAAGAATTAGATACTACGACCAATTGGAATTTGTCCCAGGGATGCAAGGTTGGTTTAACATCTGAAAATCAAACAATGTAATAGTTTGACTACATTAAATTACCACATTAATAGAATAAAGGACAAAAACCATATAATGATCTCAATAGATGCATAAAAAGCACTTGACAAAATCCAACACCTCTTCATGATAAACACTCAACAAACTAGGAAAAGAAGCCTGTATTAGGTTGAGGAAATTACCTGTCTGTGAAAAAGTCAGTTCATCCTGAATGGTGAAAAACTAAATGCCTTCTCCTCTAAGATCACGAACAGACTCACCACATGTATTCAACATTGTACTAGAGGTTCTAGCCAGGGTAATTATGCAAGAAAAAGAAATTTAAAACTCCAGATTGAAAAGGAAGATGTAAAACCATCTTAGTCTCAGATGACAAGATCTGGTATATAGAAAAGCTAAAAACATTTTGCTGACATGAAATTCATAAAAAAAAAAAAACTTTTATATTTTTTAACAAGACTTTGTAACTATATTCAAGTATGGTGCTTATACTCTTGGAGAGTCTGAGTGGTTAACACTATCCAGTTCAGAGTTATGGAAACATTTATTAGAAATTCCATTCAATAAGCTAAAAAGATAATGTTACTGTCAGAGCATGTAATAAATTCCTCATTTTCAACATAAAGAGGTATATATGTATTTTTTTAAATTTATTTAATTTATTTTTGGCTGCGTTGGGTCTTCGTTGCTGTGCGCAGGCTTTCTCTAGTTGCGGCAAGTGGGGGCTACTCTTCGTTGCAGTGCGTGGGCTTCTCATTGCAGTAGCTTCTCTTGTTGCGGAGCACAGGCTCTAGGTGCGCGGGCTTCAGTAGCTGTAGTACGTGGGTTTAGTAGTCGTGGCTCGCGGGCTCTAGAGCGCAGGCTCAGTAGTTGTGGCGCACGGGCTTAGTTGCTCTGCAGCATGTGGGATCTTCCCGGACCAGGGCTTGAACCCATGTCCCCTGCATTGGCAGGCAGATTCTTAACCACTGTGCCACCAGGGAAGCCTATATGTATTTTTTTTTTCTTTTGCGGTATGCGGCCTCCCCCGTTGCGGAGCACAGGCTCCGGACGCACAGGCTCAGTGGCCATGGCTCACGGGGCCAACCACTCCGCGGCACGTGGGATCTTCCCGGACTGGGGCACGAACCCGTGTCCCCTGCATCGGCAGGTGGACTCTCAACCACTGCGCCACCAGGGAAGCCCTATATGTATTTTTATTAGTAGAAAATCAGTTTCTCTTCCCCTATCTACTAAACATATTAAATACTATTTAAGTACATATTGAAAATAGGTTTAAAGAATATCAATGAGTAGGATGCCAAATTATTAGCTGCCTTGGTATCCACATATTTCAGTCTGGCCCTATCTCCTGCAGGTACTCTGGGTCATGGCTACTCCCAAGAGAACAAAGATGACATTAGTGTGATAGGTCTGTTCCAGCTCCCCTTGCACTAGATCATAAAAGACTGCATATGGACATGGGGCTTAGAGTCAACTAGAAACAAGCTATTGCCATCTGCTGCTAAAACTGAGGCCAAAGGGTAGATGAGGATGAGAACCTACATGTCTCCCTACAAAGATCATTTAAGGCACAAGGGACAGCCATGTAAGGGAGAAGGCTACTCAGACATCTTAGAGTTAGTAAAATAAAAGCTCCATGCAAGCCAGTAATATCCGCTGAGAGTGATCCAGGTGCTTGGGAACGTCTTGGTCTGAGCCTAGGTTATATTCTTTTCCTTAGAGCGGTGACAATGGCAGTGATCCTGTTGCTTTGGGTTTGCTGGCCAACGCTAGTCTTGAACTTGCCAGATCTTCCCTGGCTAACTCGTACATATTCTGAAAAACCACCTTAAATCCTGCTGGAGTCCTTGAACTTTGCTTCTTGTTTATGCTTTTGCCCTAGAGTTAACCCTTCTAACTCTAGTCTTCTTGACTTTGGGCATTTTGGGCCTCCTGCTTTCTCTTTTACAGATCTTTCTGTATCTCCAAATGGCCTCTTTCTAGACCTACTCTGGAATCTCATGTAAAATACTAATGTGTTGGTCAAAACAATGAAGAAACAGAGACAGAAAAATAACAACCTTTTAAAATCTTCTTAAATCTGTCCAATTTTTTTAGCTTCCCTTTCTCCTGAGTCCCAGAAACAACAGCAGCTACATTAAAGAAAAACAAAACAAGAAAAAAAACAATAACTACTTAAGTATTTCTCAACTATGCTCTGAACTTTCCATTTATTTATTTATTTATTTATTTATTTATGGCTGTGTTGGGTCTTTGTTTCTGTGCGAGGACTTTCTCCAGTTGTGGCAAGCGGGGGCCGCTCTTCAACGCAGTGCGCGGGCCTATCACTATTGCAGCCTCTCTTGTTGCGGAGCACAGGCTCCAGACGCGCAGGCTCAGTAGTTGTGGCTCACGGGCCTAGTTGCTCCGCGGCATGTGGGATCTTCCCAGACCAGGCTCGAACCTGTGTCCCCTGCATTGGCAGGCAGATTCTCAACCACTGCGCCATCAGGGAAGCCTTGAACTTTCCATTTTGGAAGTGAAAATGAAATAAACATATCGTAGCAAGTATAAGTATTCCAATGGATTGGTTGCTCACAATAGTTATTTCAGATACTACATCTTTCAGAAACTATTTTATTAATAATTAGCATTGCAGCCCTAATAGGAAAACTATAAACCTAGAGAACAGACGTAAGAGAATTCCATAAACTGGAGTTATTTAATAATTTCCCTGAAGAAAATGCTTGAATGCACTTTAGAAAGGATTGGCATGATTCCATATCACCCTTCCTGAAGTACTCAGGGCTGCTGGGCAACTGAGAGGAATCATACCATGAATAGAGTGACTGAGCAATGGCACCCAGATTACATGTTTTCTGGATCAGTACAATTTTTAAAAAGTGTCCAGTTTTTTATTTTGCCTAGTAAGGACATTAAGAACAAAACAAAACTTTTCAGCTACTATCACCAGCATTTCACAAGAAAGGAATGGGATTTTAACACCAAAAAAGTAGAAACAGTATGATTTCAGAAAAATATTTTCAACTGAATATGTGTGGTATTATTAAAAATTCACCACATTATATTTTTCTCCCTTCTGCATGACCTGGTGAAAACTCCATCCTGGATGAGTCCTCAACCCACAGAGGGAAGTTGGAATTTTTCTGTGATAAGAGAACAAGGATCTCACTATTTGCTAAAACTATTGCTTTAAAGTGAATTTCAAAACAGAAGAATTGGCAAAGTGTTTCCCAAACTTCAATCATTTGAAAACACCTTTACAAACATTTTCATAGCTGCATTCCACTTGTGTTTCAATTGAGTCATTTGTTTGCTTAAATAAATTTATTTAAAAATGAAAGTCATATATGAATACCATAAATGGAAAGCCAGTATCCCTTGCCATGAAAGCAAGATAACCCAGCTGCTGGAAGGCCCTGAGCCTACAGCTAACTGTTGAAAAGGGAGATACGCTGGTGTTAGGGGTTCAAGTCACACCAGCACCAGAATGAAACTTTGCTTGATATAACCTCAAGGACAGGAAGAGAACTGAAGAGAATAACTTTCTTATTATATAATTAACTGTCATTTAATGCTATGACCATGTACTGCCTAAAAGCATCTCTTATATCAACTAATATCATTTTGGTAGACATTCCATGGAATCAGAGGTATCCTCACATAGTAATTAAGAGCAATGGCTAACTCGGTTCAAATTCTGAGACTTTCCCACGTACCAGCTGGTGACCTTGAGCAAGTCATTTACTTCTCTGCTTAAGGTTTTTATCTATGAAATGGGGATAATAATGATACCCACTTCATTGTGAGAATCAAATGAGAAGATACAGGTAAAGCTCTTAGAATGGTAAGCAACAGATATTAAGAGCTTAAAAATGTTAATATCAATAGTTATCCCTAATATCCCACACTCTGAGAAACACCAAAGGTCTAGGCATCTGTTAGACTATATCAGGCATATAGTGATACGGTAATGTATTTCTGGAGAGAACATATAGCTAGAGAATAAGAATGACAATTCCTTTACTAATTTGAATTAAAATGAATAACTTGGTACTAGTGCATCTAAGGCAACTTAATGTTCATTTGGTTTAAGTTTCCTTCCATGGCCCATTTTCTAGGTCAAGAGCAAGTTTGAATGATATATCTTTGTCTTTAAGGCAATACTACACAATGTGTTTGACACAAAAAAGATTACACCATAGAGAAAGGCTTTCAGGATCTTAACTGCAAGTCACTACTTACGTAAACAAGGCCATCCAAATATATTAGGCTTTTAATTATGAAGTTAATGTCTCCTCTTGTTAGAGTAAACAACAGAATTAACACAGGATTTAACCCTCAGAGTGGGGAGATTTAACCCTCACATGTTAGGATTTAATTTATATTATGACATACAGTACAGGAGGACTTACTCATCACCAAATCATCAAATAAATAAGCTAACATCAAAAGCAGTAGTTCTAGGGGGCTCCTGAGATGGATTAGTTGGTCTTGAACAAGAAAGACATATATTAACATATCTTAAGCTGTTGCCTTTCATGTGTCTCATCCCTTTTGTCCCTGGAACTATATTTAGTACAGTGAGAACAACAGCGCTGCCAGGGCAGTCAAGTAGAAAGAGAGGGTATTAATATAGTAGATCTTGGTCAAGGTTAGGGCAAGAGATAGTGGACAAGTACATATTTAGTTTATTAAACTACAAGATAAGGTCAAATTGAAAATTTATAGTAATCTCTAGACCCTCTAATGAGTCTACTTGATGGCGGCCTCATTCAAAGGATCTGGATTTAAGAATATCTTCTCCAGTCTCTGTCCATTCACTGTAGGGAAGTTTCTTCCATCGCTACAACATGCTTCTTGGTAACATCTCTTTTTCTTCCTCTTCCTCTCCACTCAACTTTGGCTGTTTTCTTCCTCTAGTGTCTCAAGTTGAACATTTCAGCTTTTCCTTTTTTGCTGTCATGATCCCCCATTTATAACTTGCCTCCCTTTTCTCTACAGCCCTCTTCATTGCTAGGCTTCTCTTCTGATGAGAGCAAGTTATCATCCTCATTTCCTTGCTCTTTCAGGCAGGTCTCCCAACTTTACTAGTGAATTCAGCATGAAACATTATTCTTTCTTAAAAAAATGTTATCTGTCCTTTCCTACTTCTCTTCCTCCTCCCATAGAGTCAAGGACATTTTTTTGGAATATTCCTTCACTCTACTCTTCTGTCTATAAGTAATAGAATGTTCCAAATTCTGGAAGTGGAATTAGGTCACATCTTTTCATTTTCCTTTGCACCTTTTCCCTAGGACTTACTTCTTTTAGAAGGCTTAGCTTGAGTACTGTACCAAAAAAGAGGAGAATGAGCTCAGATGCAAGGCAGTAAACTCCCTTCCCCTTTCTTTTTATTTATGTTTTAAAATATCTTTATTGGAGTATAACTGCTTTACAATGCTGTGTTAGTTTCTGAAGTACAACAGTGAATCAGCTATACGTATACATATATCTCCATATCCCCTCCCTCTCCCTTCCCCTTTCTTTACTGAGTTTGCGTCTGCTCTGGGTATCTAATCAAAAAGAGTGCCCAGGGCTGGAGCTCAATAAACCTTAACTGCTTACAGTGGCTCTACCTTTTAGTGAGCCTACACCCTACCTATAAATGACCTCTATGCTCTGGGGTAAATTAACTCTTTTGGATCTGTCCAATTCCTTTACAATGATCTGATGGGTCATTTATGAAAGCGTAATAGTGCCCTAGAAATGTCACGCTACCACCAAAATACATATACATTCATGGGGAGTCTGTAGGATGCTGGGCACGGTTCCAGGTGCTGGGGTTATGGGTGAACAACTCCGACAGGCCCTGTTCTCCTGGAGCAATGACTTCCTGAGAGTATTTAAAGGCCAAGGAAAATGATCACAGTCACACTGGTCAAGGAAACCAGATTAAAACCATCCTATTAAGGAAGAGGGGAGCAATTCGTTGGTGGATGGGCCACTGTTAATAAAAATTCCACCTCCCTGAACTAGGATACACATTTAAGAGTGGGCAGGAGGTTTAAAAAAAAAAAAAATCCTAACCCAACCCAAGAGATAATGGGAATCATCTGTTCTGCTCTCATGTGCAAACCTATAATTTATGGAAAGATGGGAAAGAGAAAGTCCCTGAGGAGACCCAGCCAAGTTCTGCGGTGAAAATTCAACTGTACTCGAAGCTCAGACTGGAAGAAGTGGGGGTGGAGAGGAGCAAGAAGCCACAGGAAAAATAACACGTCCCGAGGCAGCCAGCTCCCTCTCCTTTCCCACTTCCAATGCCACTCCTGGGCCAAGCTGCCCTCCTCTCCTCCTCCTGCCACCTCCAGCCCCTCCCCATTCACGCTTATTGCTTTTTCCTCTTTATTTTTCATTCATTTTTTAAGAATCCCAAGCTGGCTGTAGTGCTCGTAATTCCTGTCACAAGGTAATGTCAACAGTATAAATTATAGGGCATCCTAGGAAGCAGGTGGTTGAGATCAAGTGAGAATGTATGTTATTAAATTAAAATGGAGTTACCAGGAATCTTCAGATTATGGAGAAGAGACCATTTCCTTAAATACACGACTGTGTATACTATATATTTGCATATATATTTGTGCACACTTACACAAATAAGTAGTAACTTACTTACACAAGTAAGTAAGTAGTAACTTACTACTAAAGAATATGCTATAAGACCTGATAGTAGCAAAGGCCATCATTAAGTGCAATGTCCCCAGCAATATCACCCTACCAAACTCTGATTTTGAATTTCTGCTCTGTATCAAGATGGCTGCATATTACCTTTTTTTGCTTCTTCTATTGGGGTATCACTACTTAGCTTTATAATATTGCTTTTAAAGGGTATGGTTATTAACAAGTCAACTACTGTTTTCAATGTATTTTTTAAAATGCCAGTATTAGTGCTGGGCCATTTGAAAACATCTTCATTACACTTAATAATTTGCTAAGGTACTTTGATAAAATTTCAATATATATTTTATTAGTTTCCTTATGAGTCATGTAAGGTAAATTATTATCTATGTCAGAGATGGAGAAATTGAAGCCGTCTAAACTACAAAAGATTGGTAGTAGAGGTAGAATTAGGATGTGAAATAAATGTCAAATTGTCCAGGGAGGGAATCCCCTTTGTAACATTTCAGAGTTTCTAATGTCAGTTAAGGTGTTCTTCCTATTCACGGATAGCTAGAACTGCTAGTCAGAATAAAAGGCACAGAGAAAGGAAGCACCTGTGGTCACAGGGTGCATGCTAAAGCCTCATTAGTGTTGTAAATCAGCTGCATCTTGTCAATAATACGGTGAGGGACTTTCAAGAGCAGCATTCACGGAGCATTCACTATATGTCAGGCATTCTTCCAAGTACTTTATGTATTTGTAACTCGCTTAACTTCACCATCTTGTGAGGTAGGTACTTTAATCATCCCCATTTTACAGGTAAGGAAACTGAGGCATAACAGTTTAAGGTGACTTGCTCAAGATCACACAGCTGGAAGGAGTGCAGCTAAGATGCAAACCCAGGCTGTCTGGCTCCAGACTCCATACCCTCAAGTACTGTGCTAGACTGCCTTTCAGACGGCATGCTGGCGCCACACGACAGACCATGAATATTTAAAGGTTTACTGGGAAGTCAGGTGTTTGAATTCAGGACCACATAGTACTAAAGAGAAAAACAAAAGATAAATGTTGGTGGGGACTTCAGTTCACAAATGCTCACTATGCAACAACAGAGCTTGTAGCAATGCACAGCCCCTTTCGAGTTCATTCTCATTCCTGTCTTCCTCTTCTAATAGCTGATTCATTCATTCACCCACGTTTATTGGGCACTTCCTCTTGCCCAGGCACTGTTCTTAGTAGCAGGACGGATAAGATAAAGACTTGCATTCAAGGTTGACTCTTTCACTTACGGATTGTTTTAAAAAGCTCTTGTGAACAGGCCTAAGAACCAAGCAACTCAGGTGACATCTTATTTTGGGAATGCAAAGCAGTCTTGGCAAGAATCATCAAAGCACCTTTTCTGCTCCCAGCCTGGGAACTGAGGACACCCCACTGGGCCAGCCCCTCTGGATCCTGGATGTGAGGGGTTGGTCCTTCCTCCTAAATGCATCTCTCCTCCCAGTTCAGAGGACTCTTTCAGCACACTGCCCACCAGCACGTGTATCTCATCTTAAGTGCATTTTTAATTCACTGCATCACAGTACCTAGCAGTTAACAAATACATGAAAGGTTGTAAAATATAGTCAAGGAGTACTTTCCCGAGAAGCTCATGATCATTTAAGAGTATTCATTATTATTATTATTGTAAATATATGTAGCATAAAATTTACCATTCTAACATTTTTAGGTATATCTCATCACTTTTGATCAGTTATACTTCATGGATTACTTTTCTGAACACTATGAATACTACAGCTTAACCATTTCATGGTTAATAAGATCACCATTCAGACAATGAGCTGGTGTGCCGGCCACAGCAGTGTCTCAAAGACCAGCTTCTCTCCCGTATTGGGAGGACTTCAGTCCTTGTGGTGCCCCTTCCCTCCCCACCCTCGATGGACTCAGATGCTAGCTCCGAGGTCTGAAGTTTCTTTGCCTCCCTCATCCTAAGCAGCTGAATCAACTTCTCTCTCCACCCCTTTCATTATCCCATTCCATCCACCCCATTGCCATCAGCGGGGTGGAGACTCAGCTTATAAGTGTGCAGAAGAAAACCCCAGAAGCAAGAAACTAGAATAACTTGCTCCTGCTAACAAAACAAACCAGAAAACACAGTAGGGGCCAAGACCTCAGCGTCGCTGAGTTCCAAATCCTTCCTTATCCCAAGGAGACAGACTGCCTGCCTCTCTATTCTAAGCTCAGGCAATGTGGCTTAAGCAAACGCATAGGAGGAATTCAAGCCTCAAGATCCATTTTCAGCTTCCCCCAGATCCTCATGTGCCTTTTTATCCTTACTCCATCTTGCCCAGCCAAATGTGAAAGCCTGTGTAAAGACCATTACATGTCTCACTTTGAAAGGACTTTAATGCCCTTATGAACTAACTCCTGGCTGAAATCTTTGGTCCCATGGAGACAGAGAAAGCAGCAGCCAGCTGGAAAACAAAAAAAGAGTTGTTATCTCTACATTAAATTAAACTCAGATCTGCTTAATATCTTGGCCAACTTATGCCACAACTATGTTGGCCCTTTCTGCCACCCCAAAGTCTTCTGCGGCCAAAATGTACCATTGTGCTGCTGTCTGACACTGCGCCAGCAGGCCTGTGCCAAAGCCAAGTAACACCCTTCCTTCTTCGGGTTTTGGGATAGCAGGGGAGGGCTGCTAATTCCTTTTGTGACCACTGACTAAGAGCTGAGTGGCCAACAATTTGGTAAATTATATACACACCTAAAATGTCAGCTGCATCAGAGATTTTTGCTCTCTGTCTTTCCAGTAGCTGGGGGGAACCTTTAGGCTAAAGGCAATTCTAGAAGAGTTGGGTTTCCTAACCACATTCTGTGGGAGGGATGCTAGCAGAACTCCAAGCATGCAGGATCCCGAGCAGCAAAGAATCATCTTTGATAAGTGTATATGCCAATGATTCAAACCAATGGAAAGGGATGGGAATTAAAATTAGTCACAGTTATGAAAACACACACACACACACACACACACACACACACACACACACAAGAGGAGAGAGAAAAGCTCTACCACAAAAGTCCTTTTTGGAATCAGACTAGCTGTAAATACAAAAACACACGTGGACACAGGTCAGCCGTAGCTATGAATGTAGAATCTGTTAACTCCAAACTTTTGAAACACAAAAAGTGAATTCATAGCGTCACAAATCCATATGTATTTAGCCTGCATTCCTTTTTGGACTATAAGTTAATATATTCAGTGGGTTATCCAGTTCTTTATTCTAGAAATTTGCTGTTTTTGACAACTACAGGTCAATGGGTTGGATAGAATTGGAAATTCCGTTTCGACCACCATGCCAGTGTTCAAAACGGATCTGTAAAAATTTTAGGGACTAGGGGCTTCCCTGGTGGCGCAGTGGTTGAGAGTCCGCCTGCCGATGCAGGGGACACGGGTTCGTGCCCCGGTCCGGGAAGATCCCACATGCCGCGGAGTGGCTGGGCCCGTGAGCCATGGCTGGCCGCTGAGCCTGCGCGTCTGGAGCCTGTGCTCCGCAACGGGAGAGGCCACAGCAGTGAGAGGACCGCATACACCAGAAAGAAAAAAAAAAAAAATTTTAGGGGCTATGGCCTGTGTAGGGGAACTGGGTGGGGGGCTGGGCCTGACTGCTGTGATCACACTGGCTACACCAAGTGTCCTGGGCTCTGGGATTCGTGCCATGTGTTGGCTCTCTGGCCAGCGATGGGTGCATGGGAACCTTGTTCTGGTCCCCTCTTTGCCATAGTATTCCCTCCCTCCACCCAGTGAAAGACTTGGTGGGGCTTTAGCAATGGTGGGGCTGGGCCTTGCTGCCAGGTGGATCTTGCTACCAGTTTGCCTCTAGAAATAGAGAACGTCAGTGCTGGAAGCAGACGGTACAGTGTAGCAGCTCGGAGTGCATGCCCACTGGCAAAGGGAATACCTACAGTTACAGCGGTAATCAGCAGGTAGTAGTTGTTATTTATGTTTTGATAAGTCTGAAAAATTTCATACAAAATTGAAAAAGCAAAAGAGTACGTGCTAGAACAGGAGAGCCTGGGTCCTGGCTCCTCCACTTTAGCTAGATGACTTTGGGCAAGTTCATTCCACTGGCAAAAGGTGGATGATAATTGTCCCGTCTTTTAGGGCTGTTGTGAGGATTAAATGAGATAATCCACGTAGATTTCAAACAAGATCTGGCCTAAAGTAAGCACTCAATAATACAAGTAACTAACATTTCTTGAGCGTATAATAAAAAGTAGCCATTGTTAATCTAATTATTAGTACAACCTTCTCATCTTACAGACAAGATTTTAAGTGCCAGAGATAGGATGTGACTTGGTAAGGGATAGACTGCTATTGTTACCTTGGGTAGTAGGTTTCCTGAATGTTCCTTTCTCTTTCTCCTTGACTAAGTGCTATGACATGAGAGTGGAGTGAGCAGGCCCCTGGCCTTCAGTGAGACTGTGCCTTAACCACTCCGGGGGTGAAGCCCGCAGGCTGAGAATCCTGGCCCTTTCTAGCCCCTTCTACCTGCCTGTAGGATGATGAGTCCCTACTCCCAGCAGGCAGTAGGCAGAGAAAGGAGAAAAAGGTGAAACTCCAATCAGCAGTTTTATTACCCACCATTGCCTAGACTTTCTCTGCACCCTTGACCTCTCCTCCAGCCAAGAATCCATTCACAGTATCCTTCCCTGGATTTCCTTTTCTCATCAGGTCTACACCTTCCATTATTAATGCCCCAACTTTTTTTTTTTTTTTAATATTTATTTATTTATTTGGTTGCGCTGGGTCTTAGTTGCGGCAGGTGGGCTCCTTAGTTGCGGCTCACCAGCTCCTCAGTTGCAGCATATGAACACTTAGTTGCTGCATGCATGAGGGATCAAGTTCCCTGATCAGGGATCGAACCCGGGCCCCCTGCATTGGGAGCATGGAGTCTTAACCACTGCACCACCAGGGAAGCCCTGCTCTATCCTTTTATTGTCTGAGCTGCAGTGGGATCTCTGCTGTTAGCACCGAGAAAACCAACCCACCGTTCACCAGATAACCTGAGTGACGCTGCCCATCTTAGTAACAAACTCACTAAATGGCATATTCTCTTCCGCATGTTTTTATTGGCCAACTTTTGTGTGCTGGGCATTGTTTCGAACTGCCACTGGAGTGTAAGGTATTACAAAGACAATTTGTGTTTAAGGAATATAGGAAATCAGTAACATTTGACTTGTTTTTGTAAGCTGTCTTTTAGGTTGTATTTGTGAAAACGTTTCAAAGTTCTATTTAATGACAAGTTGAAATACCAGCTGACCTTTGGCAAATGGAAATCTTGCATTTGTCACTTAGAACTGAAGGGGCTAAGATCTGGCTCTCCTCCCAGGTTCCTGGCTGTGCCCAGAGCTTGGCTGCTTTATGCAAACTGGCTGGGAAACCCCAGAAAGTAGATACAGGTAGAGTGGCTTCCACAACTTAATCGCTTCTCAAGGATTCTATAATCATGGAACCAGAGTCCTAGAGCTAGAAAGGGCTTTAAAAATTGCTTAATTCAACCTTTTCACATCACAAATGAGGAAACTCAGGACCCAAGAAGTGAGGTGATAAAGGCAGTTTTTATCCAAATGCACTTGTGATTCTCCTCTTGGGAACAGAGGAGCCAAAGCCAGAGAAGAAAGTGGTCCAAAGTTGGATATACCGTATGAAATTGTCATTTAAAGATGCCATATAGGCTTCCCTGGTGGCTCAGTGGTTAAGAATCCACCTGCCAATGCAGGGGACACGGGTTCGAGCCCTGGTCCGGGAAGATCCCACATGCTGTGGAGCAACTAAGCCTGTGCGCCACAACTACGGAGCCTGAGCTCTAGAGCCACGAGCCACAACTACTGAGCCGTGTACGGCAACTACTGAAGCCCCTGGCACTTAGAGCCGGTGCTCCGCAACAAGAGAAGCCACCGCAATGAGAAACCCGCGCACCAAAAAGAAGAGTAGCCCCCGCTCGCTGCAAATAGAGAAAGCCCGTGCACGGCAACAAAGACCCAACGTAGCCAAAAATAAAATAAATTAAAAAAATAAAGATGCCATATAGCTTTAACCACACGGGTTAACAGGGTTGAGAATAATCCCTATGAGGGTTAAGTTAAAAATGCATTGTTGTTTTTTTTTTTAAAAAAGAAACTTGGCTTTTATAAGCTGTGAGAAGTGATAGGGATGGAGATATTTTCAGAGGTAAGCTGTGTTTCCACTCCTGACGAAGACTTAATGGAACACATGGATTCAGGGAGACGCGTGGGATTTTAACACAATTCAACATCAGTTAATTCTAAGAGTAAAGGCCCTTCAGTCCAGCTCCCTTCCACCTCAACGTTAAAGGAAGCTAGAAAGCCAATTACACTCGCAGCAGGGCCTCTCCCCAACTGCAAGGGAAGAATGTACTGCAAATCTGTGTGTGCTTTACAAGCTAGTAAAATTATAATTGCAGGTGGGAAGGAACATGGGTTCTCTTTGTTTCTGCCAACATTTCAGTCTGGGAAGCTCCTCCCTTCTATAGTTGCAGAAATAGCGTGGACTCAGTATTTTTTTTAGCACACAAAATAGGTATTCTATGGTTCTATAAAACTTACAGAATGCTTTTTGTTAAAACTGAAAAGACATCTGTGCGCAGCCCACCAAAAGGGCATGCATTCTTCAGAGACAGGTGCCGAATGTGCCTACCTTTACTTGGAAGCCAAAACCCACCTTCTGGTTCAAGCTCTGAAGGTCTCTCAGCAAGACTAACAAAGGTGGCGAGGCTGGGAGGGTAATACCTGACTTGTTCTAGCAGAGCCCTAGGGAGATCTTGTTGCCGGGGGAGAAGGTGTGGGGCAGGGGGCTCTCGAGGTGCAATTCCCCTGTGGGGTCACCGGGGACGTCTGGTCTAGGAGCACCCTGGAGGCAGGAGGAAGCTTTCCCTGTCAAGGTGCTGTTCCGTATGGTGACTGTGCAACTGTTGCTGCAGCAGGATCCTGTGGTCTAGACACCCTTGCAGAATCTGAGAGGCAGAACTGGGGTGTAGCCAGCATTACTTCTGTGGTGATAACTGCAGTCTAGTGTCCACAGATGCAGAGTCTTGGTGCCACTGAAGAAAGCTACAGGGAGCCATTTATAAAAGTCCACATCTCCTAGCAACACTATACCAGTACTTGTACCACTGGTACAGCTCCTATCTCCTAAGCCTTACGTGTTAAGCAGAGTTCTAAGTGTCATACATGCTAACTCTTCTAAGCCTCATAAACACATTTTGGGGCAGGTACTATTATTATCCCCACTTCAGAAATGAAGTGCTTCTCGAGGCACCAAGTGAAGTGACTTGCCCAAGGTCACCTAGTGAGTCTAGGGTGAGCATCTGAATGTGGGCAGCCAGTCTCCAAGGCTTCGGTGCATAACCACTGCACCGTTCAGCCCCTCTGCAATGCCCAAGGTCGGGTGTCATCACCCCTTTGGAGACCTTTGTTCCAGGCAGAAACTTCATCCCATGTTGGCCTCACACTGGCCTGCTGGTCTCCTAAAAGCTCCTGACAGCCATCTTAGTTTTGATTTCTATTTAATTTTCCACCTCACAAAGCAGTGACAGGGAGGGAGAATCTGGTGATACCTTTTGAATATGATTTATTAACCAATAGCTTGAGGAAATGTAGGGCTTCCTTACTGCCACCTGACCTTTGTCTTCAGCCTTCCGAATGTTTGCATTACTGCCCTGACCTTGCAAAGTGACCTGGAATAGCTTGCCTGTTTCCTTGTGTGTGTCCACTTTCAGAGCCCAGCTGTCAGCCTGTGCAAGTCTGTCAGTTAGCATCTCAAGGGTTCGGAATGGGGTCTGCAGCCTTTTGAGGAACACAATCTAACACTAACCTCCAAATTCCTTCCCGTAATTGAGCATTCATTAGTTTGACGGAACAAAAGCAGGCATTCTCTTTTATAAAGCAGAGGTCAAAACCAGTAGCTGTGTTTTGTTTGGCCTGCAGAGTGTTTAAATATTGAGAAATTTCACATAAAAATACGAATTTCCGGCTTCTCTTGGAAAAGGGGAAGGGATGACAGCTCTGGGGCTCTGAGTACCAGCTGTCCCCTTCAGAGGCGGATGCTCTCTCCGGCTTCTCATCATGGCCTGAAGTCTCACCTCAGGCCTGCTTCGGGCACGGACGCCACTTTCCTGGCCTCTGCAGGAATCAGAGTCAACAAAACCCTGTTCTGAAGCCATATTTCCCTCCTCTAAAATGTGAACTGGCTTGGTTAGGCTGGTGTACCAGGACAGAACTTGGAGAGCTGGTGTTCCCAGAGGGCAGGTGCTGTGCCTTTTCTCTCCTGTCCCTGCACTTGGCATGGTAAGTGTCTGGTACATAACAGACATTGATCACTTTCTCCTTATGGATGAATAAGTGAGTGACTAGCTCTCTGGAACAGAGCGAGCTTCTGAGTGACAGAAACCAGCTCCCCAGCTACGGAAGTCCAGGCTTATTAATGCTTCAATAGCTTTTTGAATGACCGAGGCACCCTACACCTTTTCTTTATTTATTGTGCTATAAAGATCTTTCCTGCTGTCACAAATGAGACTGAATCTTGTTTAAAATTCCAGAAGCAAGTATGTTGATGGTTTACTAGAAGTTGGCCAGAAATTAAAATAAAAAACAAAGAACAATGTGAAAAGCTGCCCCCGTCAACCTTAAAATTTTTCCTCAGAAAGATGGGGGTGATAATTATTGAAAAGCAGCAAGTTCCAAATGTAGATGGAATTGCAGGCCACTAACACATGCAGCCAACAGTTCTCGCTAAGATACACGAGCTAATGCAGTCCTGTGAGGCTGCCATGCTTCCTGGCTCCATCTCTAGAGCATCAGGCGAATGAACTTTGTCTCTTTTTTTAATTTTATTGAAGTATAGTTGATTTACAATGTTGTGTTAATTTCTGCTGTACAGCAAAGTGACTCAGTTATACATATATATATATATATATTCTTTTTCATATTCGTTTCCATTATGGTTTATCAAAGGATATTGAATATAGTTCCCTGTGCTCTACAGTAGGACCTTGTTGGTTACCCATTCTTTATATAATAGCTTGCGTCTGCTAATCCCAAACGCCCGATCCTTCCCACCCCTCCCCACTCCCGCTTGGCAACCACAAGTCTGTTCTCTATGTCTGTGAGCCTGTTTCTGTTTTGTAGCTATGTTTACTGGTGTCCTATTTTAGGTTCCACATGTCTTGACTATGGTAAATAGTGCTGTTATGAACATAGGGGTGCATGTATCTTTTCAAATTTTAGTTTTGTCTGGATATATGCTCAGGAGTGGGATTGCTAGATCATATGGTGATTCTATTTTTAGTTTTCTGAGGAACCTCCACACTGTTTTCCATAGTAGCTGCACCAATTTACATTCCCGCCAACAGTGTAGGAGGCTTCTCTTTTCTCCACACTCCCTCCAGCATTTGTTATCTGTAGACTTTTTTTTTTTTTTTTTTTGCGGTGCGCGGGCCTCATCACTGCTGTGGCTTCTCCCGTTGCGGAGCACAGGCTCTGGACGCGCAGGCTCTGGACGCGCAGGCTCTGGACGCGCAGGCTCAGCAGCCATGGCTCACAGGCCCAGCCGCTCCACGGCATATGGGATCTTCCCGGACCGGGGCACGAACCCGTGTCCCCTGCATTGGCAGGCGGACTCTCAACCACTGTGCCACCAGGGAAGCCCTATCTGTAGACTTTTTAATGATGGCCAAGCGAATGAATTTTGAAAGTGCTAGAAACCTCATCAGCCCTCGACACCTGACTAGACAGAGCCTTCTTATAATCCCTCTGGCCCCTTGTAGACCAACCACAAATGTGAGAATGGCTGGCATGAGACATCAAGGGGTAAAATCCCACCGGATGTCACTAGGTTGCAGCAGGATTATAGGTAGCCTCTACTAATTCTTGGCACCCAGGCAGAATACAGGGGTTTGACCATAACCATCAAGGAACACTAGTCCTTTTCTGAGAAAATGAGCCCTCTCAAATTCAGGGCCGGCATGGCTCCGGGCATGTAGTATGTGCTAAATAAATATCTGCTGAATGAGTAAATGAATAGAGAGACCACTTAGGCAGTTCTCTTGATAGAGAACTGGGCTCATGCTTCAGATGTGCAGGTGGGATGGAAAGATTATAAACTCTACACTCTTTGCTGCTTTAGGCACATCACAGACGCTTTCATTTCTGAGGAAAGTGATGTGATACCATCATACTTATACCATGAATGTTTTGAGACAAGCTATCAAAATCTTGAAGCATGCAGACAGAACTGTCAAAATCAGTAATGAAAATTACTCTTCAGAAATGTCCAAGTCAGCAATGAGAGTTTTCTCCTGCTTGCCTCCATTCCAGAAACACCGTGGGTTAAGGTCACTGAGGGGTCTGAAGCTACCAAGGCCTGGAAGTCCTCATCCCATTGCCCTCTGCCTAGCTCATGCCTATAGAGCCTCACCTCTTAATCTAGAATCACAGCCAGTCGGAAGCCTTCCCTGACAGCCAGGTTACTGGGCGTTCCAGTTACTATTGCTATAAAACAAATTACCCCCAAACCTAGTGGTGTAAAACAGTCAATATGTTCAGATTCTGCAGGTCAGGATTTCAGACAGGACACAGTAGAGACGGCTTGTCTCTCCTCCATGGTATCTGCAGTCTCATCGTAGCCTCTGCTGGAAAGACTTGAAGGCTAGGTGGGGAGTCATTTGGCGGTATCTTTACTCACATGTCTGGTGGTTGATGATGGCTGTCATCTGGAATGACTACATGTGGCCTCTCTCTGTGGGGTCTCTGCACGGGCTAGCATGGGCTTCCTTAAAACATGGTGGCTGGTTTACAAGAGTGAGCGTTCCCAAAGAGTGGCAGGTTGAAGCTGTCTCACTTTTTATGACCTAGCCTTAGAAGTCACATAGCATCACTTCCATGGTCACAGGCCCACCCAAATTCAGAAAAAAAAGATGCTACTTCTCAATAGGAAGAATGTCAAAGTCTCAGCATAAGAAGGGAATGTGGGATGGGAGATACTGTTGTGGATATCTTTGTGAAATATCATCTTCCACACTGGGTTGGATGTGTTTCCTGAGTACCCTGAGTTCAACTCCCCCTGACTTAAAAAAAAAAAATGCTTGTGTGCCTCCCTCCCTAGACTGTGAGCTCAGGGAGGGAGGGGACTGTGACTTACTCACCTTTGCCTCCTCTGCTGCACAGTGCCTGGCACAGTCAACACGCATTTACTGAATTGAACCAAATAGAAAGGAAGAATCAGAAGGACTCCTGGGGCCCCTTTCATGCTGGCTGTTGGTGGCATGAGGGAAGTTTGACCAGGGCAATAAAAGAAATGTGAGAGAAAAGTACCTAAACACCTTTCTGGGGCCCAAGGCTATTCCCTGTGACTGTATCATGTATGATAAGGGGTTTTTTGCTTCCTTATGTTTCTCACACTGTATATAGGAAATAACTACAAGAATTGTAACTGACTTCATGTATTTCTCCTCTTGAGCTTTTCGGAAATATTTTTTTCCCCTTTGTATCTCTGTGCCATAAAAATGGCAAGTATGAGATGCCATTACCCAAGAGGCTGCCTTTTTTTTATACACATACACTCAGGGTACAGCAGAAAGAACACTGGATAAGGAGTCAGAAAACCTCGGCTTCAGTCTTGGTTCAGTCACTGAGCAGAAGCTGTGTAGCTTTGGTATGCCAGCTAATTTTTCTAAATCTCAGTTTTCTTGCCTATAAAGTGGGTATTAAAAAGGTAGTAACACAGTATACAAAAACAACATGCTATTACAAAACACGGTGGTTTTAAAATATGTTCACACATTCTTTGACACGCCTCCTTTCAGAAAGTAGAGTCTAATTCGCCCCAGAAACGTGGGCCTGACTTAGTGATTATTTCAAGTGAACAGAACGTGGAAGTGATGCTGACTTCCAAGGAGAGGTCACGTGGCTTTGATTCTCCCAGGTCACTCACAAGCCAGCCAGCATCTCATGAGGACACTCATTAAGCAGCTCGTGGAAAGGCCCATGTGGGGAGGAGCAGAGGCCTCCCACCAGCAATCAGCACCAACTTGCCAGCTGGGGGAGTAACCCACCTTGGAAGCAGATGCTCTAGCCAGTCAAGGCTTCTTCAGATGATGCAGTCCTGACCAACCAACATCAGGACTGCAGCCTCCTGACAGATTCTGTACCCACACTGCCCAACTAAACTGCTCCTGAATTCCCTGACCCACAGAAATCATGGGAGGCAGTAAATGTCTACTTTCGTTTTAGGTTACTAAGTTGTGGGGTAATTTGTTACGCAGCACTAGATAACTAATACACAGAACCATGCCCCACTAACCAACCAAAGGTATGGTAGGCATTTGTTTCTCTGATCACATGATGGGTTAGTTTTGAGTCACCAGGAGGGGGCAAGAAAGGGTTTGGATCAAAAGATATTTATGTGTGAGGTGGCAGGCTGAGGGGTCAGGCAGGGGGAAGAGTGCAATTCCACCTTTAGTAAGAGTGACACTAACCTTACTTTCTATCTTTACGTAAACTGTCTTTGAAACCAGGCCCTCACCTAGTCAGTATTACAATGCTTTTTAATACGTGGGAAACAACAACAACACAAACTCCAAATCAACAACAAAACCCAGATGGCTGGAAGCCAAAGTAGACGTGGGGGCCAGGAAAGTGGACTCCAGGAAAATGATCTCAGTGCTGACTGAGCACCATCCAGGGGTATAGTTGCATCTTCATCTACTAGCAGGCTGTTTATACTCGAGGGGCTCACGGTTGGCTTCTGGACTCCTTATCTCTGAGCTCGTTCTCACCTGGACGACAAGCCCCTCCATCCAACACTCAGCACCCAAGGTCATCCTTCTGACCTCGTTTCCCAACAGGAGCAAGAACTGTGCCCTTGGCTAGCCACGTTTCCTGCCGCAGCCCCCGTCGGCCTTCCCCAGTCCTTCACCGCATCTGTGGGCTGAGTGTGTGGCTGTAGTCAGGTGTGGGGCCTGGATCTGCAGGCAGGCAAAGTTTTCTCTGGGCAAAGGCTAACCAGCTGGCACAAGGAACAATCTGCGCTACCACCTTGTTAATCATCTGTATGAACCCACTCGGCTAGTCGGCCCCATTACCAAAACGCCAGCAGTCACGATCGGCAGGCCTCCGAGGACTGAATGCCTCAGGGAAGGAGTCAGAAGACCCAGGCTCCAGTCCTGGTACTTGTCACTTCTCCCTCTCCCCTCCCCCCGGGATCTGAAACACCGTGAGGCAGGAACTGTTCCCACCTGCTCTCCTGACAACGGTGACTTTCCATTTGCCCTGCTGCCAACCTGCCAGTCCTTCAAAGAGCAACTTTCGGTCCCTTCACTTCACCCTGAAACACCCACATTCACTGTTTAAAACCCCCCTTATTTAAAAGGAATGATTTGTTCCCCGAATGACTTACGGTCCTCTTTCCTAACTCATTCACTGGCTGCACCGACCCTGATGAAAGCTGCTAACAGAGATTTAGTGATGTTTTAATGGAGGCCTCATTCTGGTCTCGTCCCAGATTATGCTCAGGGGCTTCTGAAGGCTGTGACGGCTGCAGGGGACACAGGCTCTGGCCATGGAGCAACACAGACGAGCTGTCACGCTTTGTTTTTCTGCTGGTTAAATCCAAATGCTCCTAATTAGTTAAACTGACCGCTAAGGCTGGGGTGGACAATGGCGTGGGGATCAGGGGTGCTGAGAGGCTATGAATACAAGTTCCTTGGGCTCCTGAGGCCTGGGGACCAGTGACTTGGTTGTGGGCACTGAGGCACTGTGTCCCTGGGGGCTGCAGATTCAAAGACGTCAGCCCTCGTGTGAATAAAGGTCATCACCTGTTACTTCTTCGGTGAAAGGGCAGCTGTGCTGGGTGCCCACTTAGGCTCAGCCTTTGTCTGCTGACTCTGTGAATAGCACCCACAGAGAATAACATTCTCTGATTCTGTGTTTGCTTGGTGGGGCAGAGCCACAGAAAATAACTCGCAAACTTCCTCGAAGAAGTATTCAGCCAAGTATGTTTTTAAAAAGTGGCCTCGAAATGCCTTAAACGTCACCTTTTGGTGATTGTACTCACTAGCTAGAACACACTAGAAAATCTTCATGGTAGGGCCACCAATTTGCATTGTTTCTTCAGGAGCCAATTCTGACAAATGTTTAGGTCACAAGGATGACAATTCCTGAACTCCATGGGTGTGGGGGACTAGAGAAAAAGCTAACTGAAAAGCCAGCTAGCAGTTCAAGAAGGTTTAATGTTCAGAAAGTTTGCAACATTGAACAACCCACTGTTGCTCCAATATGTAAAAAGCAGAGATTTTATTTGGTTTTAGAATTCTGTGCATTATTTTACAAAGTAGCATTTCTTTTTTTTGTTTGTTTTTTCATCTCCCTCTTTTTTTTTTGTTTTTGTTTTTGTTTTTTGTGGTACGCGGACCTCTCACTGTTGTGGCCTCTCCCGTTGCGGAGCACAGACTCCGGACGCGCAGGCTCAGCGGCCATGGCTCACGGGTCCAGCTGCTCCACGGCATGTGGGATCTTCCCGGACCGGGGCACGAACCCGTGTCCCCTGCATCGGCAGGCGGACTCTCAACCACTGCGCCACCAGGGAAGCCCCATCTCCCTCTTTTTTAAATTAAAAAAAATTTTTTTTCATTGGGGTATAGTTGTTTTACAATGTTGTGTTAGTTTCTACTGTACGGTGAAGTGGAGTTCCCTGTGCTACACAGCAGGTTCTCATTAGTTATCTATTTTATATATATTAGCGTATATATGTCAATTCCAGCATTACTAATATCATTTTGTTTAAGGGCTTATGTTAAATTAATTCGTTTGCTTTTCTTTTAAAGGAAGAGAGTGCGAATGAGTTCAGGATACTGTATGTATGTGTGTGTATTTATCCATCCATCCATTGATTCATTGAACATTTACATGCCCAGTTGCTTAGTATAAATGTTCATTGCTTTAGCATAAAACAAACAGTTCAGACTGTTCTAGGCCCTCTGGAAAGGCAGTATGCATCTGATTTACTCCTCGCTTTTCAAGGCTCTTGAGGGCTATGGGTCCTCTCCCCTGGCACCCTTCCCACTTCACATCTCTTAGTAAGTACTCCAAATTTCAGACTCTTCCATCATTTTCTCATAATTAAAACTTATCTATTGAAATCTATCTCACCTCAGTTGATTATCCTGTGCTTTCAACTTATTAATAAGACAAAAGAATTTGTGCCAAAATAATAATTTACTCTTCTCAGGTAATATACAGGCATACCTCAGACATACTGTGGGTTCAGCTCCAGAGCACTGAGATAAAGCAAATATCACCATAAAGCGAGTCATATGAATTTTTGGTTTCCCAGTACATATGAAAATTGTTTACACTATACTGCAGTCTATTAAGTGTACAAGCATTATGTCTAAAAATAAGTACATGCCTTGGGCTTCCCTGGTGGCGCAGTGGTTGAGAGTCCACCTGCCGATGCAGGGGACGTGGGTTTGTGCCCCGGTCCAGGAGGATCCCACATGACGCGGAGCGGCTGGGCCCGTGAGCCATGGCCGCTGAGCCTGCGCGTCCGGAGCCTGTGCTCTGCAACAGGAGAGGTCACTGCTCCGCAATGGGAGAGGCCACAACAGTGAGAGGCCCGCTTACCACAAAAACAAAAACAAACAAAACAAACAAAAGAAACAAACAAAAAGCACATGCCTTAATTAAAAAGTACTTTATTTCTAAAAGCTGCTGACCATTATCTGACAATGCAGTGTTGCCACGAACCTTCAATAGGTGAAAAACACAATATCTGCAAAGTGCAATAAAATGCAATAAAATGAGGTATGCCTCGGTTTCATATTAACTAGAATCGAATGGCCTTAACCTGGAGGCAGGGGCTAGTTTGAAAACTCAGGGCCCAGGGAAGGTGAACAATGGGGAAGCCAGCTCCTGAGATGGTCCCACAAGAGGTGTGTGTGTGTATTGGCAGGTGCGGTGGTGAGCGGTGGAGGGAGCGGGTGAGGAGGGGGCCACCCTAACCCACCGCCCCACCCCTGGGATCATCCAGTACCCTTTCTCACGGATCGGGTACAAATAGAATCATTCACTGCTTAACTTACATACGTCCCAAAGGTGAGTAACACCAGAAGAGTTAGTCATTTATAGACATTTTAGGTTTTTGTCACAAGAGCACAGGTAGCCACAATTTAGAAGTCAAGTCTGACCGTTCCTTTCAGCAAGTAGAAGGAACTTCAGAAGAAGCCTCCTATCACTTACACGGTCCGAGGAATGACACAGTAAACCATGGCTCCGATTTGCTCCTTAATAGCAGCCAGGATCTCTTGAACGCTAACTCACATACACTAATGTATTCTGCTGATAAGATGTGGGACGTTCTTGTCAGTGTTAAAAGCACCAAAGGGATCTGAGTAAGGAGCAGGTTTGTCGCACACTCAACAGGGAAAGGGGAGAACTAACACAAAAAGCTAACGCACTGAGGGTTACAGTATTGTCTCTGCTGTCCCACTGGAGCATATCTTTTTATTGTATTCCTGTTGTAAAGTCTTCCCTTGAATTTCTGATAATGCTGGGTAGACTGAAAATAACGAAACATAAATTCTATTCTACTTTCCCTTCTCAAAGTATCCAAGTGGGAAAAAAGCTCTTAGAAAGCAGCCCCATTTCCCCATTAAAAACACGCACCAGCACCAGTCCATTCATTCACATACGCTTAGCCATTGCCTGCCAAATCCTTTCTGAGGAATTGTTCTATCATTTCAAAACACCACCATGCATTCAAACCTCCTGAAAGTTTGTTTATAAGATTTTTACCTTTTAAAAAACCAGTATATTCTGTCAGATTTACATTCAAAGAGCATAGGTTGAATGTTCTTCTAACAATATCTACTTTGCTGAACAGAAATTCATTTGAAATTCCAAACTTAAATGAATAACTCAAACGGGTGTGCCCTCCTCAACCCCCCCACCCAGCTCCCGGGATTTGGAGAGTCTCTGCCCCCATCTTCTTCGCCCTTCCTTGGTCCTGCTACTAGGACAGGAGAAGTATTGATACTTGCTCTGTCTTACATGTTAAAATGCCACCACTGATTAGGTAATGACTGTGTGGGGGTCAACTACTACCTTTGCCTGTGCTAGGAAAACCCAGTGAGCAACTTATTTACTGGTGAAATAAAAAGACAGTTAGGGGCTTCCCTGGGGGCGCAGTGGTTAAGAATCCGCCTGCCAATGCAGGGTACATGGGTTTGAGCCCTGGTCCGGGAAGATCCCACATGCCGCGGAGCAACTAAGCCTGTGCGCCACAACTACTGAGCCTACACTCTAGAGCCCGCGAGTCACAACTACTGAGCCCACGAGCCACAACTACTGAAGCCCGCGCGCCTAGAGCCCATGCTCCACAACAAGAGAAGCCACCGCAATGAGAAGCCCATGCAGCGCAATGAAGAGTAGCCTCCGCTTGCTGCAACTAGAGAAAGACCGCATGCAGCAATGAAGACCCAACACAGCCAAAAGAAAAAAAAAAGACAATTAGGGACTCTGCACTGGCATAAGCTACAAATGTTGCCAATAACTGGCAACGCTGAGCACTCACTGGCCAGTGGGCAGGTGACTACAGCTCCCAGAACAACTAGAGGGAGTCCCCTTTGCTAAGCAGTGTCAGTGAGTGCTATTTATTTCCCAGGTCCAAGTGTACAAAAGTAGAGAGAGTGCGTGCAAAGAGGCCAGTGAATTCAAATACTAAGAAGAGGAGAACAAACTGTCTTGAATGTCATTTCAGAGGCATTAAGGGAGTTTGAAATCTTCTGCCAATTTGTTGAATTGAGTCTACCTGCTAAAACTTTTGGGATTGTTACTTATAAAAATGAAAACAGAGAGAGAGAAAAAGGTTGCACATTTTTTGCTACCAGAATTCTTTCAGCATCTTTATTTGGGTGGTATTAGTGTTTTGTTTACTACATTATTTTAAGATTATTGTATATTTACTTAAATTATAAATCCCCTTTTACCATGTTTATTAAATTTTTACCTTTTTTTTCTTTCTGGAGAGGAAGATATCTACATTTTGTTTTTCAAATAAAAGCTAATGGGAAAACTCAAATTCACTTGAGAGAAACTTGTAGAAAGGAATCTAGGCCTTTAGGAAGGATATTCATATTGCCATTATTTGAGATTAATTCTTCAGTTACTTGGTTGAGTTTCTTCCTCTTCCCTGCAAAAGTTATAAACTGAAATTCATTCTGCTATAGTTATTTCATATGATAGAAGAGATGCTTTTATAGAGACCTTTATTTTAGGAGTAAGGATGGGAATCAAATGGGAGAAACAACTTGCTCTGAAACTCCTGAAGCTGACTTGAAACAGGGTGATGCAGACCCCAGACAGAGGCTGAAATGGTACAGGCCGCGCTGGGGCTGGGAGCTGGGTCAGTCAGGCTGGGTTTCCTGCTACCCCTGACACGCTCTGTCACAAAGCAACAGTATTTTTTCCCCCTTCTTGTGTTACCTTTTCTTACCTATTTGCAAGAACAGTTCCGATCCAGAAAACACGCCAGAAATTTACTCTGAAACCAAGGGAAGATGGGGCAGAGGTGCCCTTCAGTACTGATAGCCTAAATGTAGACAGATCAAAAGCTAAATCCAATTTAACCCACCTCAGGCAGAAAAAAATAATTGAATTAAACTTCCTCTAAATACGATAGGTTTGGGGATCTTAAATCCAGGCACAAAGAACCAGGTTAGAGTGAACTGTGGAGTAAATGGGTGAAGGGAGCTCTGGCTGCCCCCGCCCACAGGGAGTTTGATAAGCTGTTGATTGCCTCTATCGCTTTACTACGGAGGCTGAAAACTGATTAAGCTGCTTATGGGGCTCCGAGGCTGATGGCCCACCAAGAATACTGGTGCCACTGATTTAGGTAAGCTGCTCGGCATGTATGGTTTGATTATTACAATGGAGGGAAAAAAAAGAAAAGAAAAAAAGACAGCAGGGTATAGGAAAGCTTTAAAAAAGAAGGCTTTATTATGCCAAATAGCTACACTACTTTGACACCGTAAAATGAATACGGAATTACTGAGTCTTTCTCTTCATCTGGTATCAAAACTCATTTTTGAAAGGCTTGCTCAAGAAGTACTCACTTTGGGGCCCACCCATTCTATTTTAAACCACCTTTACAAGAAGATGTCACTGGTGCCTTTAAACATACTTCTCCAGTGATAAGAGTCTCGGTCCTCAGATACTAAGATCAGGTAGAGTCCTAGAAAATATATAAATGTAAACTGGGTCTTGTATCTGATTCTTCCCCTTGAACACCACTGGGCAATCATAATTAAAACTGTATCTCTTTCCACTCCAGTCAGCAGATCACTGGTGCCTGATTACGTAGTAAAGGACAGCAAGACTGAAGGAGGGGAAGGAGCTGATATGTGCAAATAGGTTTAAACTGGATGTACAAGTGGAAATTAAAACCCTAGTATTCTCTCACCCTCTCCAACTAAAATGCTCTAGAACTATTTCTACCTTTTAAAATAACCTGCCTACTTCTGGTGGGATAAAGAGAACACAAAACTCTTAGTTTAAATTACTTTTCAAGGTTTTACTTATTTTTTAAGTCTTGAAAAATGAGTGAAGGATCTGAACACAGATTAAGTTGACCTCATTTCTTCTGGACAAAACAGCAAGAAACAAAAGAACCGAATCACAGCAGTTTGAGATGTTCTGAAAGTTGTCACAATTTTTTTTTTTTTTTTTGGTCATTGACTCTTGAAAGAATCCACAATATATGGAAAAGAAAGCAATGCTTTCATGTAGTGTCTGAAAGCTTCTTAGGGAGTGAGCTGTTGATTTAAATGATTAACCAAAGCTTAACATATTCAGAATTTTGGGTTGAACAGACAAAATGTTGGTTTTCTTCCCGGCTGCTAACCTGGTCAGTCATTAAAAGGAGATACGTACACAAATAAAAGTATAAGAAGATGATTTTGACTCTTACATGCTCTGTTGTGTTTTACTAAAATTTAGCGTCATCCAACTGTTTGACGTGAGCACAAGTCAAAGAGTTTAATATATTCATTGCCTTTTATATCTTTTTTTCCCTTGTACAACTTTTTTTGTTGATATAATTCACATACCATAAAATTGACTCTTTTAAAGTATACAATTCACTGGCTGCTTTTAGTATAGTTTCAAAGTTGTGCAACCATCACCACTAATTCCAGAACACCTTCATCAGCCCCAAAGGAAACCGCACACCACTAGCAGCCACTCCTCACCCCCGGCTCTCCCCAGGCCCTGGCAACCACTCACCTACTTTGTCTCTATGGATTGGCCTATTTCGGACATCCTAAGAGAAGTCCACATAAAATAAGAATCATAAAATAGGTATTCATTTCTGTCTGGCTTCTTTCAACGTGCTGTTCTTAAGGTTCATCCGTGCTGTAGCATGTATCAGTACTTCACTCCTTTTTATGGCCGAATACTATTCCACTGCGTGGATATATGACATTTTGTTTATCCATTCATTAGCTGATGAACGTTTGGGTTGTTGCCACTCTTTAGCTGTTATGAATAATGCTGCTTTGAACATTCCTGTACAAGTGTTTATGTGGACATATGTTTTCAACCCTCTAGGGTATATGCCTAGCAGTGGAATTGCTGGGTCACAGGGTAATTCTACGTTTAACTTTTTGAGGGACTGCCGAACTATTTCCCTAAGTGGCCGCACCACTTTCCATTCCCAGCAGTGTATGGGAGCTCCAGTTTCTCTATATCCTTGCCAGCATTTCTTATTGTCCTAGAATATCTTTTTATACTAAGTTTTCTTTTCTCATTCTGAACAGAAAATAATTGATTATTAGGGCTTGTGAATAAAACTACTCCAATGAGGGCAGAATTCAGTGCCAAAGCCATAATCAACAAAAACATTTTCCCAGGGAGAAAACAGAAATGAAATGGCCCCTCTAAGTGCTTACCTGCTGCAGATCAGCGAGGGAATACAGGTGGATCTGCTGAAGGAGGTATTCTCTGGGGAAAATTCTGAAAACAGACAGAAACACAGATAAATTGTGGTGTTGCCACAAAACACACTTTTTCTGAGAAGTTTCCAAGTCTCATTCAAGAATCCCTTTCCACCTAATACTCTTCCTCCCCACATCCTCTGAGAAACCTGTAATAATACCTTTTTCCAGATACTTTTCTTTCTAACACAAATACCAAAAACGGAGTAAGGGTGTGATCTTTGATTTCTGATGTAGTCCAGGGTGCTAGGAGCACAGTGCAATGGTCCAGGCCTGAGGACCAGAGTGCCAGGTTTCCTGTACCAGCTGCGTCCCTAACAAACTGTGTCATCTCAGGGAAGTCTTAAAACCCACCTAGCTTCAGATCCTTCATTGGTTAATGAAGGTGACTGAACTTGGTGTCTTAAATCTCTTTCCAGCTCTATTAGTCTATGTCTAGATGAATAGATTTTAGAGTTGAGAAAATCAGTTGGGGGGGCAACCTGTGTGTCTTTGCCTGGAGGCTCCTATGGCTTTCATTAAGGGAGATGGCAGTGCCAAACACCACTTAGTGAGCTATCCTCTTACGTGCACAGTGATGAGTTTTGGAACCCAGGTACAGATGGGAATAATGGGACAAAATATTTCAAATTGAGACTCCCTGACAAAGTCCAATATCTTTGGTTACTGTCAATTCATAGCATCTGGATAAATGACGGTGAGTGAACAGGAAAAACAAATCAGTTAGGGACAAGCAAACAGGTACGGAAGCATAGATGGTTAGAAAACACCACACACACACACACACGTATACACAAAACAAAACTCATGGTGCTAGCATTTTCTCTTTGTCTTAGGATACAAGAAAATTGCATAGTACCACCTAAATGAAAGAAGCCACCAACTCAATTAACATTTATGACTATCTGCTACATGCCAAGCACTGTGCCAGGCACTAGGAATTATGAATTATGAGTGAGACAGTCACAGTACCTGAGCATATCAGAGCATATCAAGGAGAATAAAGTCAAGCTAGGGAAAGATACATAAACTGATCATTACAACACAACATGGTAACATGAAAATAAGAGTTATATGCACAGGGTACATATTTTTAGATTGGTCTAGCATGGTAGGTCCCAACCTTGGCCGTCTATTAGAATCACTTGGGAAGCTTTTGAAAATAATAGGGCATAAGTATGGGTAGAACCCAGAAATCAGTCTTCAAACAAAAACTCTCGTGGTGATTAGTGCAGCCAAGGTTTAGAACCACTGGCCTAACTCGTAGCTTGTTGGGGAATTCATTACTCAGTCTTTCAATTAAGTATGCATTACTGGACAAATCCTAGAGATTAAGTCGTTTACCCTTCCATTCATCTCTCTAGCCATCCAATTCTGATTAAGCACAACTGTGCGCCAGCTCCCGTACTAGGCCACTGAAAAAAGGGCACTGAGCCAATGAGGTGAAGTTCATCCCCCATGGAGGTCTGGGACAGGCATATTCTAGTTTGGAGCACTCCTGATAAATATATGATAGGCTCTGAAGATTTCTGCTGAAAATTCCTGTTTCATCCACAAGAGTGCGAACAGACCAAGTGAGTGACACGGCCCTTATACTCTGGGGAATAAAATTCAGTTCCTAAGGGTAGGCTCCCTTCAACTCTAATGGTTTGGGGCCGAACCTGTGGCAGGTAGCAGCACATAGTCCCAGCCCAGCTGGGGAGGGTGTAGGGAAAGTGCTCAATCCCTCCATGCGGGATGAAGCTTCCCTACAAAGAGGGCCCCCTACTGTAGAAGGTAGACCACGGTCCCAGGAGGGACCATGAGACATGACCAACTTCCATTTTCAATAACACACACGTATGACAGAGATGATCGAGAGGGCTACTCCTCATGACCCCCTACAGGATTAACAATAAGAGAAGTCTGCTTCAGGTGTGGCCCTCAACGTACATCATTTAATTCTCACAACAACCCCGCGTGGTAAGTACAACCTCCATTTTATGTGAGAGGGAACTGAGGCTCAGAGGCAAAAACTAATTTGCCCAGGGTCACAAGCTGGGATTCAAGGCCAGGACTTTCTGATGCCAAAAGCCTGTGCTTCTACTTTCCAGGAGATGAAGGTGGAGGAAGGAGGGAGGTGGGTTTGAGCTGACCATCTAATATAGCTATATAATACATCTCTCTTCCAGGTAGGTGTTTATGACTGTTCAGGCCAGCAGCAATATAGAGCCATTGGTCCTTTTTAAAAGAAGGAAAGTAACACTGACGCGTTTGGTCATGCCCACTTCCTGAAGGCAGCCGGGAGGGTGGAGAGACTGCAGGCAGGGACAGTCCTGACCACGTACCCCAGCGGCTCTTCCAGGGTAACCACAAGGCGAAAGCGAAAGGGGTGAGTGTGTAGACACAGGAGAACTTCTGGAAGAACTGACAGCATTTGGAATTGAAGGCGACTCTGAAGTCCTAGCTTGGGAGACAGGATGGTGATGTCATTGGCCAACACAGGGCAGGCTGCTGGGGGAGGGGGAGAAGCACTGAGATTTAATCGTGCTAAATATCAAGTGCTTGTGTGGAGGACAGCAGGCCTGGCCCTAGCGGATGTGGGGCGAGAGATGTGGACGAGCCAGGGGCACTTCTGACAGCAGCACAGAAGGGACAGCTGAAGCTCTGGGAACGGAGGGAGCAGACCTTGGAGGAAAATGAACGGAAGCGGGGCTGAGTGTGAACAGGGGTTTTTACTTTTTTTTACCTTACAAAGCCTAGAATTATCTGAAGTACACTTTGGTAGTCTGCAATTTTTCTCATGCTTGAAAAATTGTTTTGAAAATAATCAGGATGTTCACGTGTACGTGAGTTCCTAACATTTCCTCCTTTTGTGAAATGTTTGTGCCCTTATCCCCTTCACCTGGCTTCCCCTAATGGTAACACCTTACACAACCATGGTGCATTGATCAAAACTAAGAAATGAACTATTATGTAAATTAGACCGTATTCAGATTTCACCAGTTGTTTCACTAATGTCCTTTTTCTGTTCAAGGATCCAATCCAGAACACGAGATTGCATTTATAGATTTAAAAATGTATATCAGTATTTGCAAGATGACTTGAGACCCAAACATCACGTGCAGAAAAGCAAGCCTAGGACGCAGTCTTTCAGTGGAGGTCACGAGGGTAGCAAAGTATGATAATCTACTATGGGCACAGAGGATGTCTAAGTGTGGTTGAATGGGAGGAATAACCTTTTTCAGAGGCAATTGCCTCATAATGAAATCCCTTAAGTAAAGTAAAATGAAGGCAATGTGGCAGCAGGGCTGAGAAACAGACGGACTGAACTAAACAAGCAGGCTGGAAAATCATTTCAAGATGAGCTCCTGCCTTTTCCATTGGTTTATACACATGTAGGCCAGCTGGAGAAAGAGTTAGAAGGAAGGTGACTGAAATGAACTCTAGCAGGGACAAATGCAGGGTAGCATATCGTTAATGTTTGCTACTTAAAGTTCTTCTCTAAAGTCCTAAAACTTCCACGACTGAGAGTACAGGATATAAGAATTAACTGCAAATTTACAAATGGAATCATACTGGTATACACTTATTAGAGTACTACAGCTAGTCAGTTCGTTATCCAGTCAACAGACACTACTGCGTGCCTAAAATGAGCTAGGTGCTGTGCTAAGGGCTGGAGACGGATATGTTCAGTGAACACAACTGATGAGCAGCAAAGAGAATTTCCAATTTCTCCTCTCTAGGCTGGGTCCCCTTTGCCTCCAAACACTGTTCATTACTCTTCTCACAATAACCGGCCAACTTTGGACACAGTAATCTCTAATACTCCTTAAACATTATTTACACAGCTAAAGTGAGCTGTGTATGTAGTGTTTCTGTGTGTAAATATATTTCACATATTTATTTTCTCTTCCCCTCTGGAAGCGATTCTAAGCCCCTCCAGAAGCACCGTATCTGCTGTCTCCTCTCTGGCACTCTTCAGTGTCTAAGACTATAATTTACAAGAGGTCAGCCTAACGACACAAAGAACTGGAAAATGCAATACATGCAGAAAAGATAAAGGAACTGAGCTTGTTGTGTTTGGAGAAGATGTTGTGTCCAGGAGATTTACTGGTGGCCATAAAAAATACAGACTTTTAAGACAGATAATGCCAATCAGCTTTTCTTCTCTCTGAGGATGGAAATTATATCAAGAAAGCACTGAAGTCAAATATGAGAATAAATTTCCTGAGAGGGAAGACTGAGCAGCATTAAAATGTGTCTCTTACAGGGATGCTTTTTAATGTAAATAAAAGAAGAAAAAGATCTGTTGCAGTTATTTAGAGGTAGGGGCTTGCTCTTCTGCTTAGAGGAGGAAAGGATTTCAAAGGCGGGGCCAGATGACCCCGTCAGTTTGTTCCTCTTTTTCATTGCTGGAGCCGTCAAGGCAGGCTGAATTGGCACGACATTCTTGGAATATCTTTTCTTTTTTAAATTACACATTTTTTTTAAAGGTTTCAGTCCATTTACAGTTATTACAAAATACTGGTTATATTCCCCGTGTTGTACAACACATCCTTGTAGCCTATCTTACACCTACTAGCTTATACCTCCTACACCCACGCCCACCCTATATTGTGTCCGCCCTCCACCGCTGGTAACTACTAGTTTGTTCTCTGTATCAGGGAGTCTGCTTCTTTTTTGTTATATTCACTAGTTTGTTGTATTTTTTAGATTCCACATATAAGTGATATCATACAGTGTTTGTCTTTCTCTGAATATCTTCTTTAGGCTGATGTCCACAGGGGAAGTGCAGGGCAAATAATGATATAAAAGCCAAGCCCCGAAAAGCACAGGCAACATCCCATCTGGGTGATCCCCAGGGTTTCCCCCACTGTGGCTTTGGTGTACAAGGAACTGGCCTTGTACCTGGCCCGTCTGACAGGAGCTCTTTAGGAAATGGATGGAACAAGCAGGCCCTCCCAGGGCTCAGTTGTGGAAGGGATTGTGGAGAACCCGGAGGCCTGCGGTGTGCTTGGGTAGCATTAAGCTGCCTCTGGCAGATCTGACTAGGAGAGGATAGGGCTCTGCAGGGGACCAGAGATGAACCTGCAGCCACTTCGGGCACTGCTAGGGGACCCACTCACGTCTGGGAGGCAAGGTTTGGCACCCCCTTGAGAGCCATGGCAGAACTCATTTGATAATTTTACTATTAATGTATTCAATAAAGGATGGATGATTGTTTGCATGTTTTGGTCAGAAAACACAACTTGTGATCACCATATGGCCCAGGAATTTAATGCAGATGAAGCCCCGTCTTATGACCTCTGTGACTCGTCACTACAGCTAAGAACCTAAAATCAGAAGCTAAAATCAGCGCACACTTTCACTGCAATGAGCGGATGCTGGGTATGTATGTGGCAGAAAATTTGGAGAAGACACAGTTTTTTTTCCAATACATACAGACAAGTGAGATAAACAGACAAGTAAACAGACAGCTCCAGCTCCAGCGTGGAGTGCAGGGCTGAGTGGAGCCTGCAGGACACCTGTTCAAGAAAGGTCTCAGAGAACCGACAGGTCAGAATCCATCTGGAGGAGTGGAAGAATGGATATTGCAGGTAGAGGGTGCAGCATGGCTAAGAGCAGAGAGGCCAGGACGAACATAATTCTTTCAGGGAACAGGCTCTGTATGCGTATATATGTGTATATGTGTCCATGCTGGGGGCTGGGGGGACTGCAGGGTGTGAGCTCAGGAAGTTAGGGTGTAGCCAGACATGCGAGGGCTTAGATGCCTAGAGAAGAGCCTACCCACAAAGAGATGAGCGCCTCAAGCAAGAGAAGGGACAGCATTAGATTTGCGCCTTTAAAAGATCATTGACAGCAGAAGGGGGAAAAGACTGAAGAGATGGATAATTCTGGAGATAAACTAGGTGAGAAATGTTGGGGGCCTGAACAGAATTTAAATGGTTGCCCTAGGGTTGGAGAGAAATGGCCTACCACAGACAGCTTTCTCCAATGATCCACAGGTCATGAAGACTAATGGGAAACGGAGGCTGGGAAGGAGCCTGGCACTGCTCGTGGTTTTCCAGCTGGGCCAGTAGGTAAATGGAAGTTCCATGTACTAACACAGGGAATAATGAGGAGGAGTCACCTTTGGGGAGACAGGGTAGCTCAGCTGTCGGGGCAGAGGTGTGGAATGTCCAAGTGGAGTCATCTGTGAGTCCAGGGAGGAGAGCTGTGTGCCTACAGGTGAAGACATGAAAATGAGGAAGAGCCCGAGACAGTACACATGAGTGCAACGGAAAAGACTGGACACTGGCAAAACAATACTATTAAAGGAACGGCCACAGGAAGAAAGCTGGGAAGAAGCAGTTTGACAGGAGAAAAAGCGGAAGAGCCAGCATCCAGGAAGCCAAGGAAGGAGACAATTTCAAGGACAAAGAGGGTCAACGGCATCAGAGGCAGAGGAGAGGTCACATAATCCGGGGAAGACTCTCATGAGGCCTGAAAGGTGCCTGCTGGTTTTGGCAAAGGGGAATTCACCAGTGACCTTAGGACAGTATCCAGGAGGAAGAGGGACACCAGACTGCAGAGGGGTGAAGGACTGTGGAATATTCTTTTAAGAAACTAACTTTAAAAGAGAGAAACTAGGCCATAGCTACAGAAGGATGCAGGACTAAGAAAGGATTCTTTTCTTAGAGATGGGAGCCACTTGGGCATATCTATATGCTAAAATGAAGAAGCTAGTATAGAAGCCAAAGCTGCAGATAGAAAAGTAAGGAAAATGACAGAGCCTGAGCTAGTAAAGGCCTAGAGGAAATGGGATGTGGACCCAGCTAGGAGCTCTTCCAAATACACATTTGTGTGTGTGTGAGGGTGCACGTACCTATACACACACTCTGCATTTTGAAATGCTTCAAGTTTCTACTAAAATGTTATGTAAAAGGTAACTAACTACTAATTTCTCCAATGTTCCGTCCAAACTTCAACATGTTAGGAACGGAAAGCTACAGATTACAGCTAGTTGTCTGACTTGGCAATCCTTTGGTAAACGGCCTCTTTGCTGCGGGATGGTGCTGCCTTTTGTTTCTGGTGAGGCGGCTGTGTTTAGGGTTCTCTGTGCGGTAAGTGACCTCACTGTACTGTAGGCCTATTCATCATCAGGTCTGACAGCATTTCACCAAGAGGCCAACCACAAGGACAGCCCTGCTCATGCCAGTGCAACTTCTTCTGGTTGGCCCTGATGTCAAAGCCAGAGGACAAACGTGATAAGGAGAGTCAACCCCACACTTCACTCACCCATCAAGGGAAACTGCATCACTGGCAGGTGGCACTGTCAAGTTCTCTGATACCAAAGAACAATGAAGAAACCTGCTAAAGGATCATGGAAACCAGCTAGCACAACTGTTTCTAGTGCCAACATTTTCTGTTTTATCACCTTTAGGATTTCCTGACATACTGAGAGGGTAACTTAGGCTTCATTTATAGATTGTTCCAATGAGAAAAGTAAGAAAAGATGAAAATCAAAAGGGAAGAAGGTCACATATGATTCATTTCCCTTATATTACACAGCTGGTACTTGGGGTTAAAAATGCAGAAATAATGGCCTAAGAAATCAAAGGCAGTAGTCTATATAAAACACGTAGGGGGTCCTCTTCTATTTTGGACCAGGACACTGAGTCAAATACATCAAGACTCATTTAACCTGACTAATTTCTGGGAACTTCAACTCAGTTCCCACCAAGCCCTGATGCTCATGAGAGAAAAGGGACTAAGTCAGGCACATCCTTTGCAGGATTTTGATAGATTCAGTAATATCGCCATTTCCCTGAAGCTCAGTTATTTGAGCTGCATAACTGGCATTAAAAAACCCAATGATTAAAATGAAAAAAGTCTGAATGAAAATATCTCAGCACATGTAATAGACAGGCTTTAAAGGAAAGATCTCCCTCCCTTCCTGTGTGTCGTGTGTCTCTGTCTCTCTCTCTTACACACACACACACGCACACGCGCACACACACACACACACACACACACAATAAAAAGGATAACACCAGGGCTTCCCTGGTGACGCAGTGGTTGAGAGTCCACCTGCCGATGCAGGGGACACGGGTTCGTGCCCCGGTCCGGGAAGATCCCACATGCCGCAGAGCGGCTGGGCCCGTGAGCCATGGCCGCTGAGCCTGCGCGTCCGGAGCCTGTGCTCCGCAACGGGAGAGGCCACAACAGTGAGAGGCCCGCGTACCGCAAAAAAAAAAAAAAAAAAAAAAGATAACACCAAAGGAAAACCTCCAATTTTGATTCTAAATCATAAGAGTCTAAAGGAAGAATACAGGTAGAAGTGCATAAGGAATAATTTAGAAAGGAAAACCATTTATTTATGAAATATTACCGTGTTCTCCAAGAATATGTGCTCCAGGTTAGGTAATCTGTACAGAATTGAGAGGGCTGCAGTATCTTTCCTTTGGAGGGCACACGCACCCCCACTGAAATCAGCAAAAAGCACTGTGAAGCATCCCTAGGGAGATGCAATTTGGTGTTCTTGATATGAGCTGCAAACACTTCCTGAAATAGTTACATTAGACTGGATGTGGACAGGACTCGTATGTCCAACCATGCTCCCAGCTAATGGAAAAACAATTTTAAATCAAAGGCAGATATTGCGATAGCAACCCATGTGGAAGAAACAAGCTTCAATCATTTCAGTAGATACCTCATTTTGCTAATCTCATTGGGTGAAAAAGTGGCAAGATTGCATCAGATATTATATCTTGGAAGATAGGTATGGGAAATAAGGGTCTCTTACCAGCTCTTTCAGAAATTGTGCTTAAGTTTCTTAGCAACAATCTAAAGCCCGGAGTAGAAATACTTGGGAAGTAATTTGGGTTGTGATTATTCTGGGGTCTGATTATAGAAGTGACAGATTATATCACATTATAGATCTTAGCTCAAATTCTTACAGTATTCAACGGTTCCAAGAATATAACACTTTTCCTGCCATGAGTTTTATTTTTTTGTTGTCTCTTAGAAAATGATTTTAGATAATTTATAGATTTCATTTAATCTTAGAATAAAACACTTTTTAACTTTCTGAAGGATTTCTTGGTAAATAAAAAGCTACATGTATGTTACAGTAAAATTAATATATAACTTGCCAGAGCTCCTTTTTCAAAGTTTATCAATCTGTTTAGCTTTGAATGACACTTTTGCAGATAGTCTATAACTCCTTTTTAGAGTGTTGCTATCAGCATATATATTTATAAAATTTGCTGAATGAGATCTCTGGAGAAAATGAAGGAAGGGGGAGGGGCTATCAGGAGATCAGGAGGTTAGACGACTTGAAAACCTTAGTACTAGAAGTCATCCGAGGGAAAAGGAATTCTTGAAGGAGACTGAGAACGGTTGCTTTCAAAATCTATCAAAATAACATCCTGTGTTTTAGTAGTTTGAGCCCTGATAGATTCATGCAGCTAATCTGTTGAGAGTAAAGCCCCAATGACACTTTTAATTAGCTAACTTGAAAACTAGCTACAAAGTCTGGCTAATATTAAGTCTTACAGAGAACATAAAGAGCTGTGTTCATTTACTGAGCTTAAAGAAGTGTTATCTATTTGCTTGAAGTGCTAATAACCACTGGTCTTTAATGAGACTAATTTAGTGATAATATTATGGCTAAAATGGGCTTATTCTTCTAAAAGCCAATATTAACCAGACTTTGGCTAATAATCAACGGCACATTTGGATCTTAGATTTTGGTTATAAGACATTGCTCATTTGCAGTTCAGAGACACAGCAAATCAAGTCTGTGTAGATTGTGTTTTTTTTTTTTTTTTTTTTTTTGCTGTACGCGGGCCTCTCACTGCTGTGGCCTCTCCCGCTGCAGAGCACAGGCTCCGGACGCGCAGGCTCAGCGGCCATGGCTCACGGGCCCAGCTGCTCCGCGGCATGTGGGATCTTCCCGGACCGGGGCACGAACCCGCATCCCCTGCATCGGCAGGCGGACTCTCAACCACTGCGCCACCAGGGAAGCCCATGTGTTTTAAGAACGAGGCTGCCCGAGGAGATAGGCTCTCAATGAGCTAGCCTCCTACATTAAGTGTATTTGAGTCACAAGAGCATGAAATCCTTTCTCTGTAACAGATAACCCCTCTACCTAATATGTCTGACTTATTGGGAGGTAGGGAGAAGAGGAGGTGTTGCTATGATCTCCCCCAGCTCATGCAATCTTTTGTTGGGCACACTGGATAATATCCTCACCTACTTCTTCCCAGATCAAGGGTGTATCAGTATGCTCATGCATCAAAACACCATTTTCACTCACTGATTCATGACGCTTTAGACAAATATTTACCGGCATAAAAAGATGTTCACGATATACTAAGTGAAATGATTGGGTTAAAAGTAGTAGGTACAGTATAAAACCATTTTTTAGGGAAAAAAATAATCTGCAGAGGAAGCAGTATGAAAGGATATGCACCAAAGTGGTAAGATAATGGATGGCTTTCTTATTTTTGTTTTCTATGATGAACAGTATTTTTTGTAATATGAAAAACTGTTTGACCCAATTAAGTGGGCGGAATGTTGGTAACAGTACTTTATTTATTTAATTAATTTGTTCACCAAATATTTATTTGCCCCCACTCTATGTCAGGTATGGTTCTAGGCCCTGGGGATAGAGCAGTGAGCAACACAGATAAAAAGGCATGACCGGGCTTCCCTGGTGGCGCAGTGGTTGAGAGTCCGCCTGCCGATGCAGGAGACGCGGGTTCGTGCCCCGGTCCGGGAAGATCCCACATGCCGCAGAGCGGCTGGGCCCGTGAGCCATGGCCGCTGGGCCTGCGCGTCCGGAGCCTGTGCTCCGCAACGGGAGAGGCCACAGCAGTGAGAGGCCCGCGTACCGCAAAAAAAAAAAAAAAAAAAAAAAGGCATGACCTTCTGTCGCTTACATTCTAGTGGAGAGAGCAGGGCCTCTGCACACGGCTGCACAGGCTGAGCAAAGCGTGACCGCCATAGCCATACGTGATGGAACCAGAGAGGGAGACAGACAAAAATCAAACACCACTTTATGTGGTGATAAGCAGAGAATGAAGAGAGAAAGTGTGGGGCGGCGGGGCGGGCAGTGTGTGCAAAAATTTTAAATAGAGTGGTCAAGGATGCTTCAGGAACGTGACAGCTGCATACAGATCTGAAGGAGGTAAGGAAGCCAGCTACACCACTATCTGGGGAAGAGGAAAATGAGCATAGAAACTCACATGGGAGCCTGCTTGGCATATGCTCAAGGAGCAAAACAAGGCTGGTATGACTGGAACAGAGTAAAGGAGGGGGAACGTACTGGGAGATGAGGGCAGAGAGGTGATGGGGAACCAGGCTTATACGTCCTTGGCTTTTACTTGGATTGAGAGGTGACGCTATTAGATAGTTTGAATCAGAGGTGATATCATCTAATGTACACATTAACTATAGCTGTAGCCGGAAGAACAGACTGAAGGGGGTGATCAGTTACTGCAAAAATCCAGGGGAACAATGACAGTGGCTTGGACTCAGGTGGTAGCAGTGGAAGTGACGATTCTGTGGTGATTTTGAGTGGACATGTTTTGAAGGTGACGCTGATAGGACTTGCTGATAGGTTGGGTGTGGAATGTGGGAGAAAGGTGTTTGGCATGAAGAGCCGTATGGGTAAAGGTGCTGGTAGGCGGATGGGGGGCCTGCAGCAGGAGCAGTTTGCTACAGGAGTGGAGGAGGGGCTACTAGCTCAGTTTGGGACATATTAAGTTTTTTTTTTTTGCGGTACGCGGGCCTCTCACTGTTGTGGCCTCTCCCGTTGCGGAGCACAGGCTCCGGACGCGCAGGCTCAGCGGCCATGGCTCATGGGCCCAGCCGCTCCACGGCATGTGGGATCCTCCCGGACCGGGGAACGAACCCGTGTCCCCTGCATCGGCAGGCGGACTCTCAACCACTGCGCCACCAGGGAAGCCCTGGGACATATTAAGTTTGAGACGCTAGTGGACATCCAAAGGAGGTTTCACCCTTTGGACTTAGCCTCCTGTCCAGTGAATTCACTAGCCAGACAGACAGCTTTCCCAGGGGGTAACAAGCGAAGGAGTGGGCAGGGAATCTTGGTGAATCAGGTGACATTTCTGGGGACTGTTCCTAAGTGCTAAGCAAGCTGCTAAATTTTGCTTGAAGGAAGAGGAGGCAAGGAGAGTCTGACAGGATACGCACGCGTGCACACACACACACACACACACACTCATCTTTTTCTGGCACTCACCAGGATAAATAATGGTAATAAAAATGGCTGTTTTTATGATAGAAATTTCTCACCGTTCAGTAAAGCTGATATTGCAGTGAGAACTAATTCTGGATATAATTATAATTTCAAATAAAATGTGAGACCAAAGACAGGAAAAGGTGACTTAGAAGGCAGAAGAATCACGTTTGGTATTGTCTAGAGCTTCCCAATTCAAGCTGGTCAGAATGGTCCAAGCCAAGAACTAAACTTAACAAACAAGTAGGACTACCTGTTCCCCCAGAACCATCACAACTGTGCTCTAAGTAACTGGAAGGATAGGCGTGAATATTGCTTACCGGCCTCGACTACTGTTGGAGAGAAACTAGTTTTAAATACGTATCACAATAGGAACTTTGGATTCACCAGGCACCCAATCCCCAAATCATTTGTTAATGACAGAGAATGGGAAACACTCAGGCATCCACTAATTAATTTCTCTGATGTCTTTCTTTGGACTAGATGATTTCTCTTCAGCACTCAGAACAGAACATTTAACTTAAATCGGGATTTCTGAAAAGCTAGTCCCAACAGCTGGTGTTGGTCTGGTGATGTTTTTCGCAATCCAAGGCAAAATGAGAAAAGAAAAAGCATAGTAGAATGAATTTTAAATCTATTTGACTTTTAAAAAGTTGTTTCATTGCTGTCTGCCTGTTGTTTTTTTTTTTTTTAGCATTACTACGTTCTTTTATGAAATGATGGTGAAAAATAGGTGGATATTTGTTTTAGCAAAAGACATGGATAAGACAACCCTACAGATACCTCTACATTTACAGGTCTATGGAATGAAAAGGTTTGGTAAACACAGACCTAGAGAAAACTGCACTCATTAGCGCTAAGCCAATTGTCATGCCTTGTTCTCCAAGGCTGGCGCTGGCAGTGAGCACAGGAGTGCCTGTGTCAGCAATTGCACCTTCCCACTCAAGGCACATTACTGTCTGCCACCTCCCCGCCCTCCTTCACACTCTCCTAGATGACCTCAATCAAGGCTTCAGGAGATATAAAAGCAGTTCCTTCCTCTGAAGAATCTAGAAATTCCTGGACGTCATGGCCACCAGCAAATACACTGGGGAAAGCAGCAGCAATTTGAGCATCAGAAAACCTGGTTCCACGTGTGGACTCTGCTCCTTACCAGCTTTGTCACCTCAGGCAAGTCACGCAGCATCTCAGAGTCACAGTGCTTTCCCTTCTTTGTAAATACCATCTGTCTAACCCATCTGAAGGGCTGTTATAAGAGCAAATAATATATCAATATTTACGGGAAAGTACTTTTTAATTGATTAAATCATAATGATCTCACATGGGCCCAGGTACCATCATAAATAAATGAAATGGGCTGAGGATAAGACAAGCAGGGCAGCAACATATTATGTACCCAATGCCAGTGGGTTTGGGGAGAAGATAGGAGGGGTAGAGACTATGGGAAAGTGCAGAGTCCAGTATGTAAAGCTGATTGCTGCATCCAGGAATGAGGGAAGCTTTTGTGTAATCAGAGCTTCTGATTTCTTAAGAGAAACCAGAGAGTTTTACTTTGTGTGAGCATGAAAACTCCTAATTATTTAAATGTTAGCTAGTATTTTGCAACTTTAAAACCTGGTGGGGGCCATCCCTGAAAGGCCAAACAAAACATGTCTGAGGGCCAAATCTGGCCCCGAGGTGCCCTTTTGTGACTACGATTTACACACGTACCCCACTATTCCTGTGTTCCCAGCTTTTCTTAGGGTCCCTCCTGAAGACGTCCTTAATGGCAGCTGCTCCGGATGTGTCCTGACAGTGCCAAGATCTTCCACAGAGTACTTCATGCACCTTTACATGTGGACACTGTAAATAATTTCTCTCTTGAAAAGTTAAATAGGCCTTGAATCAATCCAGCAGGGTCGCTCGCCATCTGGGAGTCCTCAGAAACGGTCAATGGTCGGCACTATAAACATTTTAGATTTCATGGAAGATGCTGACTTTTTCTAAACTAATCACCCCTGCCAGTCAAGATTTGCGGTATGGGTTCAAGAACGAGGCGTTCATTTAACAACAATAACAAAAACAGTGAGGATACAAACCGGACGGTCATCGTAATGATTGGCCTAAAAGCCAACTGGGACTTCCCTAATAAGGCGACGACCGAAGTGGTCTCCCTGGCGGTTGAGCGCCACTATGATTAATCAGTCTGTTTCCAGTTTCCTCATGACAGCAGTATTAACAGTTTGCTTTATTCTGTTTATATGGCGCTGACAGGTCTTCAGCATGTTGGGCCTACTTGCTGGAGATTAATGACAACTTTTATATGGAGGTAAAAACCAGGCAGGGAGAGAATGCCTTTTACGACTAGATAAGAACTGGATTCTCTTGCTCTAGTTTTGTTCCCCTGTTGCTCATCAACTCCTCCCTCTTTTAACTTCTATCGAGGATACGTATGGTTAGTTGTGCCCAGCAGGTGCTTCTCACTGTTTAAACCACCCCACTCTAGATCTGGTGCCCGCAGGTGAGACAAAGGGAACCTTAAGTAGTGTTTTTGAACATGCTTATCATCGCTAAAAGTACTGTTGGCTAATTTTGTTTTTAAAAAGTCAGATTCCATATAAAAGTGAAAGATGATTGATAGGCAAGAGATGGCTTTTGGTGACAGGAATTTTAGCATGTGAGGTGGGCAATGGTTCCCCTTTGTAGCTATGGTTATTTTTATAGACACTGAAGAAGGTGGAATTAGTAAGCATGGCCCAGCTGTAAGAAGTATGAACATCCCAGAAAAATCTCTTAGACATATTTCACTAAATAGTCATATTTCAAAATAAATCAAAATGATTTCTAGCCTCCCTCTAACTCGCCACCTCCCCCCAAAGTTAGGAGTACTGCTTGCTACTGGTATACTTTTCTCTGTGCCAGGTTGGAGAGCATGGTAACCTAAACCCAAACATTATGTTAACAGTATATAAATATAGAGAAACTAAAATAACATTAAAAAAAAAATCAGTCACCTCCTCCAGGGCGCTGTAGGAATCACTGTCTCATCCTTTGCTCTTAGGGAGCCTCCTGCTCCTCCAATTTTTTTTTTTTTTTTTTTTTTTTTTTTTGCGATACACGGGCCTCTCACTGATGTGGCCTCTCCCGCTGCGGAGCACAGGCTCCGGACGCGCAGGCTCAGCGGCCATGGCTCACGGGCCCAGCCCGCTCCGCGGCATGTGGGATCTTCCCGGACTGGGGCACGAACCCGTGTCCCCTGCATCGGCAGGTGGACTCTCAACCACTGCGCCACCAGGGAAGCCCCCTCCACCTATTTTTATGCAACAAACGCTCAGATAAGTGCATCCCGCGTACCCAGGAACTGCAGGCCCTGGGCCCGGCTGGCCCTCCAACCCACTTCCTCTTGCTCACCCCTCTCCTGATACAGTGAGTAGCAGAAGGAGCCTGAGTCCAGTAGACAGAGCCTCAGGGGTAGCTTTTAAGGAGAATCTTTTAACAAAGATTTTTAAAGCTAGAGACAAGAACAGTCTAGGATAAGAAAGCAGTATTAGGACTTCCCGGGTGGTGCAGTGGTTAAGAATCCACCTGCCAATGCAGGGGACACGGGTTGGAGCCCTGGTCCGGGAAGATCCCACAGGCTGTGGAGCAACTAAGCCCGTGAGCCACAACTACTGAGCCTGCGCTCTACAGCCCGTGTGCCACATCTACTGAGCCCACATGCTGCAACTGCTGAAGCCCATGCACCTAGACCCCGTGCTCCACAGCAAGAGAAGCCACCACAATGAGAAGCCCGTGCGCTGCAACTAGAGAAAGCCCGTGTGCGGCAACAAAGACCCAACACAGCCAAAAATAAAATAAATAAATTTTTAAAAAGCAGTATTAATAATAATGGTTATCTATAGAGTGTTTACTATGTACAAGCACTACTGTAAGCCCTTCACTTGCAAAAACCCATTTAATTCCCACAACAGAATGCACTGAGGGAAGAGTTAAATAATTATTTGTGTTTGAAGTGCAGTGTTTGAGAGAGTAGAACAATATACTGGATTAGATTGGGGCAGATCTTTAATTCCATACTTGTGCTTTAAAATTTGTCTGATGCGAAGGTTCAACTGGAGAGGAAAGAAACCCAAGTGAGACAGAAAGTCAGAAGGATACTGTAATAGTCCTGAGACTGAACCAGGGGAGTGCACTGGAAGTGAACAGGAGAGGAAAGATTTGAGACTTATCCCAGAAACAGAAATGCTTTTTTGGCTGATTTGGTTTGCTCTTTGGTTGATTTGTTCATTCAACAATTTCTGAAAGCTTCAGATAGGTCAAACACTGTGTTAAGTGACACGGGGAAGTAAGAAAAAGAAGAATTTGAAGATGACTCCTTCCTCTAAACTGGGCTACTAGCCACTGCTCAGTGGTCTAAAGTGACACTGTAACAGACATCCATCTATCACGCATCCCTCCTTCCACCCATCCATTCAGTAGTTACTGAATACCCACCTTGTGGCAGGCACTATACTACATAACGGTCATGAGCAAGTCCAGGAAAGAGAAATGAAGGAAAAGGAAAAAAAGACTACTATTTTCATTCTCACAGCCCTAGGAATGCTTTTTTTTCTAGAACTTCCATTCCTTTCCTGGTGGTCTGGCCATAAGGCACAGTACATGGTGGTAAACCACCAAACTGCTGGAACAGCATAGGTATTCTTAGTCATCCATATGAAGACAGGATCTGCTATTTAACTTCTAAATGTGTGCCCAGATCGGACATATTTAACCAAAGCAAAACATTATATCATAAAGGTATCTAACATGATTCCCATGTGTAGATTTTATTTATTTATTTTTGCTGTACGCGGGCCTCTCACTGTTGTGGCCTCTCCCGCTGTGGAGCACAGGCTCCGGACGTGCAGGCTCAGCGGCCGTGGCTCACGGGCCCAGCCGCTCCGCGGCATGTGGGATCTTCCCGGACCGGGGGGACGAACCCACGTCCCCTGCATCGGCAGGCGGACTCTCAACCACTGCGCCACCAGGGAAGCCCCCATGTGTAGATTTTAATATCATTTAAAAATATAGGCACAGGAAAAACCAGCTCTGAGCAAAGCCAAAAGGTACTGAAAGTAATAGAACATACTTTCAATGTTAAAAATCTTGTATCTAGTTTAGTTGGTGAATTAGTTTGAGACACATAATTTTATTGCCTTTCAGGCAAAGCCCTGATCTTTAAAATTAAGATTTGCCTAGACTTTACAAGAGTAAATCCTGACCACTTTCTAGCACTTTCTGAAAACAACTAGGTAACAGAATGACTACCACTGAGAAGTATTTTGCTTTATGGCAGCTGCCTTTTCATTATTATTTTATGAGAGCTTGTCTAGATATTATGTATCCCTTACCATCTACATTTAGTTCTTTTCAAAACATCTATTCAGATGCCTGGGGTTTTGTCAGTTTCTTTGGATCTTAATTGGATTTCAAATAGCAAACGATATCACTTTGCAAAGGTTCTTATTCACATAGGCTTGCCTCCAAAAATCATGACTAATGTATGCCTTTAAATTTCTACTAAAAAAAAAAAATTAAAAGGTATGTTTAGGGACTTATGAACACCATCAACAATTATTTCAAGTATAAGCTAGTTCACATATGCCAAGGGTGAGAATTCAAATGCCAATAAAACCTAACTGTAAAAGAAGGAATCTGATGAGAGCAGGCACATTTTAACTTCACTTTTATGTTGAGGATCTGAGCCTGGCATGGACTTGCGTGTTCCATAAACTCTGAGATAACCAAGCTATGGATAAGCAGCCTATGTCAATGGTAACATGAAAAGGCAGAATCCTGGGCCTTTTCATGTTTGTGCCTGTTGTTGTTTTTTAATGCATTTTAATTCAAGCTCTACAGCCTGCATCATTTACCAAGTTCGCTTCTGTCTGCAAAATAAGATTTGAATAACCACCTACTAATTTCCCATTGAAAAAATGTTTTTAAGTTATGGAATATTTCAAACATGCTTATTTTTTCCTGATGATAATACGAACTGAACTTGAGGGAAATATAAAACACTACATAAGTGATCAATGAAGACACTCCAATGAATATTATCTCAAGTTAACCTACAGGTAAAGAGAGGTCTTCACCATTGTGGGAACTCGATCCATGGGTTAAAAGCCTTCAGTTACGCTGAGATATTATTTCCATTGTGCTTGGCTCAACCGGATAGAGGCCCTCGGAGGAAAGAGCCAAACATGAGCCCGGAGGGAGGGACAGCCACAGAATTCGAGACACTCCACGTTGTAAAGGCCCTTGGAGATCCTCTAACCACCCTCCCGGGGCGGGAAAAGAAAAACAAACCGACGCCGTCTGACATTTATGACTCTTACCTGCGGCGCAGATCCTCGGCCACCGCTGCCCGGCAGCTGAACAAATAGGCTCGCAGTGATTTCAGCCGCTGCCGCAGGCGCACCACGGTGGCCAGCGGCTCGGCGTGTCCGTACAGCATGGGGTTCTCCTGCTGGATGTCGATCAGGGGCTCTTCGTACACGTACTCCAGAAACTCTTTGGCCTGCTTAGACACCTACAAAAGAAACTGCTCCATCAGCGCTGACGAATCACCTGGCTTTCCACACCTCCTCCAACCAGGAACCACAGCTTAGATATCAAAATAACATCATCTTCTGAACACAGCCAAATGAAAAAACCCATAGTGTAACTAAGTATAAAGTGTGGCTTTTCTTTCTCTCTTCCAGAAACGCAATTGGTAAAAGTAACCTGGGCATTGAAAGGAATTCATTAACTCTGTATGTTGATCATGTGATTGCACAAATCTACACGTGATAAAATGACACGGAACTATACAGACCCAGTATACCAATGTCAATTTCCTGTTTGTTTTTTTTAATTGTACTATAGGTATTTAAGATATAACCCGTGGGGAAAGTAGGTGAAAGATACACAGGACCTCTCTGTATTATATTATCTATGCAACTTCCTGTGAATCCATAATTATTTCAAAATAAAAATTTAAAAAGAATTCATTAAGACTTTTTTTTAACATCTTTATTGGAGTATAATTGCTTTACAATGGTGTGTTGGTTTCTGCTTTATGACAAAGGGAATCACCTATAGGCATACATATATCCCCATATCCCCTCCCTCTTGCGTCTCCCTCCCACCCTCCCTCTCCCACCCCTCTAGGTAGTCACAAAGCACCATTAATACTCTTAACAACAATGCTGACTTTAAAAACTAAAACTATGTGCACATATATGTATATATAGTCTATAACACTTTTTATAAAGTAGCCACTTTAAAAAGATAGGTAAACCACGCACATACTACAAAATTCAAAAGGAATAAAAGGATCTCTCCCAAAAAAGGGGAAAAAAGGATATTATATGCAGAACAGTGTGCATAGAAAATAGGCTCAAACACACACTTTCATAAGCAGAAAAGAGTTGCTCTTATTAGAACAGCTCTGAGCTTAGGCTGACTTTGGCCAATAGATCCATCCAACTTTATATCCACTTCTGGTAGTAATCATCAAGAGTATGAAAGTTGATTTTAAAATGTCATTCTCATCCAAAGAAATAAATAGAAGAAACACATCTGAGATACAGAGGGAGTAGCTTAAATAATGCATAACCCGTGGGTAGTTTGGGGGAATCTTACATACCAATTCACTGATACTGGAGACCACAACAGGCAGGGCCCTGTCCTCATGTAGCTCACAGTTCAGCGGGGAAAGACAGAATTGGGTTCAAATATTTTGTTTATCGTGGTTAAATATTTGCTATATTTAAAAATCTTAAATGAGGGGAAAAAATGGATGGTGTTCTGGAAAATGAAGTACAATCCACTTGAAACTGTTGCTGAAGAGTGATGTATTGTACAATTCAATTAGTCTTTCTGGCTCTACTGAGCAGTGTTTATACTGAGCCAGGGCCCCGCTGAATTAGGTTAACAATGCTACCTTTTAGTAGGTGAACAGAAGGACAAAGGGCACTGGCCAGTCTCCCAGGCCTTAAAAGGCTTCTCTCTTCAGGTGGTACTTAAGCCCAAATGGAAAAAAAAAAAGTCTTTTACAGAGACAGTAAAAGCAGTGAGACAAATGGGATGGCAGCTACTGACATCAGCATTCATACACTGAAATTACTAAAAACAAAAACAGAGCTAGTTTCAATAAGGTCTGAGGCACTGCTTCACAAAGTTATTAGCCAGTGTTAAGAATACAGAGCATATTGTGACCTTGGCTGCCTGAGTATGTGAACAAATAAATTCCTGCCATGTTGAGCCATTTTTGGCAGCAAGGCACATGCTCATTTTTTGAGAAACGACCACTTACATCAGTGAGGGAATTTTTGAGAGAACTCAATATTTGGCATGAAACGCTATTTTTGTAAAATAGGAAATGAGTGGGGATACAGTGTCCTAAGTTCAAAACCACCCTCCATACTGATAGGAGCATTCTACTTTCAAACGCAACTGTAATTAAAAAGCTTTTTAAAAATATATAGTTACTTAAGGAAGGAAGCCAATGATATTCTTAAGTGACGAAGTTTATGTGAGAGCAAGTTTCTTTCTTATTAATAGAAATACTTCATGAGTTATATGTGAACACCAAATAACACTCTACCTAGGAGCCAAGAGCTACTGTCCTATTTCTTGCCTACCAACTTATGAAAAACATCAAAAGCCTGAGTGCTGTGTCTGACATGAAAACTCAGCTCATAAGTGCAGATGGATAAGCACACTATTCCTTCCTTTAAAAAAGTGAACGGTTTAAGTTGGCATTCTTTTTCATGATCCTACTCTGCTCACATCAGAAGCAATTTTTACAGGGTTGACAGTTCACTTTGCCAACCTATTGGCCTGTTAGTATTTTACTAAATGATATTTAATATTTATTAATGATATTAGTATTATTAATATAAAACAGTTTCTTTCCATAGGTCTTTTAACTTAGAATAGTTTAAGCTATAAGAACTCCAGTCTCTGACTGTGGTTTTGTTGCAGTTTGTGAACTGGTTCTCTCTCCACAGCCCTGCCGTCAACATGATTCAAGACAGTTGAGGCGGAAGAGGTCCAGGTAGAAACAGGTCTCCTATCCATCTCACACTCAGGAGGAGTTGGAGAAAAGGCACAATCAGGTTATAATTTTCCACAAACTAGTAATGACAAATCTCCTAGATACACAGATGTATTTATAAATAAGCATGTTGTCATTTGATTTTTTTTTTTGTTTTTTTTTGTTTTTGTTTTTGTTTTTTTTTGCGGTACGCGGGCCTCTCACTGTTGTGGTCTCTCCCGTTGCGCAGCACAGGCTCCGGATGCCCAGGCTCAGCGGCCATGGCTCACAGACCCAGCCGCTTCACGGCATGTGGGATCTTCCCGGACCGGGGCACGAACCCATGTCCCCTGCATCGGCAGGCGGACTCTCAACCACTGCGCCACCAGGGAAGCCCTGTCATTTGATTTTAACATTAAGCATCGTTGGTATAGATTTCAACATAATACATCTTTTGTTATGCTGGTGACAGCTACTTCTGTAAAACAAAATTCTCAAATGTTCAGGTTTATGTAACTCTGAGAGGTTCCGGAATGGTGTCCTGGTATGTTCCCCCACAAAAAGAGCCCTGGGTAATAAAGCAATGGGGCAGAGGCAATGTGGTGACCATAGACAGCAATTTGCAGAGGAGGAGGATGTGCCGGTGGTGAGGACTTTAGCTTTTGTTAAAGGAGGAAAATGTATCAGAACAAAACAGATGAGAACGTAATCTCAGAATAACAAGAACGGGTACAGATAATCTAGTTCAGTTTTTTCTCAACCTGTGTGGCAAGGAATACCAGTCACACAGAAAAGATGTTCTGAGGGCCAACGAGAAATACGCCACATGCCACATTCTTCTCTTGGTGTTTCAAAGTGCAACATGTTAGCATATTAAAGCCCTGGGACATGGAGTACTAGAGAAAACCTGCTTCACCCAGCCACTTCCCAACCAATCTGACTACAGACAGGGCAGCTGGTTAATGTCATGCAGGCTGTATGGAGGGGGCAGTAGGAAATGAAAGTCAGCCTAGGTCCCACTCACCAACCGGAGGAAGGGACATTTTTCTCTACCATTACCTATACTTAATAGAAGAGAAAATTGAGTCCAGAAAACTTCAATGACTCATCTGTGGTCATCTCGTGGCAGAACTCAAGCCAAAACTCAGATGTCGAGATACACTACTCCGTGCTTTTTACCATTGTTCATGTTCACAGTTCCTTTTATTTTTTTAATAACTCTACCAAAAACTATCTGTTTTTAATAACTACCAAAATCTATCTGTTCATCACTCTTTAAAATAGGAGATCCCTGTCCCTGTTCTGTCCTTCCCTCCACCCCAGTCAAATAGAAAACAAGTGGGCTACCAATGGAGATGAACACATAATTTAAGGAGGCAGTACATTGGTGTGTGGGTCTTTAAAACAAAAACTAAAGTCTAGTAACACTTCATTTATCTAGAAGTCACTTATTTGTATATTTGTTTACTGTCTTTCTCCCTCACGAGAAATTCATGACACAGAGGCTATGTCCCCGGTGAGCACAGTAAGTGTTCAATAAACACTTGCTGAACAGATGAATGAGTACTTTACAATGCTCTGGCCGTGACTCTGAGCCACACACTTCTAACAGTTTGATTATTTGTTTCTAAGTTCACAACATATTTAGAATTCATAAAGTAGAAAAGGGGAAGGAGAGCTAGAGGCAGCACAGTGACAAAAGAGGTGACAGCTGACATCCTGGTACTAAGGGAAGAAAGGCACGTGCAAGAAGAGATATGGTAAAAGTATAGAATACAACCTCGACAGAAAGCAATTTGGCAACATCCATCAAACTCACAGGTGTACATACCTACAACTAGGAAGTAATCTACAGATAGTCTCACTCGTAAATGAAAACCTTACATTCAAAATGATGTATAAAGTTATTCACTGAATCACTGTCTATAATAGAAAGACTAGAAAAACCTTAATGTCCATCAAAACAAAGACAAGTTGGATAAACTGGGGTGTGTGTGTGTGTGTGTGTGTGTGTGTGTTAAATTCATGATGTAATATGGAATGGCTGAGGGCTTCCCTGGTGGCGCAGTTGAGAGTTGCGCGGTTGAGAGTCCGCCTGCTGATGCAGGGGACACGGGTTCGAGCCCTGGTCCGGGAAGATCCCACATGCTATGGAGCAACTAAGCCCGCGTGCTTCACAACTGTTGAGGCCCGCGAACCTAGAGCCCATGCTCCGCAACAGGAGAGGCCACCACAGTGGGAGGCCCGCCACCACAGCGAGGAGTGGCCCCCGCTCCCTGCAACTGGAGAAAAGCCTGTGCGCAGCAACGAAGACCCAAAGCAGCCAAAAATAAATAAATAAAATAAATTAAAAAATATATATATATGGAATGGCTGTTTAAAAAAGCCCAAGGAAGAGTTTTATGATCTGAATGGAATATTTTCTAAGAGCAGCATGTATACTGTATTGCCAATTGACATTCTTGTGTAAAATACATGTATGTAAAATATTTCTGGAAGGAGTAATTTGGTTGCCTGTGGGTGAGAGGAAGAGGGAGGGAGATTATCTATGTGTATATGTCCTTTGTATTTTTGAACCTCGAAATGTGAAAGTATATTATATTCAAAAAAAGAAGAATAAAATTATAGTGGTATAAGGCAATTTCCTTACAGAAAAAATAGCCTCCCATATATCATATTAAACCACATTGAAGTTATTGATCACGAGGTAGAACACTCATATTTATAATTATAATTCTGAGGCATTAAAAAAAGGTTAATTTCTAGTACATATTTTCTGAAGTAGGAAACTGTCACGGAGCTACGTGACAGTTAAAATTTATAAAATAATAAAAATAATGTAATCACATTACTGAAAGTTTGGAGAATAAAGATTAGGAGAGAAAAAAGAAAATCACCCATAATCTTACCACAGTAAAATAACCACTGATTGCTTTGGTATAATGTTTCCTTCCAGTATTTTTTCCCATCATCTATTATAAAAAATTATGGCAAAAGTTTTAATAAGATCAATTCCAACCATAATACTTCTTAGTCTTATTAAAACAGGCACTGTGGGCTAAGGGAGAAGGAATCAGGAAATCTTAACTTTAATTACAATTTGTTCTCAAAATCTCCAAATGACTCTGAACAAGTGGTTTTTCCCATCAGCGAGCTACTCTCCAGCTCTGCAAGGGCAATAGAGTTTTCCTTGAATGCCTCTCAAGATGAAGAGATAGGAAATGGCTTATGTAACGTGGAAAACCCCTAGCTAAGTGGAATGTGAATATTCAGGCTAGGATACAAAAATATTTTTTAAAAGCACAATTTAGGAAGAGTTCAGGCTAAGTTTGAGTTCCTTACCACCTCTTTGTCATGCTTGATATTTTTGAATTGGGGTGGTGGTGGTAGAGGGAAAGTTATCTTCAAAGAGAATTTCATTAGAAAATGGCTATAAAATTGGAGGATAGGGTTTAGCTGCTAGGTAATCCTGGGGCTCAATTCAATCCGCAGGATGTACACTGGAAAACAGAAGAAATCCTGCTTTAAAAGTAATTAGGATTATTATTACTCTGGAGGGCAGACAAGGAAACGCTTAAGATGACAGATTTCATTCTGCTCTGCAAAACCATTTTTTCACTCTTTAAATGGATATTCAAGCCAGTCACGTACTTGCAATTAAGGAGAGCAGGCAGATCTAACAGAACGATGTCTGGTCTTGGAAACTGATAGGTCTGAATTGATCCTCACAATTAGGAACATTAAGTTAAATCCTGGCATCTGAGCAAAGACAGACAGACACTGGACTAAATGGAATATAGTTACTTAATGCCAGTGAGAGATGATCCAGATAAAATTGACCAGCTCTGTTCTTGCTTTAAAATCTTCCCTGGTCCACTGAGATCCAGGGAGGGAATGGTCTGACAAAGGACATTTTCCTCATGGATGAAGTGAGGGTACCTAATATCCCTATTACTTACCTATCCTCTCAAAATCAAACCTTGTCACTTGAATGACCACCACCACAAAAATATCTGCTTTATAGAAAGACTACAAGCAGCAGTGATGGCTAGATTGATGGTTTGAGTGGCCTTCAGCCATCACTACAAACAGAACTGAATCTCCTCCATTTCATGGCTTCATAAACCATTCCTGAGTTTTTCACTTCCTCATTCAGTGCCACCTTTTCTGCTTTAGCTGATGGGCACATATTCTGTGGGCAGGTGCCACCAGCCTAAACCCTCAAAGATCACAGGGCTGGGGCTGCCTCACTCACTTGCTTTCTACACACCTCTCAGCTGTCAAAGTCCTGCTCCAAATAGATTAATCTAAACTGTTCAAACTCAGCTAGTGTTCTTTCCCTCTAAGTAAGTTTTTATCTAATACACACATGGCAAATATATTTATAGCCTATATTCAGAGTGTCAAGTACAAGATGCAGAGGAGAGAATGATAACTGTCTGGCTGAGGGGAAGGAAAAAATCAGGAAAGGAAATGAAGTTTAAGCTGGGTTTAGGATTTGAATGAGGGCAAGAGGAAGACATGAGGTGTGAAATAGCCTGGTGGGACTGGGCAATGGGAAGGAGTGCGATCTTCCTGAAGAGACTCACGGGGGCGGGGAGGGAGTGGATAAAAGGGCTAGAAAGGCTAGGACTAGAGATCACAAACAGTCTTTTGTCGGGCTAAGAGATTTGGATTTATCTTATGTTCAGTCAGAGTAAAAGCTGGCATTAATTGAGCACTTATTACATTCCAGACACTGCACTAGGTGCTTTCTGTGAATTATTCATTTAAGCAAACAGCGACCCTGTGAAGTAGGTACTATCGTTGCTATTATCTCCATTCTAAATGTGAAGAAACAGAGACTAAGAGAGGGTATAACATTTACCCAAGGTGAGAATGGGACTTCTTGGGAATAATGTTGGGGCAAATGGGACTTTTCTGAAACACTGTTGGGCAAGACCTGAAGGCAGGAAGCACGGTTGGGAGGCGACTGAATTCTTTCCTGTGAGTGATGCTGAGGGTTGGGATTGTGTGGTGGCGCTGCGTGTGCAGTGGGGTGCAGGGCCTCAGAGCTCCAAGTCAGCTGTGGATTTCTGTGAACTGATTAGGCAGGGCCGGTGTGGCAGAGGGAACAGGCCAGGATGTATCCCAGCACTGGCGGTGGGACTGGTGGAGCCACGTGCAGTGAGGAAGGGGTGGGAGACAGCTGGTGAGGGTGAGGAAGCCAGTTTGGGGCATACTGAGTTTGAGGCACCCACAGGACCAGCTTCACTATACAGCTCTGCTTACCTACTACGCACCAGAAACTGTGCTAAGGCAGGTCCCCAGCACCCAGGAAGCTCACCTTTAGTAAGAAGACAGATAAGCAGCCAGCTGGTATATAAATGTGAGGGTCATGAAAATAATCACTTCATTCCATTCTTAAGTACTTACCACAGTCAGTCGAAGAGTGCTTTCCTTATATTATCCCAATCCACACAACTCTTTTAGGTAAATACGTGAAGTGTAGTAAGAACAAATGCTTATGTGCGCGGGGTACTTTGTTCGCATGCATGAACCCATCTAACCATCGATAACCTTATGAGTTATTATTGCCCTCATTTTACAGATGAGGAGACCGAAACACAGAGAGACTAAACAACTTGCCCAGGTTAGACAGCTAGTAAATGACAAAGCTAAAATTTGAACCCAGGTACTCTGGGTTCATTTTACAGATTACAAAATGGAGACTCACAGAAGTTCAAGTAATTTGCCCCAACCAATCAAGCACCTAATTAGAGGTGGAGGGAGGATTTGAACACAGGCCTGGTGAACAACAAGCTCCTGCTGTTAGCCCCTGTAATAAGTGCAATTCTAGAAACCCACGCATGCGTGATGGTGGCACAGGGAGAACCAGCAAAGCACAAATGGGGAATGCGGGGAGCATCAGAGCTTTCACCAAGGAGGACATGCCTTTCTCAGCTCTGGAACAAACAGCAGGGATTCCCGAGATGGGTAAAAATATCTGCAGCACACATGGAAGGACGATCTCTAAACAAGAGAAAAGGCTCTTCTTCTTCCCAACACAGGACTGGAAGCAGTAAGGATAGGTACCAATGTAGACAGATTTGTAGGTATTCGTATTCAAATCTCGTAGCTTCAATTTTCTCCTTGAAGTAGGAGGCAAGGTCATATGCTGAGAAGGCCTGGGATGAGGCATCTTGAAGACAGTGAAGATGTGGATGATTATTGGGTAGAACAGGAGACAGAGCTGCCCAGGGATGTAGAAAAGGATCCAAGACAACTGGCCACTCACAACTGTCATGTTCATTTCAGACTTCAAAGATTACAGGTAGGTAACAGCCACAGGTTCCTTCCCTGCCTACCTTGCTCCCGAATGACTTACAGTTACAATGAAAGGAAGTCTAAGACATCTATCAGCAAGGAGGTATAAAACCCATCATACAGCCTGTTTTTGTATGAAGCACCTTGCATCGAAGGTTCGTTCAAGGCAGATGTGATGATATTCTGGCAGAAGGATCAGGAAACCTTCTAGTCCGATGAGATAACAGAATTCTCTATTGGGTGGCAGGACCCAGGACCGGAAAAAAATCCTAAGCCTAGAGTACAACTCCAGTGGGGGTTAGACTCTTCGACTTGCCAAAGTCGATTACCTCGTTTATGCAAGGGTGGAAATGCTGTGCAATGGAGCTAACTGGTTCACGTGTCTTGAGGACTACTAGGTTGAAAACTACAGTTGAGATAAATGCTATCAGGCAGTTAAATCCACAGATCTCACTTTCAGTAGCAAAACCAGAGCTGGAGATAAATGTAGGAATTATCAGCATACGAGCCCTGGTAGTTAAAACCATAGAAGGGAGGGAAATAACACAATGGCTTCCCTGGTGGCACAGTGGTTAAGAATCTGCCTGCCAATGCAGGGGCCATGGGATCAATCCCTGGTCCGGGAAGATCCCACATGCCGCGGAGCAACTAAGCCCGTGCGCCACAACTACTGAGCCTGCGCTCTAGAGCCCGCAAGCCACAACTACTGAGCCCACGTGCCACAACTACTGAAACCCGTGCACCTACAGCCCATGCTCTGCAATAAGAGAAGCCACTGCAGTGAGAAGCCTGCGCACCTGCAACGAAGAGTAGCCCCCGCTCGCCGCAACTAGAGAAAGCCACGCGTAGCAATGAAGACCCAACGCAGCCAAATATAAATTAATTAAAAAAAAAAAAAAGGAAGTATGGAGTGGGAAAATAGCATGAAGCTGTAGCTTTCATGAGACTACTTAATCAGGTCTGCCTCAAATTCTTACCTTATTATCTTTAGAATCCACACGACAACATGTAAATACCCAAATCGCTATTATGCAGTGAACCCAGTTTCGGTACCTACCTTATATTTTGAAGTATCCCAGTTGTGGACTATGCGGGCCGGGATGAGAAAACTGTCGTCCACGTGGCAGCTGCTGCAGTAATACCACCCGCTGTAATTGCACACCTTGGCTTTCCCATTGGAAAGGCCTATGGATCGCTGGCATCCTGTTCAGGGCAAAAGAAAGAGTCGGTGACTGTTGTACTTCTAACACCACAGAACGAAGTTACACAATCCTCAAGTGAAACAAAAGTCTATGATGGGAAAGAAATTGCAGAGAATAGGTGTACAGACATGTCCCCTCTGTCCTAGCCTGGCAGCTCCCACCCCTTCGCCTCCTCGGGGATTGCTGACATTGGTACTGTTTCTGGTCTCTTCTGATTCCACCTCTTCTGTGTACAGCAGCCAGAGACCAGTCTCTCTACAACCAACCCCCTTTCATCTCCTCGCTTCCTCCTCAGAAACCCTACTTCACCAGGCAATTGGCTGGGGGCTACTCATACAGGTTCTTACTTAACCCATGCAGCATCTCTATGAGGAAGATATTATGAGCTCTGTTTTACAGATGAATAAACTAAGGTTTTAGCCGGGTTAAGCATTTTGTCTTGAGGTCACCCCGCCAGTAAGAGATGGCGTTTGGGTTTGGCTCTAAGCTTGTCTGATTCTAAAATGATCCTAAAACCTGATGTGTAGCCTTCCTTGGCTGACAAAAATCAATGAAAGGAATGCGTCCTTTGATTGGTCCCCGTCTCTCCTTTCCAACTACCTACTCCTACAACTCTCCAGTGGGAACAGAACCTCTTTGCTGCAGTTAGAGGACTCTCCTCACTGTTCCCCAAATAAACAGGGTGCTTACTCTACCCTCCATATCTTGGCACAATTTATTTCTCCTTTCATGATGCCCTCTTCTCTGATCTCTACTTTGCCAAATCCTGCCCATCACTGATGGCCTGCAAGTGCTTGCCAAGGCCCTTTTCATGTTCCAGGAAGTCCATGATTCTGTCAGTACTGTCCTGGTACTGTCAGGGGACCTGGTAATAATCATGGCCCTGCCAAAAAGAAGGCATTATTTTCCTTTAGCTAGGAGGAACTACATTCTACTGACAACAGAAATTCTGTCATAATCAACCCAAACAACAACATTCAGAACAGATAATCAGGATTATACAAACAGCATCGTTTTTCTGACATTTCTCATCCACCGCTTTCATTTTAGAAATCCTCCCTCGTGGCCCATTTCATGGTTGGGTACCAAGACCTGTACTGATCAAAGAAATCTCGCATGAAGCCTATTTCGTAATATGGGTACAAAATCGATTACTCTTAATAATCATAGTCATAATAATATAACCAGTGTTGCAGCCCACTTCCATTAGAAGGAGCTCAAACATGTTTATTTAACAACCTGCCAGCCTAAGAAGATACTTATTCCCATGAATCCATGAATGAAAGCATCATAAATTCCTAGAGCTTTCATTTCCATCACAAATAACATGGTATCAGTCATCCAGCAGTTTCACAGGGTACCCTCCAGAAGGAGAATTAGATCCTATTGTTTTTAGATGCGAGAGGTATTGAAAGACGCACGGGGAGTAAATATATCGGAATTACGCTTCCAGAGCTTAATACCCTTTCTTCCTGGGATTGCTATTTCTTTACTGTTGAGTAGCAACAAAACCCTAACAAGCTCCTGTTTCTCAGATTGGCTGAGGATTGAGATACGTGTGAAGGATAAGGAAGAACCAAACCCACCTGCTGCTTCTGTGGGGCGTGGGAGGTGCTGTCACGATCTCTAGGCTATGAACACCGGAATGCCGTGTGCTGCGCCCACTGACCGCGCTGCTTATGTGGCATGTAGCGCGTGCGCCCCCTTAAACACTGTGCTTTCTGACGTGGTTGTACAACCCTGACCACACGACAAACTGCTCAGATGTATTTTTTATCCTTAGCACTTACTGTAGCGCTTTACATATGATAGACCAGCAATAAATGTTTATGTTGAAGAGACGATAAACTGAATATTATCTGGCACATAAACACCCTCATGCATATAAAGAGATTTTAACTTCCCAGCGCTATTCTGGAATTGATCCTCCTAACCTGGTCACCTGCCTCTTGAAAACAGCCTACTCTGGTGAATATCCCTATGCAAATATGTTGCCCCTTCTAAGAATTACACATTAGACACGTTCATAAGAATTACACATTAGACACGTTCATAGATGGACTGTGAAACAGAGTTGAGTAGAACTTGACACATTTTAGACACTCCGACACTGTTTCCAAAATTTAGTGGACAGTGAAACTGACTTAACACTGAAGTGACAATGAATAGAATTCAGTCTTCCCTAATGATTCAGAAAATGAGCGCGATCTTATAGAAATTCAGGATCATCATTATAGCTGAAACTCTCACCATAAAACACTGCAAAAATAAAGTTATTTTTTGCTTGTTTGCATTTTGGATATAATAAACAGTAAGCATTTGCTGAATGTTTATATATGCTTTAGTAGGTCCTACTGGGTTTATTATTCTGTAACTTTTAATGACTTTATTATAATCTCCTAGATGCAGCATACATAGGCAATATTAAAATACACAAATGTGCATTTTTTTAACATCTTCATTGGAGTATAATCGCTTTACAATGGTGTGTTAGTTTCTGCTGTATAACAAAGTGAATCAGCTGTACATATACATATATCCCCATATCCCCTCCCTCTTGCATCTCTCTCCCCCCCTCCCTATCCCGCCCCCACAAATGTGCATTTTAAGAAAGCATATAGCCTACAAATGTGTATATCAACCGGGCACACAGGCCCAAAGCCTAACATGGTGAGGGGTCAACTAAATAAGCTAAACATCCTCACTACTTTGCACAGGTCCCCAGGCTCATAAAAGAGAGAAAGGCTGAGAGAACATTGCTGGGGTTCATGCCCATTTTATTTTTTTTCACACTTAATTTTTTTTTAATTCTGGTGCAGAACATTATCAATGTCTAACCTTCATTCTAGAGGGTAATTCAGAGAGGGGATGTCAGGAACCAACTATTCCCAAGGCCAACCCTGTCATGCAGTAACCTTTGGGCCATACCACCCCTGGAGCTTTAAATATACCTACCAAAAGGCTTCTGTGAGTGCATTTCTCACCACCACAATCAGAAAACACTAGAGATAGCACCCCAACAAGATAACGTCTATAGTTTAAAAAAAAAACAAAAACAAAACAAGCTCCAGAGTGAGATTACAAACCAGTCACATGAATGGTAGCCGGCTGTCAGTTGGCCGACCCCTGCTAGGTCTTAAGGGAAATCTGTCATTGGGGCCACCTCGCCCTGGCAAGATGGGGTTAGGTCCTGGAAAGGGGCCGACTGGGTCAAAATGTGGTCTGAGTGGAGGGAACTGTCTGGGTATCTCCCCAGGCTCAGGGATGAGTGAATTCATTGGATCCCCAACATAAGGAAGGGTTAGTCTTTCATCATATTCACCACCAATAATTCCTGGAGGAAGGAGAGAACTGGGAGGAAAAGGCCTGGGGTGCAAGGGGTTGGGGTAGAATGGAATGGGGTGGGGTGACGATGGCAGGAACATCACATGCCGCCCTCTCTGAGCTTCTTTTCTTTGTTTGTGCCTCTTCTTGTACAGTTCTTTCCAATCTGTGTCTCGACCTCTGACAGTACCATCTCGAAAATCCCGCAGATATAAACACCTCCACAGAAGTTGGTCATTTAAAGCAATATAGAGGTCATGACAAAATACAGACAAAGACAGGACAGAACGAACAACCAAAAGTCGGAAGATCTGCAGTTTCAGCTCCAATGGGAGGACTATCAACCCAAATACATCTGTTAGGTTCAGTGCTTGTCGGGTAAAAGCCAGAAGAGGATACACCAGCTGGTCCTTGAAGAGGCGAGAGAGCTTCTGAAGATCTTTGTATGTCTTGGCTACATTTTCCCCTGATTCCTCTTTGCAAATAAAAGATTCTGGCAGCAGCTGCAGTCTTTTCACACTTTTCACACTTCTCATTGTTGATTTTTAGTGTAGCATTTATGGCGATGAGGTTTCCCAAAGGCACACAGGTGACAGCAGCAGAGCCACCCTCGCAGAGAGGATGTGTGTACTGCAGCTTATACACGCCCCCCGACCTCCAGTTCTCCAGCATGGACACAGCTTTGGCTTCAGTCCGCTGAGGTATGTAACCCGACTCTAACACGAGGAGATGTATGGATACTATCGGGGGTCCCTGGGGTTAGAACAGTCAGCTGGCTGCTACAGGGTCTCTGATGAATGTGGCACTTGCCCTTCCACCGATTCACTGCAGAGCATTGGTTCTGAGGGATAGAAACCTGTGCCCTCTTCCATAACCACAACATCTGGAATTGACTCAGCTTCAAAATTGTGACTAGGCCCTGACCCACTGCCATCATTCCAGACATCAGATTGGGCTGCCTGTCCTTGGAATGAATCATGCAGTTGTTCATCCTGCATGCTGGACTGACTGGAGCTGGCGGCCAAAGAGGGCTGGTCATTATTCTGGAGCGAGGAATGCTCTGAATCTGTGGATGAAGGTAAGTTAGGTGCTGCAAAGGCATCTTCAAGAATCAAACATATCAAGTCCCCAGAAACAATCCCATATGAAGCCACGGTCTCTTCATCTCCAGTGAGGGCATCCTTGTTGTTCAATGTAATTGCAAACTGGGTATCAGAACCTGGAGGGGATGGGAGCCCCCGAGACGCCGGGCCATGACCTCCAGGAGCCAGGAAGCCGCAAGCTGCAGCCTCAGCGCCCACTTGCCGCCCGGCCTGCGCGTCACAGTCCAGGAGCGCGGGCCCCATGACGCCCCGCTCACCGCCCGGCCTCTTATGCCCATTTTAGTTGAGACAGAAGCAGCAGCACATAAACTCATACGTCTAGTCCTTGGTGTCTTTACCTTTATAACTTATTTAGGACCATGCTCTCCTACTCTTGATGCTGAAGTCGCCCTATGAAACTGAATAAAAGGAAAACCTCATCCAAAACGGAGGCAGGAAGCCCTGTAAGGGGAGGTCTCAGGCACATTCCACTTGTGGCAGCTTCCTTTACATAGCCTAGCATGAAGAAGGAAGATTTTCTCCTTGCCCAGCAACAACCCAGCCAATGAGAAGCCACCACAACCCTGAATACTCACAGTCCTCCAATGACCCTTCCTTCAAAGCAGCTCCTTCCACCTTCCCCTTTCCTCTGTAATAGAACTGCTCCTCTCCTTTGTTCTCAGGACCTGCCTGTGGTTCACAGCAGTTTGCATGTCCCGAATTGCAATTCTTCTCCTATTCCCAAATAAACTTGATTTTGCTCACTAAACCTTTTTTTTGTTTTAAAGCTTGATAGCTCCTAATGACCCAGAAGGTTTCAACCTATCCCCATTCTTAGGAGTGTTTTGGATACATGGTGTATAGACAAGCACAAGCCTAGAGTCAGGAAGCTTGCTCTTTCCTAGGGAACACGGTGAGCCTGACCCATCCAACTCCCTAGTCCTGCTTTCCTCACCTCAAAATAAAGGAGTTAGCCTGAATCAGTGGTTTGCCAAATTCAGTGAGCATCAGAATTTTCTGGAGATGTTTGTGAAAAATGTAGTCCTCCCCCACCCCCAATCTGGGCCCAGAGATTTTGATTCTGTAAAGCTGGGGTAGGGCCTGCATTTCTACCCATCCAACCACCACCAGGGACTGTGGTGGGTAAAAGCTGAGGACTGTTCCCTGATTTCTAGGTGACTCCAAAGGTCCCTCCAAGCTCTAAAATTCTCATTCTATTTAAGTAAAGTGCAGCAAGTGGGCAGACTGCTAAGTGAAAAGTTCATAATTGGTCACACAGTTTAACTTCTAGGCTTCCAAAATCAACACTTCAAGTTCTTAGTCAATTTTCAAAAATTTACTGTGTAGAAACAACAGTTCATTTTACCGGCATTTTTTCCAGAGCATTCACTGTCCCCACTGAGAAGCATCTTATTTGACTTAGAAAGAATTAAAACTTTTAATCTCCGAATCCAATGTGTTTGTCATTGAAAGAACATAGGATGGTCAGGAAAGAAAATTAGAGGCCAGTCAGTGGCCTGGTATAGATCTATTTTCTAAAAAACAACACATACCATTTATTTGAAGAAGGAGACACCTGTTCTTTCAATTAACTGCAAGATTTCTTTAATATCCTACTAGCAAATCATGAGCTAAAAACTGTCTGAAACAATTCCCCATAAAGATACACAACCTGGGATTTTACTTAATCATTGTGAGGTTTTCAACCAGAAGGGGAAAAATGTGTTTTCTTAATAATGACCGTTAGAAAAACACATTTTTTGGAGGAGGCCAAAGCTGGACTCTGACAAGTGACATTATGAGGAGAAAAATAGAGCTGCAAAGCAGAGACAAAAAATAATTAATTGAAATAACTAATTAGAACTTATTTACATATTATATTTTCATGTACTTTCAAACAGACTTTTCAACAATGTTTCTAAATTAAAAGGCATTTGTAGTAGGGAACACTCCACATGTAGGATCAAAGCAAAAACATACTTCTCGGTCTCTTTTTGAAACTTTTCAGAGAGTGTATTCAATTCATAGGAACAAAAAACTATCTCACAAGAGAACCCACTGGCCTTTTTTTTTTTTTTTTTTTTATTGCTTTCCACCCCACTTCAAATCTTTAATGAACACATGCTCTGAAGAGCTTAGCTTCCCTTCTGATACACTTTGGGAAACAAATGTCACCATTTAACCAATATCCTATTTGCTGCTTGTACAGTCCATTTCCCAAGGAGCCTTTCACTATACACACCCAAAAGAATCTGTTGCTGGGGGTTGAAGCAGAAACGTTGGCATAATTCTCGACAAGGGTACAGTCTTTCTTCTAACAAGGGTACCTAGTTAGCTCAATTGGCTGCAATGAGATGTTACTGAAGTTGAGGTCTTGAGAAGCCAACCACCTCTCTCTACTTCCTGGCTCCCAACTACAGCCCTCCTTCCCCCGGCCAGTAGGTGGAAAATTCATGGGCACAACAGAAAAGTAACAAGAGCTGTGTCTACGTCCAAGTGATTCTCTCTCACTAGGGAAAGAATGTACCCAATGCTTCCTAAGTGTGGCCAGCCACGCTACCCACTCCACCTCATTTGGTAAGGGAAATCCAGGACTTTGTATTTGGAAGGAAGAAATGGTCTAAGAAGAGAACAGGGGCAAATAGAAGAGAAGGTGCCTTTATAAAAGAGAGGAAAGAAGAGAAAGAGAGTGAGAGGACAAATTTTCATTTGCTCTGTTAAAATAGACAAAATAAAACTGGCAAGTTTCGATCCCTCCTCTACTGTGCACGCCGGGTAAGGAGCAACGGCCATGGGAGGGGAAGGGGATGGCCCTGTCCCTGCCTCCCCCCTCCCACCCAGTGTTCTGGTGGGAGACAGTGAGCTGTGGGAAGCGCTGGGCAAATGTTGACTGAAGGCCTGGAGCCTGATCATGTACCCCAGGGATCAGATGTTCCAAGATGAAGGAAAATGGAAATGGGGATTTCAATGACTTCTTGTTTTACAAGAATTAGGGGGGAAAGTCATAAAGAACTTAGCTTTCCTAGCTTACAGTCTGTAACCATTGGCTCATTAAGTAAATGTTGAATAACTACTTTTTAAAATAAGGTGTCACACTGGATATACAGCAGAAAATTCTGTTTAATGAGCCTAAGATTAGCACAAAGCTGGGCACGGTGTTTATAAACGAAGGATTGGTGGACACAGGGCAGAAGCGATTTTTGCAAGGTAGCTTTGGTATCCACTAAGGGAAGTTGAAGCAAAGTAAACCTGGGCCCCAGACTTGCATCCTTCTCTATAGGAGGGGAAGGAGCTGGCAGGTGAGACTGATCACACGTGTGTTCACAAGTTAACACAGGTGGAACCGAGGCTACATAATTCTACATAATTGTAACAGGAAGAGGGCAAGGGTGAGGGACACTGAGAAACACCTACTTAGAAATAAGTGATCCAAAACTTTCTCCTGTCTCAAGCATCCAAGTTATTCTAGATCTTTGGGACCAGGTGGTGACCCATAAAGTAGGAGACATCTACTTAGTCATAAAATCAATTAAGACATGAAGTATTTGACATTTTAATTTTTTTTTTAATTTTTTAAAAAATAATTTTTGGCTGCGTTGGGTCTCCGTTGTGTGCGCGGGCTTTCTCTAGTTGCGGCGAGCGGGGACTACTCTTCGTTGCAGTACTTGGGCTTCTCGTTGTGGTGGCTTCTCGTTGCAGAGCACAGGCTCTAGGCATGCGGGCTTCAGTAGTTGCGGCAAGTGGGCTCAGTAGTTGTGGCTAGCAGGCTCTAGAGCGCAGGCTCAGTAGTTGTGGCACACGGGCTTAGTTGCTCTGTGGCACGTGGGATCTTCCCGGACCAGGGATGGAACCTGTGTCCCCTGCACTGGCAGGCGGATTCTTAACCACTGTGCCACCAGGGAAGTCCAAGACATTAAGTATTTGGATTGGAGAATCGACACATGAAAACAAGTGCCTCTGAGTATGCATTTTGTCTGTTATAAGGAGAATAGTATCCACAAGCATCTCAAATGGAACTAAAGGAAGAGAACAGGAAATCAAGAAAAATCAATTGTGTTCTACCTCTAATTGCTTATGTGACTAGTATGGCTCACTGCTGGTAGTCCCTTTGGTATATGGTCTCAACTTTGGAGAGCAATACTTCAAAATTATTTTCTCTGTAAGGTTTTAAGTCCTCTGGTAGGGAACTCTCTTCCCAGGGGATGAAAACTTCAAGTATGGGAGGGAATACACATACTCAAATACAATCCTAAAATGTACTGACTGGTTGCTTCCAAAGCTATACTAAAATTCATTTCTGTTCATCAGAAAAGAATTTTCTTCTGGTGGGCTTCATTTTACGTTTGTCTATAAATGACTTTCATGGCAGTGAGAGATTGTAAAGAGAAACTGTCACTCATTGTTGATCAAAAGTTTGACTCAGGGCTTCCCTGGTGGCGCAGTGGTTGAGAGTCCGCCTGCTGATGCAGGAGACACGGGTTCGTGCCCCCGTCTAGGAAGATCCCACATGCCGCGGAACGGCTGGGCCCGTGAGCCATGGCTGCTGAGCCTGCGCGTCCGGAGCCTGTGCTCTGCAACGGGAGAGGCCACAACAGTGAGAGGTCCGCGTACCACAAAAAAAAAAAAAGTTTGACTCAAAAAGTTGGGCTACACAGTCAGATGGCTGACACGTTAAAAAGTATAAGTAACACTCGGAAGGAAACTGTTCCTACTGTGGCTGATACACATTTAGGACAATTTAACGTGGCACTTGTAGAATGGACTGTAGCTGTTGCTAGGACAGCTATGTCCTTAAGAACATAAGTAAATAACTCCTCTGAAGTTATGGATGTACCTAATTAATTAAGGAATTTTCCTTTCATTACAGCAAGATGGCAAATGTTAGGCTTGTAAAGTATGAGCACTGCGCCTGGACACAGGGATTATTCAGTGGCACATCAGTATCTAGAGAGACAGACAGAGGCAACTGAGACCAACAGACATCAATTGTCCAAGACAGAGGTCATCTACAAGTATAATCACGTGTTGCTTGATTATACTTGCAGGACTACGGCAACCAAAGAAAGACCTTTAAAAAAACCTAATCTGAACACTAATTGGTTTAAAATTTTAAAGTATTCTACAAGCTGTTAGCTGAGGTGCTTTTTTTTCCCCCACAATGAATATTTAAATTGCTAAGTCAGTTTCGATTTGCATGTTGTATTAACAGAGCTAGAGGTGCTATGTTTAAGTAAGAAATGAAGAGAAAAATCATGTCAGGTAATCACTGCTGACTGAAAATACAGGCAGCAAACTGGTGGTCTCATGGATCTGTCTCGTTTTGACAATGTTTGGATGGAACAGACGCAGGGACACCCCTTCTTCCTGTCTCTGACCACTCTCCAACCTCCTTTCTAGTCGCGACCCCTGGGACCCTCGCCATCCTCTGTCTCCGGGACCGGCCAACACCGTTTTTTGTGGTTAGCTCCTTACTGCCAACCAGATTCGTCAGAATTATTCCAGTGAGGTAGAGGCCGCTGTCAACTGACTGGTCAGCCATCTGCGGGCCTCCTGCACCCACCTCCCTTTGGGCGTCTAGTTCCACTGTGACGCTGTGGCTCTGGAGGTGTGAGCCACTTCTGTGAATTGGCTCAGCAGAAGCCCGAGGGCACTGACCGTCTCTTCAAGATGCAAAATCAGTGTGGCAGCCGCACCCTCCTCCAGGACATGCAGAAGCCCTCCCAAGAGGAGTGGACTGAAACCCTGGAGAAGACCCTGAACTCGGCCCTGGGGGATCTGCGGGCCCTGGGTTCTGCTTGCACAGACCTCCACCACTGTGACATCCGGAGAGCCACTTCCTAGATGAGGAGGTGAAACTCATCAAGGAGATGCACTGCACGTGACTAACCTCTGCAGGCAGGACTGGGTGAGCATCTCTTAGAAGGCTCGCCCTCCAACAGGACTAGGAGCCTCCAGAGCCCAGTGGACTTTGAAGGACCCCTCTGCATGCCCCTGGTGTCAGAATTTCTGCCCCCTGCAGCCACTAGGCAGTTATTTTAACCACCCTGGAGCCCTCTCCCGAGCTGTGGGCCAAATGGAAACAAAAACGGTTCTGCAGCAAAAGAAAAAAAGAAAAAAAAAAAGAAACTAAAGACTTTCTGCTCTTGCTAAACTCTATAATGTTTATTTGTTTAATTTCATGGAATGTTGTTATTAAGATTATAAATCGTATGAAATAAATGAATAAATACCAAGTAGACTCCAACTCAAGTTGAGAAGTGTCAAGATTTATTGGTCTTTCAGGTAAACAATGATTGAGAACCTAGAGTCAATATTTAGTCAAAATTTATCTTGAAAGGCAATAAATCTTGATTTTTGCTAAGGCAAGTAAGTAAATATGTGCACTGTTTGAGAGATTCTGACTGCTTTTCTATCTACTAAATAGCTACAGCGAGTTATAGTGATCTGTGACACGGATTTTCATTTCCAAAGAAATGTTTTGAATTGTTGAGTTACTTTTAATTTTTCCTATGATATGATGCTTCAATACCAGTATTTAGAGTAGTGTAAGATAAGTTTAATAAGAAATGTTATAAATTTCATATCTAGTATATTTAAATCAGTCTAAATTTAGTATTTTTTTATACTTGTTTTCCTTAGAGTTTCTCATTAACTTCTATGCCTGTCTGTTCTTTTCCTAAGGACTTTCAAGAAAATGGTAAGAAATTTAAAATGGAAATAATACAGAAATAGGCAAATGGATAAACAAATACTAACATAGTGCTTACTATATGCCAGGTTCTGTTATAAGCACTTTACACACACACACACACACACACACACACACACACACACATACATTCATTTAATTCTCTTATCATTCTGTGAGGTAGGTATTATCCCCATTTTACAGATGAAGAAACTGAGACAGAGGGTGATACAGTAATTCTGTCCATGGTTGTACATCTAGTGAAAAAGGTAGGACCTAGATGAAACACCCAATACGGCACTTTGTGAGGAACAACAATGAACTATATAGGTGAATTTCCACGTAGCTATCTCCATACGGAAGATATCACATAAATTGTCTCCTTGTGGATGACAATATGACAAGCACAGAAAATATGAATCAGTTATACAAAAGAACACAATTTAGCTCATCAATGCATTCAGCCTTGGACCTCACAAGCTTTAGCATCTCCTCTGAATATGAACGGTGAAGCGGGGGCAAGAATACAAATCTGTAAGGTGGCAAGTAGAAGACAGTAAGAGATGAGCAAAGGAGGAAGCAATCACTCTAATTGTAGAGATCGAGGAAGGCTGTATAGACATAGGGGCATTTGAGCTGGGCCTTGAAGAAAAAAAGAGATTTTGGAAAAGGAAGGCTCAAGTCAGAAAAATGGAAGCTCATTTGGAAAACATGAACCATTCTAGTTGTCTGAAGCTCACTGTAACTAGAGGGGTGTCAGGAAAAGAGCTTGGAATGGTAAACTGAACATAAGACTCCCTAATGCTCAGGGCAGAAGTCCTTACTAATCAATACGGGATGAGTGTTAACGAGTAAGATACAGGAACAGCTAGAGTTGTTAGAAGCAGAACAGCAATCTGCGCTTTGGAAAGATTAATTGGCAAGAAAACACTGGGAGGGGAGAGAACCAGTCGATAAGTTACTGCCCTGGACTGAGCTTGGGTAGGCAGTGGGCTTGGGAGCAGGTAGGGGGAAAAAGAAGGCGATACTGGGAGATAAAGTGTAAATGATTTGGTAGGCGATTCATGGGGAGAGCATGGCAAGGGGATTGTCAAAGAGGCCCATGGCATTTTGAGCCTGCGACCGTTATATGAGAAATCTATCAGTCAGAAGGGGCGGGTGGTTTAAATGAGAAAATGCTGTTTGAAGCATTAAATTAAAAAAAAAATAGTTCAAAAAATTTGAACTAGCAGATCAACTGATGCCTAAAACTAAGCTGATTGAGAATAATTCCCGTTTATTGTACAAATCAATCTGAATTCAATCTTCTGTTACTTGTGACTGAAAGCATCTGATATATTATACTGAATGTTGGTTGGTGAGGGTTCTATTACTATAACCTAGTCCTTTTACTTAAACCTACCCATTAAGAGGCTGAGGTCTCATTACAAACCATTAGGTGGTACAAAATAATCAACATGCATTTCAGCAGAAGACACTTACTACTTTATAAAGAAGTGAGGAAGAGGAGACATAGTTGGTTGCCCTTGTTTCTTGATAGCACAGTGGTTCTCAACCAGGGGAGATGTTTTGTCCCAACCGGGGACATTTTTGGTTGCCACAAAAGGGTGAGTGGGGGTAGCTACTGGCATCTAATGGATGGAGGCCAGGGATGTTGCTAAACATTCCTCAATGCACAGGACAGCCTCCCACAACAAAGGATTATCTGGCCCCAAATGTCAATAGTGCCACTGTTGAGAAACCCTGCAACAGCACAAAGAGGGCAAGATAAAAGGTCCGTGTACTGACCCTACTTAGTCACTTTTCTCTGCAAGCAATGGATATACCATCTATTATGAGGAGGAAAAGCCCTTTCACCAGCTCTGCTTTCTTATCTAAAGAAAATGATTCATGCTGCTAGGTTAGTTTAGACAAAAGAGATGCCTCCAGAGAGAGGCCTTGTCCACACTGCACCACCATCTACTAGACTACCTGCGAGTAACATCTGCTCCAAGCCTGGGGCTCTTCTCTTCATAAATTAATCCTTCTGGTGAAATACTTGCTACCAATAACCCTTACTTGAAAAACAATGGCAGAAACAGAAGGGGCCAAACTCAGCTGATGATTTTAGACATGCAGGCTGCCGGTGGTGGAATAATGCTCCTCGGTCACAGCTTACACACCACCCACTTCAGTTCTATCTCAAATGTGGAAGTACCAGGATTCCCCATCTGGCACCCCTGCAATCCTAGACAGAAAAGGGAGGTCAACCTCACCACCCTCAACATTAACAAAGCAAATGCTGGGCTGAGCAACTTGGAACTTACATGCTGAAAGCTTTGGGGGAAGACATCTTCATAAGTAAACTGTCTTACTGGAATGTTCCTCTGAACCATATTAGCGCCTGAGGCAAAAGGAAAAATCCATCATACTGATCCTACCTCTATTAAAGATTTTTTATTTGTTCATCATGGATTTTTTTTGTATTAATTTTGATTTTTAAATAATATTACATTAAAATAATATTTATCTTGGTTACTGAGGGTTTAGTTTTGTTTTTTTTTTTTTTTTTTGGCATTTCCTTAAATTCTGTGCCCCAAACGAGCGCCTCACTCCCCTCACCTTAATCTCAGCCCTGCTCTGAACCCTTTTTCCTCACATAGGATCCATCGTGTGTCCCAATTATGTTCTTTCTACAGTGATTTCCCTTGGTATTTAACATTATATTAAACCACCACTAACTCTTTTCGTGATTCCCAAGTTGCATCTCTATTATGATTGCTTTGAAAGGTCAATAACCTCTGATTGGCTTGAAGTTCAGATTATCTTTTTGATTTACTTGAAAAGCACCTGCCTTTCCTTTCTGTTCTGGAACTTAGGTTTCCTTCCAGTGTGTATACAGAAGGCTTCACGTCCATCAGCCTCATCTGGCCTGTAGCTTCTGTCACACACACTGTCCCACCAGGGTCCCCTCTGACTTCTCTTCCACGTTACTCTCCATTCTCAATGCTTGTTTGTCTCTCCTTATTTTGTGAGAGTCTCATCTCTTTGAACTTTACAGTATCTTTAAAACATAACCTTTCCTCTTCTTTGCTGAAACCTCTCTGAAGAAACCCTGACAGCATCTCTCACAGTAATTTCTACTTGAGCTATTTCAGTAATGACAACAATTTGATAAAATTAAAGTCATGAGAGTGGATCCGAATAGTACTAGCAATGGCCTCAAAGTAAAAAAAAATCACTTTCATCAGCTTCCTTTAAGTCCTCGCTGAATTCCGGCATTTTCGCCCCACACCAAATCCTTTATGTTCCAGAAGATTTAGGCACTGCCTTGGTCTACTGTCTTTACCTACTCTTCCCCTTATGCCTTCTTTGGCCTGCTTTCCAGTCTCTCTAAAAACACAGGTTTGCAACCGCCACCAAGGCTGATCTTTTAACCATATGTTTCATACTTGAAGAAGACAGGCTGCTTGTGTCAGGATATTTAGAGCTGGTAGGCAAGACACAAAGAAACACCTACAACTCAGAAGCAACCACAGACAGCCATAAATGAGTGAGTGCGGCTGTGTGCCAATAAAACTTTATTTATGGACACTGGAAAAAAAAAAAAAAAAAGCACACGACACCTTCAAGTAGGAAACGTCTGTTCCCTGGTCTTCGTGTTGCCATTTGAGCGGAACTTCCTAGAGTAATATTCCCAGCTTCTTTCCCCAGTGCTTATCCAGCGCTCCTCACAGATAAAAAAAAATGAGGTATCTGACCGGGGAGTTTAGAAGAAGGATCTTGGCACGTCAGCTGGCCTGCAGGGAGCAGTTTTTCTGTCTGCTATGGAGAGAGGACATGGTCTTAGGGACTCCAGTTGTGACCACATGAATAAGTCTATCTAATTTAAGGGTCCATTCTATAATATTACATGTGATCTATGAGCGATGCATGCGATATCTTGATCTCCATCCTCCTGACCTCTAGAAGCAGAATGAAGAAGCATGATTTATTAACCCTGTAAAGCCTCTATACGGATGACAGCTCAGACAGGCAGGATCCAACGATGGGAGTGGGAAGGAAAGAGGGAGGTAATCAGGAAACCAGAGCATGCCTATTGGTGGGTGAAGGTCATTAAGAAGAGGGTCGTACAGGACAGCTGGGCTCAAGGGGTAACCAGGAGATCCCCCACATTATTGGACACCTTTTACTCAGTTAAAATTCTTCATCCTAACAGCAGATGAGAAATATCATTTTCCTAAAGGTTTCCCATTCATTTTTAGGTCACAACAAGACCTCTCTTCATCCAAGAGAGAACCTCCCCCCCATGTTTTCTGGGGATAAAATGCAGTGATATATAATATTTGGCACTTTGGGTGCAACTGACATTTTGTAACATTTGAATTGTACATAGTCAAGACAGTTTAATCGTCCCTCAAGTTATAGTGTCAAAGATGCTGACCTGCAAGGCTGTGAAAAGGCTAGCTTGAGGCTGTGTAATAAATCAGTAGCAGGGCTGTAAACAGAAGACTAGGCTCTTGTGCTCCTAATTTATTACTTATCCTACTGAGTCTGGATGCTTCCCAGCCACCAAATCATGTGTCTATTATTTTGTCTGGTCTCTAAAACTCTGGAGGTTGAGAAGAACAACTTTATTGGTAAAGGAAGAAAGAGACCAAGGCTTTCAAACTAAGTCTATCCTCTGTGTCAGAGGTACGGGTCTCGTGATTTAAGGGGGAAAGTGATTTTTAGCAAAGCTTTTGGTTCAGCCCCACATGATTTATTTACATTACTGGAAAAAATATGGACAAGACACAACCTTTGGCATACTAGTACAGACCTGGTTAGAATGATGATGACTATAGTTGATAATACTGTACTGTATACTTGAAAGTTGCTAAAAGAGTAGATGTTAAAAGTTCTCACCACCCCCAAAAAAAAAAGCAAGAAAAAAGTAACTGTGAGGTGACCTTTTTGTGGCAATCATTTCACTATATATACATGTATCAGATCATCGCATTGTACACCTTAACGTTACACAATGTTACTTGTGAATTACGTCTCAATAAAGCTGGATTTAAAAAAGAATGTGATTTTTCACTCTTTGGAAACTGATACAAGCCTACATGTCTTTGGTTTTGGAACCCTAGCTCCCATGTCTAGAAGTTGTGTATAGCATAAACTAGATTATTTTCAGTTAAAGGTAATATATAAAATTAATTTTGTTGATCATTTTTATTTATAGCTATTTAAAAAGGAAACACTCTACTTTAAACCAAGATATGAGAGTGGTACCTGGGTGAGAGAGCAGGAATCACAAAGTCATGGACGTGTCCATCACCCCACCACCCTGAGCTGGGGCTCTGGGAGGGCTGTAGCCAGGCTGGGCAGCCCAAGGCCAGCCAGTTTCTTATCGGCTTCTGAAGCTGATCAGTTCCAGAGGGATCCAGGAAGATACCACCAGAAATCTCCCCTCCCCTGGCAGATGCAGTCAGTGCTGGAAGGCACCCACCAGTAGCTCACCAGAAATGAGGGAACAGGGTCAGCAGGCCATACCTTCCTCACTCTTTGAAGGGCAACCACAATATCACATCCTCTTTTCATCCAAGTTCTGTTTTTGCTGTGGAAATGGCCCACTCAATATCCTGAGCTGTTGTATCATAAAAAACTATCTGGTCCTTCTTCCTAGTTCCTGGGAGGGAGCTTCTAAAACCCTTGGAATTTCCTCAGTGACACAGGTATCTTTATTATTCATGAGCCCCTTGGATCACAGTTGAGTTAATGCTAATGAAGTAAGTCCTGGTGGACCACGAAATAGCTTCAGGATGGGGGGTGGTCACCAGAATGATCAACCACAGGATTAGAGACTTGGGACTATGAGCCTGCCTGACCTCTGGGGGAGGGAATGGGAGCTAGAGATTGAGTTCAATTCCAAAGTCAATGATTCAATCAATTGTGCCAATATAATGAAACCCCAATAAAAACTAGACACTGAAGCTCTGTGGAACATCCTGGTTGATGAACACATTTGTGTGCTGAGGGGTAGATGCACCCTGATTCCACGGGGAGAGGGCATGGAAGTTCTGTGTTTGGAGCCCTCCCTGACCTTGCCCTCTGAGTCTCTTCATTTGGCTCTTCCTTATTTGTATCCTTTCTAACAAAGCTGTAATAATACAGTCATTCCTGAGTATCCATGGGGTGTTGGTTCCAGGATCCCCCTGTGGATAACAAAATCCACAGATGTTCAAGTCCCTTATATAAAAGGGTGTAGTATTTGCATATAACCTACACACTGCCTCCCATATACTTTAAATTATCTCTAGATTACTTACAATCTCTAATACAATGTAAAGGTTATGCAAATAGTTGCTGATGCCCAACAAATTCAAGTTTTGCTTTCTGGAACTTTTCTGGAGGTATTAGATCAGCATGATAGCAGAGGGAACTAAAAAGGTCCTAAGTTAGTCTGAGGGGTTGGTTGGAGAGGTTGTTCTTGAGAAAGGAATATTTAAGTAGTGACCTGAAGAATGCGTTGGGGGTAGTGGTGAGGATGGCAATATTCCAGGGAGAGGCAACTGCACATGGAGAGGCTCTGAGGCAGGTGGGAAGGAAGTGGTACATTTGAGGAACAGAGTGAAGTCAGTGTGGCTGGAACTCAGTGTGGGAGAGAGTGACAAGAGGGCAAGAGTTGAAGGTTAGGAGGTGGGCAGGGGCCAAATCATGGGAGGGGGGTCATTGTAAAAATGCTGGTCTTCATGTCAAAAGAAGCGGGAAGCCACTGCAAAATGGTAAAGAAAGGTCTACCAGGGTCAATCTGAATTTTAATAAGATCATACTCGCTGTAGTTAAGGCAAGATTTATAAAAGGTTAGAATAGAAGCAGGAAGCCTGGTTAGGAGGCCACTGTAGTCATCTATGTGAACGATGACCAGGCTGGGAGCAAAGAAGGTGAGGGAGGTAAAAGCTATTTTCAAAATTCAAATACTAAATATGCTTATCAAGTATAAAATAAAAACATATCATTAGGATGTCTTAAAAAAAGAAGCCAAAATGTGGGTCAAGGACTTGAGCTCATCACTTCCTTCATTTGTATACAGCACTGGGTAGAACCCTAAGAGAACATCATTGTAGTTTCCAGAATATAATGAGGATATGGAACCCTAGAGCTTATCAGCAGGTTGATACTAAATGGTTAAAGTGTTGAATATATGTAGAAGAAACAGTTAAAGGAAATGAGCTTATATAACCTAGAGAAAACTGAAATATGACTTGATCCATTCACTAAGAACATTCTATGGGCTAGGCTGGTGGTTTCTCAAACTTTGTATGTGTGCAAATCAACTGGAAAGTTTGTGAAATCTCTAGGCCTGATCCTAGAGATACTGACTTCAACAGGTCTAGGGAAGAGTCCAACCAAGGCTCCCCACATCAAGCTCCTGATTCACCATGCACATGGTGCTCCAATCACTAGTCTGAGAGGTGCTGGGGTCCTGCCCTCAAAAAAGTGAGACACAAGTCATAGGCCCATGGGTCCAAGACAGTGGAGGTGGGTGGAGTCAAGCAGGAGGAATGCTCAAATTTACCTGGGGAATTCAGGCGGGGTTTGGGAAGAGTGGTCAAGGAAGGCTTGGAAATAAGTCTTTGACGGTATAAAGGATTTTTCACACCTACAAGTCTTCAACAAAGCACAATACAAAACTGTACCCAAACACTGGCTGTCACCCCTGATCTCAGGGCACAATGCTTTGCAGGCCTGCTCCACTTTTCATCTGAAACATGTAAAGGAGTTTCATGTTGTTTTTTATTACTATAATTTAATTAAAACATTTTCTATATTAGCATATTTCAAGGTATAAAGTCTTGTCTACAGTCATATTTTCTTCTGCTAAAATGAACTTTTAGTTTACCCCCATGCCTCAATTTCTGGGACTGTATGTGGCCCATGTATGTTGAATGAATGAATGAATGACTAGATGAAAATATTAACGCAAGAAATAAGGTGGTATTAGGATAGTACCAGATTTCCTTATCTAGAGATGTATTTTTAAAATGGCAAGTTTTTCACTTAAGTATGTTTCTGCTTTTAGGCAGTATAATAGATTTTAGAAAACCTCTCCAGTAACTCTTACTCTTAGGACTTCATGAAAAGCTTAGTTTTTCAAGGAACTTAGTTAGAAATTAAGAGAACCTACCCCAGTCTGTCCTAAAACCACACCAAGACCAATTTCCCTCCCAATGAAAGGTCAGTAAATAGAAACTTTTAACTCAACATAGAGTCCAATAGTATATTAACACTTACTTTAGAAGTTTAGCCGGAAATGAACACATGATGAGAACAATGTTAACCATAAAGGAAGCTACAAAAAGGGACAAGAACTTTCCAGACCAAAGTATAGCAACAAAGACTAGGAGAAATGAACAGCTTTAAAAAAAAAAAAAAAAAAAAAAGATAGCACAGCTATGGCCTATGAAGTTCAGGAAGGTCTATCAAAAGATCCCTATCTTCTGAAATTCAAAATGATTTTATTCTTCTGAAACATATCAAAGACCAACATGTGACTTCTGTGATGAGAATACCAGGAATAAATCAAAAAAGCAAATTTATATCCTATAAAATCAAACGGCCTACTTATATAAAGTGATCAAATCTCTCTGAATTTTAGGATGTGAAATAGTTCAAAACCCAAATTATATAACATTCTTCTTCTTCCATAGTCATGGTACTATTTCAGTGTATATTCACATTCTGCATATACATTTATTTTTATTTAAAATGAATTTCCTGGAACTAGAAACTTAGACTGCAAAAAAGTAATTTATCCAATGACAAACATCAGAGTCAATAAAAAAAAAAATTCCCATCTCCTGTCCTCTTAGTCAAGTGATATTTCTAATGTTTTAAATTCTCTTACCCACAGGGAAAAGGTATTACTTATTAAATGAGGTTTAAATAGAGGATCACATTAATCTAATTTCCCCTAATCTTCTATAGACATTCAAAGAATCACAGAATGAGAAAAAAAAAAAGGGACCATACAGAGCAAAACCATCCCCTCTAAAATATCCCAGACAGATGGAAGTGTTGGAGGGAAACTCAAAGACCTTCGTGTGCTATAGTTACTTATTTAATTGGCTTCCAATTTTCAAGTTCTGTGAGGACACACAGTGGGATTATCTTGTTCACTAAACATCAAGCATAGTGCTTAGAACATAGTAGAACTTCAATAAATATTTGCAGAAGGGCTGAATTAATAAATCTCTTCATCCTGCAGAGGAGAACACGTAGCTCAGACAAGTTAGGCGACTGGCCTTGAGGTTCTTCTGGTCTCATTGGCCAGGGCTCTTGCCACTCTACTCATTTTCACCCATGGCCATCAAACCCTCTTCAATAAGGGAAAATCCATTCTACTCTGGACATTTCTGTTACTTTGATCCAGTGGAATTACACAAAGTAAGCCTATTTTCTCTTCTAAATGGCAGCCTTCAAATAATGTGGAGACGACTTGTGTCCTCCCTATTCCAGGTTACATTTGTGTGGCATGGTTTTTAGTCCTTTCACTATCCTATCAGGTGTCAATAGATGTGGTTGGTTGTTCTTCCAGAGCAGCATCCATAACTGACATCTCCAGGTGGGGTCTGGCCACAGTGAGGATGTGTTCTCTTCTTTCTGGACCTGCTTTGTGAATGCATTTGGTGTAGCCACAACAGCACAAATGCTGGCTTCCCCATGGCTTCCCCATGGCCCACATGAGCATGAGACCAGAAGAATCTACCTTCTATATTTGCCTTTAATTTTCTGAATATAAGTATAGTCCTATCTATTAATCCCTACTAAATTTCACCTTGCTTGGTCCATTCCTCTAGCTTGTTTCAGAATCTCCATTCTCCCATTCAACATATTAGCTGTCCAACCTAGTTTTGAGATAGCTGCAAATTTGGTAAGTATGCCTATGATATCTTTATCCAGGTAATTATTGTCCTATGTGGGCAAATAATAAAAATAGCTAATCCTTCTATAGCACTTACCATGTGCCAGGCCCTGTTCCAAGCCCTTTTAACCCATTTCATTCTTACTACAAACTTCTGGGGTAGATGTGATTATTTTCTCACATCTGAGATTTTTAAATGGAGGTACAGAGAGGTTAAGTAATTTACCCAGAGTCACAGAGTTAGTGAGTAGCAGATCTAGAAACGTAGCCAGTCTGATTCCAGAGTCCTCGCTCTTAATTACTAAAGTGTGCTGCTTCTCATTGTTATCATGTACCTTTACTGACAACATTCTAGGCTGAAAGGAATCCATTAGTCAATAATCCTTGGGTAGAGCTGCCAATCATTCACCATTCACAAAATGACATAACTAAAGTCTCTGATAACCCAAGTTTCTCTGTCTTGAGGGTTTTGCCAAATGCTTTTCTGAACACTAAGCATGGATCTGACTTAACTGCCTAGTAATCCCTCATTTTTCCTTTGTGCATTTTCAACCAGACTATAAAGTCCTGGGGGTCCAGGCCACATCTATGCTTGTCTTATATCTCCCATCTCACCTACTACCTAATGAGCGCATAACAGAAATTCAACTTTTATCTTTGACAGATGGTACTAAAAGCTTAGGCGATGTTCCCCTGAGATTAATTCTGCAGGAAGTAGGAGGATAAAGTTTAAAATGCGGGAGTGAGGAGAGACACCCTTTAGCACTTGAGCTTTCAAGTTCTCTACAACAGGGATTCTCTGACATGAACTCAAACATGGATGTATGGGTCTCCAAACCAGTGGCCATGATGCTTGACCGCTTTGTCTCTCAGTCCCATCCAACCCCCCATACCCTTTTTTGGGGGTAATTATTCTAGATGTCTTTGAAGAGCACAGCCTGCACCTCACTCCCACTTAGATATCCTGAGGTGCCCGGTAGAGCATGTGTGTGGTGTACATGAAGGGTTTAATAAATGCTTGTTGAAATAAACCCTCCACTAAAACTCCACTTAAGGATTTTACTGTCAGCAACCCCTCCGTGGTCATATTCAAGGTTGGGGAAATAAAACTTAGCCCTCCAGCACGCACAAAAAACTAACTAACTAACTAACTAGAGATTACTTCTCTGGGAGATAACAATCAAATACACTCAAAAACAAAATAACTTAGACAATACAAAGTGAGAAGGCAACAATGGACTCAACAATTCTCATTTATCCAAGCTATTTATATGTTTTGAGGGGCATAGCTGAGTCTTCCTTAATTGTTTTTTTCTCCTCCTACTTTCTCCTGGCTACTTGCCTATTCCTTAAGTCAAATAAATCTTCACTGTATTACTATCCCTAATAAGTGGGAGACAAATTTGAAAATAGTAGTAAAGATACCATGGAAAGTCAATGTCTTTTTGTTTCTGTCTCTCATTGCCTTAGGAGATCTGGCATTTTGGCTACTAGAGGATACCCTGATTTTTCACACGGGAATCAAAACAGAGTTTTGGCTATGCTAGAATTTGCTTTTTCAGGAGCCTAAGTTATAAGTTGTATAACTTTCCTTCTTGGCACTTGAAAGCCTACAGACCTTTCTTTACCTAGACTCACATGCACAACTAGTTCCCAAATTCAATTTCTCTTTTTCTTAAGAATGGCCATTCTGCATGATTTACTCTGAGGCCAATAAGTAAGTAACTATGCCCAACTCAGAAATATTGCTTACTTTCAGACTGGCGGCTATGTAATGAATAATTAACCACTCCATACTTTCTATCAGGGATGCTTATATTACCAGGGTAAAGGTATCCTTTATGTCTAAACGATGTCATAAAACAGGCCTTTGCCAGAAAGACACCCTCATTTATCACATGAAATGCCATGTGGTATTAACAAGGTCGATACTGTTTGTTTAATATATTTTGCTTTCATAGGGGCTTGAAATGATTTGTTTTTGCAGCTGTAACAGAGTTAAATTAGGGATTTAGCTTCAGCTTAGCTAGTTGGGCATATATAACCAGGGGCTATTAATTATCTGCCTAGAGGCCTTTGGTCATCTTCCCACAATTTACAGCAATCTTGGGGTGCTGAGTTACACCACAAGCAGCCAGGTTCTATCCTAAAATAATCAATCTTGGCTTCTCAGGAACTGAGGGGAGATTAAATAATTCAAATTTTTATTTCTTATTCCACAACACCTCCAAAACACACACACATGTAAATGTTATTAGTGCACAGCTTCTTAGTTGAAAGACTAGCTTCAGACATCCGTTCCCACAAATGAGAAACTAAAAAAACAAAAACAAGAACACTTTTCTGACCTTAAAGAACCAATAATCAGCCCTCTTACCCTTTTCTCTCTTCTCACACAGCTGTTCTGCCTTAAATGGACCAGGGGGAGAGGAGGAAATTTGCTCCAAAGATAAATTTGTCAAAAGCATGCACTACAATCCTCATTCCTCACTACCTGCCTGTGAATGTCGGCTGGGAGCAACTGCTGAAAAGCTTGGGGTGGAGGGGTGGAGGGGTGGAGGGGTGGCGGGAAGCAAGGGGAGAGAAGAAGGGGAGAAAAGGGGCGGGGCAAAGAAAAACTGGAGTGCAATGCAAGCAAAAAGGAAATCTCACACTCAGACACACACACTCACACTCAGACACACACACACTCACACTCACTCACTCAGACACACAAAGAGAGGGAGAAAAGGCTCCCCCCACCTCAGGTCCTAACAACATACTTCTTTATCAGAGGTTCATTGTCAATCAATTAGCCGAGGCAGCAGGGGTCTGTGAGGTGGGGGGCACCCGTGGAAACAATGGGCAGTCCTGTTGTATTACTATTTAATCACTTCTGCTAAATAAATAGAGCAGCCCCAAGGTGCTGTCATGTCAAGGGAATTTATAACAAAAAAAACTTCATTTTTCATTGGTCATTCCTTTTCTCCCTTCAGGACAAGAGAGGGTTATTACTGTAGCCTTAAGTTCCATCTTTGTGTTTCTTGCCTTTGATTCCCACTCGGACCCTGCCACTTTCTGGCACTAATTTGTCAGGCTGAACAAAGAGAGGATTTGTACCTCCTGTAAGGTCTCAATTAGGAATGGCTTCTGCTGTATTATGTGCCATTCAGAGAGGACACAATGCCGGTAATTACAGGAATTTGCACTAAATGGCTGAAGAATTCACAGCAAAACTCCCCCCCCTCCCCTTGGGCTTACCCCTCCCAAGGGCTGGGGGGAAAAAAAGGAAAGCAAAATGCTCTGAATGCCAGAGAGATGTAATTACCAACAGCAGTCCCAAGAGGTTAAACAGCAGCCGAAGGAGTAAAACCATAAAAACTGACAGTGTGAGATGGTGGAGGGGATCCCCTCAGCCCACTGTTTTCTTGCTGTCTCTCGCGTTAACATTTTCAATTTCAGTTCAGAATCAGGAACACTGCCCCACAGTGGGCTGTCCGATTTCACCTTCAGATTATAAAGCAGTAAGACACTTCAAGACCGGAGCTTTGCATCTCTTGTAGCATCTATAAAAAAAAGGGCCTGGGCCCTTTTATCACAATACTCAATTGCTAGGTTTCTTGTTTGTTGGGAAATTAGAGGAAGAAATCTGTATGTATTAGTGCCAAGAAAACCATGCATCTATCGAGGGGAAATAGATATGTACACATGTCTAATTCCAGAAGAAAACCGGGCTACTGCCTTATAATTGAATTTATACAGCATTTTGTGAACAACCTCATTTAGAACCACTTACAGGTACATACCCCATAAATATTTTAATAAGCTGCACAGTCGTTTGTCTTAGCATTAATATTTTAACACTATAGATGTCCCATTGCCGAACATAATTTTGAATCCCAGCCAGTGACTTCATTAAAGAAGGATTCCTCATTTTCTGCTACAGATGTGTTTCTGTAAAGCTGTGCTAAAGGACCAGCAAATTAATTGTTCTTAAACACCACTTTCCTCACGTGCTCCTCTGCTCAGGAACGTTCTGGGACTTCAGGGTCAAACATGAAGTTCACCCTTATCAAACTGCCCTTTTTTTGGTAGGTCAGAAATGACTGTCTGCAATTTCACAGAGTTCCACACGGCACCACCTCTGACAGCTCTCTAATCTGACCTGTGGGCCTAACTTCCGCAGCCCAGCTCACAGTTGCCATTTGGCATTGGTGATGTGAACATCTGATTAGTGTCTGTTTTCCCCAGGGGACTGCAAGTTCCATGAAGGCAGGGACAGGGACCACGTTTGCTTTCTCGCAGCACTGACTCGTCCAGGTGCACCTGAGTTTGGGGCATGTGGTCAGAAACTCAGCGCACAATAAATGGTAGAATGAATGGAAAAACGTGATTTTCAAAGGCATGTTCTCAGGAATAAGGCCCTGGAGGCATGAATGACCAAGGTAGGTTCCGGAACAGCAAGAAGACCACTGTAGCTGGGTTTCCTAATAGAGGGCAGCCATGGATCTGGAGAGGAAGCCATGGAACAAACCACACATAATCAAATACAACTATAAAAAGTTCAAGCACATGTTAAGAAATACACAGTTATGCACAAGCATGTATTTTTAAAACCGTAACCTCAGGCATTTGGGGATGGTCAGAGTCCATTTTCTCTGCAAGGGCTCTTTAAGTTTCAAAAAAGGATATAGAAAATTCTTCACCTACAGAAAGAATTTAGCGAAGTGAGGCCAACTGCACTATTTTGTAGATTTAAAAGCCAACATTTGTGGCTCCCCCAAATAGCATCTGAATGACATCATGATAAAGAGCTGCTCAGTGCAATCTTCCACTTTTAAAGTTTATTCATCAGAAATATTTAAAGGGGGAGGGACTAAGTGGACATAAATAGTTGTAGCCTAAAGAGGCTCACTTAAACCATGAAATACTGTGAATTAGCTTCTCCCTAAAATGATAAAGCCAAGATTCAACTAAAAACGATTTACTGGACTTTTTGACAGTTTGGGAGGTAAACATGCTATACAACCAGATTTTTCACTGAATGTGTGTTTTTATGAGGATGAAAAGTTAGGGGACACAAGTACTAAATGAATAAACAGCTGGTTTAGATTAACTGTGTTTGTGAGAAACATAAATCAATTTTTAAAGTTCTATCTGCTATAATAATCTTTGATATAATAAACAGCCTCCCAGATAATTTAGAAAACATTCAGAGGTTTGCTTACCAAGTTTTGATATTTTTCTTTTGAGACTCTGCCCCCTACAGGAGATGAAGTATTCCTACCTGAGGTAGGAAACCGGTATTCCGGGCACGCTTACCCATAACCCACGTGTACCACAAAGCAACGGAGCGTAGCAGTTTCTGATGGAAGAGGGGGCACTGAAGTGAAATTAAAAATTTCTACTTGAGAGTCAGCCGCACTGTACAAATTAGGACTGACTTCTCCCCATGCCAAATGAGAAACCTACCTGTGCCCCATTAGAAGCCCAAATCAAAGCATGAAGGTAAAAGCTGGGCAGCAAAGGAGTTTTAGACTACATTACCCCTGTCTCCTGGGTTCCCTATTACCACCCATCCCCACCCTATTCTCCAGCCAGCTATTCAGTGAGCACCTGATTCACACAGCAAAGGGCAGCATCCTAAAACACGGACCCTAAAGCAGCTGCCCCAAGTTCTATCCCAGCCCATCATGTGATCCTTTTCCTACTCTTTTCCACTTAGCTTCCTTCTCCCTGTCTCTCCTACTCAACTTTCTATGCCTTTTTCCTGTTTTAATTTCTCCATCTGCTAGATGTGGTAGACCTGCTGAATGGTACCCTCTACCTGCATCTCTCCTTCCTCTAAGTGTCAGAAATGCTACTCAGGTGGTACAGAATGTGGGCAGGGCACACTCCATCAGGAAGCAAACTTAGGAGAGGAAGGTGAAATAGGAGCCAACAAAGGGACCATCTTTTCTAACACCTGAGGCTTTTCTTGTCTCTTTTACTAGAAAGTTTCCCGGTTCATACTCTGGTCTCTACCTTGAAAATTAAGCTGAGCTGTTCTCCCTGATTCCAATAACAAAGCAGATTTGTTGCCCCTCTCAGCAGTCTAAAGCCACAGGAGTGTACCATAATTCCAGCATGTCCACAGAGTAAGCACTTATAAATTATTGTTGAATGGCGGAACTTTGAAATATAATACATGCACTAGTAAAATAAGACACAGAAATGTCAATAATTTCTAAAAACTGTGCTAAAACCAGCATCTCCTTAGTTCAAAAGCATTTTCCAAAAGTAGCTGGCTGACTTAACACAAGGTCACCCATGCCTGCACACATACGGCCCTCACCTAGTACAGCTTCTTTATCGGCTCGGGGTTGCTGGTGTCTCCCATCCCGTCCTGCAAGTGTCTGCTTCCCAGTTACTGAGGCCCTCCAGACAGAGCAGGGATGATTTACTTAATCTCCCCTTTGGGTAAATTATTTTTCAGTAGTAAAGGCGATCATCATAACTAACTTAAATTCAAAGTTTCACTGTGCCACCACTATTTGGCTTTGCAATGCAGGAACAAGCACGAAATTGAAAATTTAGTCTTGACTGGTGGTGACTTCCCTGTTCATTTCTAAACAACATACTTAAATCTGATACACTTGAATTGAAATTTTCCAAATCAGGCTTCCAATTAAAGCTACCTTCATGGTAAATTTCTTGTGACAAATTGTGGGGTTTACTGAAATAACTTGATTTCATTTACAGGAGATATTTAGACTTGGTTTAGTGCAGGTTGTTCTCTTTCTGGTTTACTGTCTGGGGGAAGGTGAGAGGAATGGTGAGTAGGGGAGAGAAGCAGTAATAGGGTTTTAAGAACTAACAGATGACTGCCTTGGCCTCCACCTTGTATCTCACCCTCCACAGCAGTTCCAGTAGCCCCAGGCTTCCCCAGGATGAGGCACCGGCCCATCGTGACTCAGAGGTCATCTGCTGAATCATCTTAGCCCTGCTCTTAGCCACCTCCAGGTTTTCTGTCAAGGCTGACTTTCTGGATCCTACCTTAACAGGGTTTGACAAGGTCATGATCAATGACAGTTACTGACTACAGACATTTTCCTCGCCTAAGGAGTGCTAGTGGTCAGCCTTGGGCTTGAATGTCTCTTAGGAGACAATCTGTGACATCCACGTTCCCAGCGACCTTTATTTAAGAAGGCTGAGGAAATGTCATCACAGCAGACTCAGGAAGCCTAAATTCTAGCCTGGTATGCTTCAGCCAAGTCATTCTGATTCAGTGGGTAGATCAGAGCTGCTTCTACTTACTTCACCAGCATGGCATGAAGACGGACAGATGGCTTAATATAGCAAACTCCTTAAAGGAGACGTGCCTTTTAAACAAGAGGTAGCTAGGACTGGTCTCTTGAGGGGATTTTTAAAGTGAATTCCAATTGTGGGATTCAGGATTATTCTCTAATGAGCTTTAGGCTGAAAATATGTTTCATACCTGCACATTTGAAACTCTGAGCAGTGAGTCCTCGTTCCAAAGACAAAGTCGTCAGGATGCTGAGGAAGCTGGTGGTCACAGACTGGCGTTTGTTCTTCCTGAGTTCATGCCCACCCATCTGATCCTTGGGTTTGGTCCTCAGCGTGACCTGCAGGTTTTGTTCTGAACTCCTTGCCGCATTGGCAGCCGTTTTCAGAGCCTCCATCCACTCCTGGGCCCTCTGCCGGGTCTCAGCACGGAGGCGGAGGACATCTTGGGGGAAAATGACTTGAAAGCAAGAGTCACAGTCATCCAGGTTGTCCATCTGGACGGCCAGACACACATCCACATTGTAGCTCAGCAGGGGATCCTCGTCCAGCTTGCCAGGCTGAAAAGCCATCAGGTAGGCCGGGCTCAGGACAAACGTAAATGCCTTCCAGTTGTTTTGGATGGTCAGCCTGTACAGCGTCCCCGATTTGAGGATGTTTTGGTACTCTTTGGGGCTATCCAAGACAGGGGATGGCGCGAGCAGCTCACTGGATTTCTTCTGCAAACAACGATTCTGTGGACAATCGACATGATGACCGAGCCCCGGTGAGTCAGCCAGCTCCTCTGGCCGTCCCATGCAAGCAGGCGCGGCGGCGTGCACACCTTCCCAAAGCTTCTGCCCCCAGTCCAAAGCCTCCCATGGCGACTCTGCCTTTAGCTGCAGCTGAGTGTTGTCATACAGAACAGTATCCACCAGCCTGGCCTCGAGGTTGCCCAGAACAGATATGCTCTGGAAGTGTGACAGCTGATACGTTCCACAGAGGTTCTGATTCCCACTGCTGTCGAGGCTATAGAAGTATAAGCTGTAGGGGGAGAGTTCCGCGTAACAGCTTTGCCAGTAACTGTCGTGGTCCTTCCGAATCTCCAGGTAACCCTTTTTCAGAATGTTTGGGAATGCCTCCTTGTGTTCTAGAAAGAAAGGAAAAAAAAATAAAAGGAAGCAACATATTAATCCATTAATATGAATGAACAAATGAGATGAAAAGGCAGGTGCCAGAAACCAAACGGATCAGGGGTTGACATCCTTCTGGTTCAAGAGTAAGTACTGGGGAGCGGGGTGTTGGGGTTTCATGGTCAATGTGACATGCAGAAGTCCGTTCGGAAAACAGAAACACCGAATGACTGGGACTATGCCATGTGGGCCCATGAAACAACTGCGCTTTGCCAGGATTTCTTGTTTTCTAGATGACGTTCTACAGAGTACCAAATACGAGAGAGAGAATGTTCCTCCTGCCACCTGACCTAACTCCCTGCTAATACTCATCTTTCTTTAGGTAGGTAAAGCCAGGAAGGGCCGGTGGAAAGACCAGAGCATGAAGTGCACTGCACTTCTCATAAACTCCTGTTTCTCAGATGCCCCCATCAGTCTTCAAGGCCAGGCCATGAGCCTTCTGGCTCATAACCAGTTCTCCAGCCATGCCTCAACTACTCACTTCTTAGATCTCTGCTTGGATAGCAGTTCCTCTCACCTCTGAGCCTGCTTATGCTGTTCCCTCCGCTTGCAATGCCCCTTTCTCACCACTTCCACCAGCTATGACACACTTACTCTTCACTCAGCCATCCTCTCTTCCAGAAAGGGAGTTTGTCCCGACTCTCCCAACCCCACTCCCTCGCCTGCACAGACACATCCCTCGGTCAGTATCAGGGATCCTTACTATATTATTCCTCTCTAATGGGCTCTCATCAGTCTGTATTATAAAACAGTTTATAATTTTTAAATTATAAAAATAATTTATAATTTTTAAAGAAGTGTGTCTTCGTCACTGGTCTGTAAGCTCCACTGAGGACAGGGGCAAGGCCTGTCCTGTCATCCTTATATCACAGCACATAGTGTAATGCCTGGTACACAGTAGGTATTTAGTAAGTACTTGTTGAATTAGAGTAGAAATAAAGCTTCTACTATAATGTCCAGCATATAATAGGTATAATTCCCTTCCCTTCTCTTCCCCTGTGTTTCACAAGTTCATCTGGTCATGCCATCTTTAATCAATGACTACCTGCAACAGATACAAATTTCATACTTTAATAAAAGGGGACTGTCACTTGGGAGATGTCCTGATACTTTCAACAGGCATGAAAATGAGGGAGCTTTCCTCCCTAGTACAGCTTTTCATTTCTGAGATGTTTCTCAATCTTTTTGCTGACACACGTCGGAGACAGTCATACACTAATTGAGTCACTCCCTGAAGAAGAGAAATCACATTCCCAAAGGGTATGATTTCTGATCTTGGCTGGAGAAAAAAAAAAAAAAAGAGTAACACAGATCTAGATCTTCAAATAGCAAAAACCAAAAGAGAAAATGAGAGAAATGCGGCAGAGAAAAGCCACTTTTACCTGCTTTACATCTCTGCTCCTGACATTCATCAGTATTTCTGTGGTAATTCAAAAGCCATTAATTTCTTGCAACCCACACTAATCCCTTTGCAGAGAGAGATAATGGATGCCTATTCTCCGTTTTCTTTTCTAATAATGCAGTAAGAGAGGCAGTGCTGTTAGAGACACTGATGCCACCTCTCCTCCTCTCATTTCCATCAGGTGCCGATGACAGTTCAACCTTTTCCATAATAAGACCCATAACCTCGCATCCCTCCATCCCCATCCCTCCTGTGACCTAACAGCTCAGGCATGTATCCCCGAATAAAATAAAAACCATCTCTCTTGCTTTTAGCTAGGAATTTTCCTCTCCTTTTCTTTCCTCCCTGAGAGCTTTTTACAACAGCTTCCACGAATTAGAAATTCTAACTATAATTGGACCCAAGCCAGAAGCAAACCTCACTCCTTTCTGACTGTATAAGCTAGGGTGTCAGATGCCAGCTTGGGTGGACTGAATAGAAGTCTAACAGGGAGTCTCAAAAGTTCCCCCACCTTCTTGCTGCAAAATAAGGTAAAGAATGCACTGTGTTTCAATATCTTCTCCCCACCTCGGCTCAGCCCTCTCTAAATAGGTATGTTAAATTGAGATAGAAAAGAGGGGTGTTAATCATAGGAAATGGCCCATCCTTATAGGCTGCAGTTTGTAGTGTAATTTCTTGGAAAAGAAGAGAACAGATGTGATCAGGAAACTATTCTCAGCATGTATTCCTTTCTGGAGGGCCTGTTTATTTCAAACCTTATTAATATGTTGTGTGTGAAGTATTAATTATCTGACTGTAGAGGGCTGGAGAACTACCATTTCTCTTTAATCTCTAGCTGCTACTTTCTACTGAATCTGAAGTTTATTTTGAATATTTTTGCTATTGACAAATCAGAAGTTATATACTTAAATCTAAGCTTTCGTTAATTTACTATAGTTCAACTTTTGTTTCCCCGGACCATATCATTTCATCACATACATTCTTCTAAAGTGTTCCATTTCACGAATGAACAATATGACCTCTGTCTTAATTAATATCATAAATGGTTCAGGTAGAACAGCTGACAAAGATTATCGCCGTTTCCCCAATGAAAATAGAGAAAGGTGATCAAAATGAATCACTGTGTCTGTAAATTTCATACTGAAACCATAAGAGAGTAATTCCCTTGTGAAAAACAGCAAGAAGCAAAAACAAAAACATAAACAAAAAGAACTTGAGAACTCTTTGCTTCCCCACTGCTTTCCACTGTGGCTAGTTACAAAGACCTGGGTCAGTTCCTCCTCAACAAAGACCCCTTTTCCTTCTCCCCCTGGTCCCACAGTACCCAGCGCAGTGGCTTAAGGACAAAAATTGCTACTGATTGACGAGGAAGAGGGGATTTTTCCCCCTCATGAACCTCATTCATTTCTGTACTGCCAACCCACTGAAGAGTTCCTCTTTTGCCATTATTTCCTCTTTCTGTTCTCAAAAAAGTTCCCATTCTCAGGCCACCATCTTAATCAGGATCTTAAATGGGCTCCCATTTCAAGTCCTCCCCCCGCACCCCACCATGTCACACTCAGTTACCGGGGTAACCTTTCTGGATCACTCATAACCTTTCCCATGCCCTCCCCATCAGCCCAAAACCCTGCACAAGTTTCCTGGTGCTACACAATAAAGTCCAAACTCCTTAGACTGGCCTTAACACATTTTCTCATGGAAAATTTCAAACACAGTTAAAGGCATGGAGAAGAGTAAAATGGACACCTGTGGGCTCACCCCTTAGCTTAAAAGTCATCAGGTTTCCGCTATTCTTGTTTCCTCTTTCCCACTCCTCTCCAACTCTTGCTTTTTATTGTTTTTTGTTTGTTTGTTTGTTTTTGCTGGAATACTTGAAAGCAAATTGCAGACATTTTATCATTTCTACTGTAAATATTTCAGGCTGTATTTCTAACAGATAAGAATATATATATATATACCAGTTTCACACCCAAAACATGAATAATTCCTTATCCAATACCCAGTCTGTATCTCATTTCCCCAGATTCTCTCAAAAAATTTCTTTATACAGATGCTTTGCTCGATTTAGGTCCACACCTTGATTTGGCTGGTAGGTCTTTTAAGCCTCTTTAAATCTACAACAGTTCCCTCTTTCTCCCTTTTTTTTCTCATGCCATGTATTTATTGAAGAAATTCATTCCTTTGTCCTGTAGAATTTCTCACATTCTGGATTTGGCTGAGTGTATCCTCACGGTATCAGTCAAATGCTCCTGTTTCCCAGGTTTTCCATCAACTGCTATTTACTTATTTTATTATTTTTTTTTTAAATATTTACCTATTTATTTGGTTGACCGAGTCTTAGTAGCGGCAGGCAGGCTCCTTAGTTGCAGCTCGCCAGCTTGTCAGCTGCGGCATGTATGTGGGATCTAGTCCTCTGACCAGGGGTAAAACCCAGGCCCCCTGCATTGGGAGCAGAGTCAACCACTGTGCCACCAGGGAAGTCCCTCATCTGCTATTTAGATCTCAAGATCCAGTTAGGTTTTTTTGGGGGTTTTTTTCATGCAAGAATATGTTACAGGTGGTTGTCCTACTTGCAGGGATATGGAGATTGATCAGGAGGTTCAGATGATGTTAGCCTGACCCCTCCGTTTTGAGTTTCCCCAGGGACCTTTCACACTGCAGCCACTCTCTTCCGTTCCCCACACTCCAGCCAGGGGAATTGCTGTGGCTTCCATTACTGGCCCCTCCCGACCTTCAGGCATTTTCTCTCACTGTTCTCCCTGCATCTCTGCTTGTCCATGTTTTCATCATACGTGAGAGCTAGTATAAAATCTCACCTTTTCCTGAAGCCTTTCTTTGTCCCCTCTAGTTGAACACAGCTGTCCTCCTCTGAAGCCCCATGGCTCTATGGCTACACCACCCTGATGACTCATATTTCAGATACTATTTCACACTCATCAAATATGTACTAAGTTATATAATAAAAGTATTCCAAGAAAATCAATAAGAAATTATTTTAAAAAGTTTCTGCCTCCACATCCCGGCACCCACAATCCTTCTGCCCAGACTGTAGAGCGTTTGATAGGAAGTCTTTAGACAGTATACATATATAATAATAATATTATAAATAATAATCGGGCATGTTCACATATATTAGCATATGTAATTAAAATGTGCTTCTATTTGGGTTACTTTATGCAATTCTGTTTTTTTAAAAACCAGCATGTCCCAGATCACAATAAGTGAAACATTTAGGTAAACGTTTAATTTACCAAGGAAGTCTGAACTGCCTGAGTCAACACCATGAATGATGTCATAAGAATAGGACTTGAAAGATCAGACAATAGTTCAAAATGAAAGATAAAGAGCAACGTTTTAACATTTTCAAAGAACTCAAAAGCCTATGTGGTGTCAGTATTCCAAATCAAAATTATGTAGGCAAATTTAAAGGAAACATTTAAGTTCTTACAACAAGATGAATAAATGTGAAAGGAAGCCGAAGTAGAGAGTGAATGGAGTACCATGATGCTACAGAATCACATTCTGTCCTAGACAAGCCCAAAAGCACTGCCCCTCAAAGTTCAACAGATTTATTACATTTCCTTTGCCCTTCATCATCTTTCTTTTCAGTTTCTCTACAGGTTATCTAGGCTATTGTTAGCTAAAAGGATAGATGATTTTAAGATCTGAAAGCCTAGGAAACAGGATTTACAACTACACATGGGCTCAAAACTAAGGGAGCAAAGCAATTTGACACACATTTACTGAGTACCAACTATGTGCAAAGTAGAACGCTAAGCTTTACTGGAGACCCAAAGATGACAGAGGTCCTCAAGATGCTTACAATTTAGTTTTGGCAAATGACTCTAATAGGAGGCTTCCAGGTCAATGATAAAGGAGGAACCATAGCGCCACTTCAGAACAAAGACACTTCTATGATTTGGCTCTTCTTCATGAATGGCCAGTGCCAATGACCTGTACTCAACCGCTACTGTCTCTTGACTTCCAGATCCCATCCCCAGCCTCCCAGACTACAGTGCCACTTGGTTCAACCTCACCTCACAGCTCTGACCCAGGTGCTGCCAGCACTACATGACAGCCTAGAGCATGGGAGAATGTGACTAGACTCCCGCAGATACAGACAACCTGAGAACCGTCTGTCTACTCACTGGCCAGCCCCACTTCCTCCTCCAAGACTGCACGCTTCTCTGGGGTTAGTTACAACCTCTAGGCTTCAGGACTCAGCCCTAGTCCTCAACTCCAATTTCTGGACTTCCCCTCTTACTGAATGGCCTGCTCTTAGCTCCACGCACCCTCGGAGTAATAGCCCCTTCTGGCACTGTATGACGCAGAGACAGGAGGCAACTTTCACTGACTGCTACTGACTGCCTGGAACCCTGTACTGAGAAAGATGCTGAGGCCACATCCAGACTCAGTGGGGAAAAAGCACCATGATGTCACTGAGGTGGGGAAAGATACATGTTATGTATTTGCCATCTGGTTTTAGGATCTTTACAAACATAGGTCCTCCCCCTCCTTGATTCCAGAGACCTAATTCTCTCTTCCACAACAGTAACATCCTAGACCTCTTAGACCTCTTCATCACAAAGTATTTTCCAACTTCCAATGCAGTACTCCTTCATTCTTCTCACTCCTCCACCTCCCCTACCTTCTATTCCATCCTTATAAGGACCTTTAAACATGAAGCCCTTCTACCTCACCCCTTAAAGTCTCTTCCTTGTTTCACTGGACTCCCTCCTCTAGACTCTGTAGTCAATAGTTAAAACTTGTTTGCTCAGACTTCCCAGATTTAAGCACCAACTCTGGATCGTTACCATCGTCTATTTAAGACCAGCATGCTCGAGGAAGACTCAGAAGTATTAACACAGGTATGTTAGTTCATTTCAACTGCTATAACAAAATACCATAATCTGGGTACCTTGTAAACAACAGAAATTTATTTCTCACAGCTCTGGAGGCTGGAAATCTGAGACCAAAGTACCAGCTTTGGTACTGGTGAGATAAAGCTTCCTGGTTGATAAAAGGCCATCTTTTTGCTATAACTTCGCATGGCGGAAGGGGCTAGGGAGCTCTGTAGGGTCTCTTTTATAAAAGAGACTAATCCCATTCATGAGGGCCCCACCCTCATGACCTGAGCACCCCCAAAGCCTCCTCTTAATTCCATCACTTCAGGGGTCAGAAGTTTAACATATGAATTTTGCGGGGGGACACAAATATTCAGGCCAGAGCACCGGTCAAACATAGATTCATGTTGCTCAACTTCTTTTATAGCTTTAATCCTGACAATTCATTCTTTTATTCATCTCATGGATCCCAAACACAATCCAAGAACAATTTTCCCACATCTTCTTTAGTCTTTTCAAACTGCAAATTCCACCATCTCTTTGTGTACCATAGGGAGCTCCTTTACATATACCATACTCGGCTTCACTTCAACATTACACTAACCAATATCCTATACAAGTAAGACAGAGCACAGTGGTTAAGACCACATGTGCTAGAGCCAACTGGCTTAAGTTTAAATCATAATTCTGACCTTACTGGCTGGGTAACCCTGGACAAATTACTTAACCCAAGTCTCAGTTTTATCATCTTTAAAACGGGCTATATTAGCACCTACCTCATTGTACTATTGTGAGGAAGAAATGAGTAACTCTCAGAACGATCCCTGACACATCTTAAGTATTCAATAGATGTTTCCTATTTTAGCTTCTGGTCTCAAAAGAAGCAGCTTCTTGCCTCCTTGTTAAAGCTAACCCTTCCACCTTCACTCTGTACCTAATTCTTTCCCTCTTCTTCAGAATCTCTTCCTCTATAACATCTGAAAATTACCTCTCTATGGATCTCTTTTCCTCTTGTCTTCTAATATCCTAAGGTTTGTTGTGTCTATTCAAAATTATTCACTTGAACCTACGTCTTCTATGGCTCAATCTGTCTCCTTCCTTCAAATTCCAGATTCTTCTAATGCCTCTACTTTCTGTCCCGCACAATCTGGCCTCTGATTATTGCTGACCTCCCCTCACATCATCTCACATTTCTTCTCTCACTCCAGCCAAAAGCCTCTCATGGGTTTTGAACAAGCCGAGCACTTTCTGGCCTCAAGGACTCTGAAGCTGCTGTATCCTAGGTTTGGGACGTCTGCCCCCAGCTCCACTGACGTATTCAACTACCTCAGCTTTTCACCTCAAAGGTGCCATCCTCAGTGAGGCCTTCATCCCTCAGCACCTCAGTTAAAGGGCCCCCCTCAGTCCCTCTCTATCTTACAACATTGTTTTATTTCGTTCAAAGAACTGCTCCTTGAACACAGAGACCTGAACGTCTCTCTCCCTTCGTATTCCCAGTGGCTGGCTCTATAAGTATTTGTCGAATGTATGCACCAAGGACTAAGCTAGAATCGTGGAAACACCAGGTGAATCAGACAGACCCTGTCAACAGTTTACAGCCCAGTGACAGCCCTCCTTTCTCTCTTCACAAGTCCCACTTTCTCTTTTACCACAGTCGCCCTCATTTGAGTCCCCATCACCTCACATCATGATGACCGCAGAGCCTTCTCATTTCCATCTCTTCAATTCTTTCCATCTACCAATCCACCCCATGTACTGTTAGGGCCTGAGGGGACCCAATAAATAGCATCACTTTTTTTCACCCAAGTTCTAAACCAACTGAGATTGACAGAGGGTAGTCAGACACATAGAAATCAAAACATGAGCCAGCTGGAGGACACAGCTTAGGTGTGTAGCACCCCAGAATTCCACAGACTCACCAATGAGTCACCCGCAGCACTGGATCAGCACAGGCTCCCCTCCCAGGGACCACCCATGAAAGGCTGGTGGGTGGTGGAGCAGGCCTAGAGGAGCGGACCAGAATCAGTGCTTCCTGTAGAGGCTGAGTTACACATGCCTGGTTCCTCTCCTAAAGTTGCCCATAAGTTACTCCTCCCCAGGGGTGGAGTGTGCGAAGGGAGGGAGAGAGGCCAAGGGGGCCATTCTAACTGATGAATCTTTACATGGACACAAAAGCTATAGGGAAGGAGATTCCCTGCAACCCACCCCCCACTACCCTTGGCCACTGCCAGCTTCCAGACTTTCTGTAAATTATCCTTTTAATCTTGACTCTCAAGAAATTTTCAAGTGCTTCTTGCCAAACATATCATGTTAATTCTCTCTGTCTGGCTTTGAAGGTCCTCCATAATCTCTGCCCACTGCTCTACAAAATGTAGTCCTGTTCTGGCTTAGCCTCTGACCACCCCACACAAAGCCTGTGTTCATCTCCACCTCGGCTGTGTGCTCAACCCTCAGTGCTCAGCTGGAACACCCTTTCCTCAGTGAAGACTTCTCTGACATTCTAGACCACAATCAAGTCTCTTTTCTTTACACTTCTGGTTAATAAAACAGTTTTCCAAGTCTATTTGTTTCGTGTTATTATTCAACTGTGTTTAAGCCAGAGACTAGGGGGAAATTAACCAAATTTAGGTCCTTGTTCTCATTAGAGGGCATGAGGGAAGTGAAATTAACAGTATGCACATCAATCATGACACTGCCACAAATGTCCACAGCAAAGAACATGAAGCGAATGATGCTACAGGAACCAAAGAGGGGCTGTGTTTTGTACATTTTCAATATGGTATATAAGCCCTCACACAGTGCTGGCCACAGTAGTGCTCACAGATATTTGTTAACTTATTCTGGTAGAAATGAACTAGGCTCAAGTGATATCTCTTCTGTGAGTTACTTTGGAGATCTTTCTTTATGGGTAAAAGAGAATATCCCATGTGTTTTCCCTTCATTAACCTAGGGGAAAAGACATATCTGTGCAGGCTCTAGAAGAAAGAGATCCATAACATTTCTAGCTATGTATTAGCTAGACACACCAGCTGGGGATCTTTTCCATCTAAGTTCTTTGTGCTATGAGCAACAGTGATAGGGCATAAGTCAACACAGACCTGGTCCATTTCACTTCTCAAGTGTGAACCTGACCAGGAGATCACAGACCCAACCTCTTAAATTCAGAGGTTTTCTGCCTTCTGTGACAAGGGTAATTTCTAGTGCTTATAGAACTTGTTGACCCAGAAAACATTTCCAAACATCAACTTTCAAATGATGCTCACTCTTGGCCATCGTGAGCTTCTCATTCTGTTTCGTTAATCTATACGAATTAAGTGTAAGAGAATCTCTCATACTTAGGCCACCAGATTTTAAGATAAGTGGCATTCCATTGCTATATCTTTGGGTAACACAGAATCATAGAAACTTAGAGCCAGAAGGGACTAGAAATCTCTTCAGCCCAGCCCTATCTGAAGTAGAACCTGTCAGGGGCCTCCAGCCTATCAACTGTCTCCCCCTATTTACCAACGGAACCCTAATTTTGTTCAGTTGTGGAGATGGCCTCTCCCCTGCCCCACAAAAGGAATCATGATTTGTTTAACCCAATCAGTAACCACATTTTCCTTTGCCAGAGATTGCTTTAGGGGAAGGCATGCAACCCAGTTCTGGCTGCAGACGAGGTGCTTTTCGGGTCCTCTGGGAAGAGACCCAGAGGAAGTGCCCTGCTTTCCCTTCCTGACTTTGGCAGCTGACATATATCCTTGGGACTGCTGTAGCCATCTTGCATAACTGAGGGAGAGAAGAGACACTACCAATATACTGAGGATAGCAGAGGAAAAAGATGAAAAGTGCCTGGATCTTGATGACCCTGGGGCCACCAGAGGTAGGTGTCCTTAAGTGTTCACTGCATACAGTGTTTGATATTCACTAAGTGTCCAATAGCTATCTGTTAGATACGTGAAAACATAAGATGATAAATGGCCTCACTGTTTATGTCACTTTCAGCTGAGTTTCTATTACTTGCTTCTAAACACATTCTAACTGATTTAACAGATTTGGAAAGAGGTTCCAGGAAACAAAGTGACTTGGCCAAGGATATACCACAGAGTGTGCAAGTTGAGAGTGGAACTCCAACCTCCAGACTTTCAATCTAGATGACACTGTGCTTTATCTGTGGTGGAGGGGATGAGGCCTAAGCTTCCTCAGACCTGAGAGGCAGTATTAGAGCATGGTTAGGTGTGGCCTCCAGAATGGGCTTGGCTTGGGGTCCTAGCTCCACCACATACTAGCCAGACGGCCTTGGGTGAGGTTACCTCCTCTAAGGCTTGGCTTCCTCCTTGGTAAAATCAGCAAAATATTAATCTCTTAGTCTAACATATTAAACTATTATTAATATTAAATAAGATAATGGATGAATATTTCTTAGCACAGGTCTGGGCATAAAGTTAACTCTCATTAAGTGATAGCTCTTATTGACAGTATTAATACTAATAAGATTCATTCAACTTGACTCAAGCTTTAGGTAAGGAAAAATGAAAGAAAGGCCATTTTCATTCTGGAAACAAACAAATAAAACAGTGCTGTCCTGATTTTCCAAGCACCAATACATAGAGTCCAACCAAACACCTTGCATATGCTCATACCTGATAATGATAGAAAGTTGTCTACAATACAATTCATTTTATCAAAGAACTGCCAACCTACTGTGGGAGATGAATGTACAAGCAATTACCTATAATGTGCGGCAGAATAAAATGTGCTATGGAAACATAAAATAGGAGAAAAAAAATAATTTTAAAAGAAACACAAGAAACAGAGAACAAACCAGTGGTTATCAGAGGGGAAAGGGGTCAGAGGAGGAGCAAGATAGGTGAATTACAAGGATTAGGAGGTACGGACTACCACGTATAAAATAAATAAGTTACAAGAATGTGATGCATGGTACAGGAGATACAGCCAATGTTTTATGATAACTTTATGCAGAGTATAATCTATAAAAATAGAAAATAGGTACGTTGTGTACCTCAAGTTAATATAATATTGTAAGTTACTTATACTTCAATTTTTTTTTTAATGGGAAAATATGGAAAGGTCTTAGGGATGATGTGGCATTTGAACTGGTCCTTGAAAGAAAATGGAGGATTCTGAAAAGTGAAGAAGACAGAGAAGGTATTGTGGGTGAAGAGACATCACGAGCAAAGTCCCAGGAGCTTGAACGCACAAGGCACATTCAAAACTAGCACACAGATGGGGTGAAGAAAGGTGCAGGTGATAAGCTTGGAAAGATGGGAAAGATGCTTTAAAAAATTTACACTTGATTTTGTAAACAATGGGGAACCATGATTCATTTTTGAGAACAGAGTAGCACGAAAAGATGTGTGTTTTAAGAAAGTAACTCTAGCAGTTTGTGAAATTAGTAACTATAGTTCTCCTTAGCCAAGAAAGATAAAATACATTAACAGAACAACCGCATAAAAATGCCAGACATTTCATTTTCAGAGTTCCCATATACATTTGTTAGGAATCAGGATGCGGGCTGGCAATGAGGCATGTTGGGTTTCCGAAAAATATAACCAATGGAAACTATACAACCATATAAAATCAACTTTCTGTGACCTATTTTAGCAACTTCTTTGCACTGACTAATCTTGCTGAAGAGTGAATCATAAATTCAGCAGAGCCCATGTCCTGGTGACCTCACTTGTTCTAAGCCCGTAGGAATATTCCCACCTCTACTGGCTCCAAGTCTTTTGAGAAACATCATAATTGAAAAAGCAGTCATTTTAGTATAAGTCCCAAATTTGGCTTTCTTTTTTTTTTTTTTTTCTCTAGTGAAAGATGGGGAAAAAGGGAATCAAAACAGAGTAACATAGAACTCCAGATAAAGAAACCATACTGCCATGGTTTTTCTAGCCCTACAGAAAAACTCTGCTTGAGACCTTCTCCTAAAGTACTCAGCACAAGAAAAACAGGCAGAGGGATGGTACCAGGTCACCAGAGAGTGAAACCGACTGAAACAAAAGCCCAGCTGACCACTGCCCTTGCCAAGCAGATGAAAATGTGAACACAGGGAGGGAAAAGTCAGTCAGATTCGGCAGTCTGCTGAGTTTCAGAGCTCCATAGCTAATGCCAAGGAGTTCTTCTAAAACTTTTTTATTTGAAAAATTGCAACAGCAGTTCATCCAGAAGTAGAGTCACAAGGCACGTGGAAATCCTTCTGTGTTACCTAATTTCAACCATACATATATTCCCATCATGACCTTCCATTACCTCTCTGACTATAGTAATTGGCTCCCACACAACCGTAAGTCAAGGTCTGTTCAACAACATCCTAGAATAATATCATTTTAGAGTTGGGAAAGATTATAGAGATAATTTAACCTGCTTCACGAGTTTACAAACCAAAGGCAGTAGACAAGTGATTCTTCCAAACCTACATGGTGAGTTAGGGGTAGAGCTACGACACAATGTTTGCAAGTCCTTGCTGAGTGTTCTCTCCATATAGCCTCACCTTCCTCTACCGTGTGTATATACTTAGAGGGATGAAAGAGAGAGAGAGAGAGTGTGTGTGTGTATAGCTATTTTTCATATTGATAACATATCTAGTGTCCACACGTTCTTATGGCGTTTTATGTTCTTACCTTAATATATGTTTATATTTGGATTGTAATTCTATGGTGTTAGGACCCCGTCTTTTTTATCCCATGGGAAATTCCCTGCTGCCTCTGGCTGTATCATTACTTAGTGAACAAGAACAGGGTAACAGCGGTGCAAAGGGGGAAAGGGTTAAGACAGATACGAGTCAGGAGCATGTCTGTACAGAGTGAAGATTAGGACTAAAAAGGAGCCATTCTGGTTGCGGGATCAGGGTCCTCCCTCAGGGCTAGTTCCCAGTCACACCTCGCTACAGCTGCCTAGGGCATGGCAGACCCTGGGATGGCAGAAGCAAGGGAGCTGGTGCTGACGAAGCTTCGGTCTCCACCACCTACCTTGAGGTTCTCTAGAAATAGCTGCCTTTGAAATGAGGTGATGACTGTGTTATTTAATGGATGGGTGAATCCTTTCATAACGTATACATATATCAAATCATCATGATGTACGCCTGAAATGTCGTACAATTTTGTCAATTATACTTCAATAAAGCTGAAAAAAAGAACTGCTGTTGCCATCTCACCTTAGATCTATTCCTTCCCCATCAGTTTATGACCTAATCCTTTTGCTATGACTATTCTATCCTCAGGTAATGCAGGTAGTCTTAACTACATTGGATTCAAGCTATACTCCATCCACCTAGTAGGACCCACTTGCAGTACCCTAGCACTTAGCATAGTCTGTTTTCCTGAGGCAATGACATCTCTAGAATGCATTCACAGGCTTCTGAGTAAGACTGAAAAAGGAAGCCAAAGATGGGGCAACACTCTGAAGCCTTCTTTCCATGGTCACAAACCCAGAGGGGTCGGTTCACTTATGCTTTTCTGTATGGATAACATTCAAGAGTGTGAAAGGCAAAGTTACAGTCTTCCTTTTGCAGATTCGTTGGTCCTCTAAAGGACTGTGACCAGCTCTGCACTGTTCATGTAGTAAATGTGTTAAAGGCAGGAAACAATCCTTGCTTAGCTAGACTGCTTGGGTGGGTCTCCGTTTTCCTAACCAGTGATTCCCTGAGGGAGTAATTTTAGTTGATGAACATTATCACCCAGGTCTGTTTCCTCCACACCACTTCCTACCCTTTACTCCCACAGGGACTGATTGCCAACAAGCCTTCTATAGTGGAGGGTTCCGGAGACTGAGAACTACTGGCTTCCAAAGTAGGGGTCCAGCTCCAGCTTAGGGGTTAAGAGCATGGAGTCTGAAGAAAGAGTGCCCGGGTCCAAATCGAGGATCCACTTGTTACTCGCTGGGGGACTGTAAGCATGTTACTTAAGCTCTCTGTACCTCAGTGGCCTCATCCTTAAAAAGGGCTCAATAAAAATACCTATATCACAGGAGTGTTATAGGAATTAAATAAGCTGCTATCTGCACGGCACTGAAAATAGTGAACAAAGTAAGTGTTTGCTGCTGTTATTGTTATTTTTTCCCTTCTCTTTCCACCTGGGCTCTCTCACTTACCCTGAGGATGAACACACCAGGTGCTCGGATGTTGGCTTTGATAGTAACAAGTAGGCTGTTAATCTCTTTGATGTATTCTGCTCTCATAGATACCAAAAACCTAGGAAAGAAGTGATCTTCAAATCCAAAGCAATAGCCTTCTGTAAAGAAACACTATGAGGGAACGGGGAAAAGTTGAGGAGTGATGCAAAAAATTACCTCACGTGACTGCCAACTTCAGAAAGACTGAAGGGCACACCACAATTATCTCCCCAGGCTTTGTGCTCACCAAACAGCAGTCAGATTCCTCTACAAAGGGTAATCGTAACCATGCCTGTGTGACCCTGGCATCTGAGATGGTGTCTGGAGACTCCTCCAAGCCCAGGGCACCATTCTTCCAACACCAGGGGCTACTTTACAAGCCGTATCTGTTTGATTCTCTCTTATCACAAGGATAGTGCACAGCAGCCTTTGAGATGAAAGCAAATCTTCATTTCCTGCTGCTAAAGAACTTCACAGAGAGGATGTGCAAGGTATGAGATGCTACATGATGGTGCGAGGCCCTCGGAAAAGAGGGTGGAGTTGTTCTTTTTCCAGAAGGACATAAACCGGCTAAAGAACTAATGTTCTTAATTCATCAGCTTGATTTCGATCAGAAATACATTCATCTCATCTGTAAGAAAATGTTTTCAGGATGTATTATGTTCAGGGCACTATATTAGGTACTGAGGATAATGCAATGCATAAGAAACAATCCCTTCCTCAGTGACCATAAACTCTGGCGTAGAAGACAGTAAACAGTTGATGACAAATCAGTATGAGAGAGGGAATGGATGGTTTATTTCCCATTAACAAACCAGTTAACAGCTATGAGAAAGTACAATGCAGGAAGGCCAATTCAAGAAATATTTATTACGAGGCCATTTTATGAAACTGACTATGCCAGGGAAAACTAGGAGTGATTGGTAGTATCACTTTGCTTCTCATGGATGACTTCCAAATTCAATTGTAATAGTAATAATAATATTATTAAATGTTTAAGACCTCTATTAAGTGTTTACTGTGTGCCAGACATGGTTCTCAGAAGCACTTTAGATCTTTTAACCCATTTAATGCTCACAAGATATTGAGGTAAGTACTACTATTATCCCACACTTTATGGCCCCCCCCCAAAAAAATTAAGGTTCAGAGAGATTAAGAAACCTGCCCTATGTTACACAGCTAGTAAGTACTGAAACAAGGAATGAAATTCTAACAGTCTAGGTTTATAGTCATTGTTTTAACCAATATGCTACTTTGTCTGACCAGAAGGCCTTCTTCAGACAGGCTTGCCCATTAGCCAAACAACTCCTACTATACCCCAGCTACCCACTGCCCTCAATATGCCAAAATCTGGTTTGCTTTATACCCAAAGCATCATTTATCCTCAGTAGGCTCACAAGCCTAGTTAATCATTGCCAAACGAGGCAGAAGACACAGAGGCCCTACCTAATGAAGAAGACCCTTGGGCTTGTCGTTATGGAAGGAAAGGGAGGGAATGAGGGTGGCAGAAGAGGAGGAAGCGGCGGTCAAGGAGGAGAAGAACTGCTCCTGGTTTAAGTCTTTAAGCTACTCAGGGGCCTCAGAAAAAGGATTCAGAAAAAAATAAAAATTAACTGGAGAAAACACAAGACTACAAAGTAATAAAGCCCATAAGTAAGAGAGTGACAGGGCTAGACACAAACCCTGATAGCCTTTCCCCGTCTGCCTGTGGTGTCAGGAAAGGGCTTTACAGTGAGGAAAGGGTTCCTGTGCATTTCTTCTGTTTGTTTTCTTACTAAAACTCTGTGCCATGCCCTGAGAGGGTTGCACCCCCCAGTGTGTAACGTGTCTTCTGTATCTGTAGCCTCTAGCAACTGGCATCTTTTGAACAAATCCACTTTGGCATGAGGACACTCAGAACGCAGTGACAAACTGACCCCAAAGCAGACACTATTTGAGCACGCCCCTGTAGAACACTTGTTTGCAACTTGCTGACCTCCACTGAAGCACGTGTGTCTGCGGGCGTGTGCACACGCACATACACACACTCACAGGGCTGAGCCCTGGTGACTCTGGACACTCTACTCCCCTCCCAAAAGCCATTTGATCCTAGGAGAAGCCCCCGCTGGCCAAACTACAAAGATCTGGAGGGCCCTGGGTGGACCCCAGAGACACACTCTTTGTTGAAAACCAGGTGCACTGCCGTGCCATTGCTGGGGTCCCAAGCGCTTCCCTTCACCCCAGAGCCGAGGTGGCCCTCCAGGCAGGCGGCGGTGGCCTCGGGTGTTTGCCTCCCTGCTGCAGCCAGCTCCTGGGCTCTGCAGGGTGGGCTCCAAGGCCACAGGGCCACCTTTCTTCCCTGATGCACTCTTCCACAAACACTGGATCTGCTGAGCCTGGGGGGAGGGGCAGAGAGAAGCCGCCAGCCAGCAAGTGTGCACAGCGCACAGAGGGGAGGCGTGTGCAGGACGGAGGTGCGCCTCGGTTTACAACGTGGCTGCAGCGCCCGCACTTCCCTGTCTGAGGTGTGACGTTGATTTATTGTTGCTGAGTAACTTCTCGTGGTAGAAACCAAATTTCTTTTAATATATTACATATGTATGTACACACTCGTGTGAAATATATGTACTTTGAGGGGATCTATTTATGTTCCATGGGGAGTCATTCTTTCCCATCAGGAATCTCAGCTGCTGCTTTGTGTATCTGGTCAGATTCCTGGCACGTTTTGTTTCCTGTTGTTTAGTAAAGGTGCTCTTCCTGGGATGCACACACACAAAAACACCAAGTCGCTCTCCTCAAAGGAGACCCATTTGACTACATTTTATTTCTTCTGAGGAGCCCTTAGCCTATCATTAACCCTTGTTAATTTTTAGAACAGCTAGAGTGGAGGATGTGAGGATGACGGGCCCTGTCTGGACACCGAACCTGAAGTGCCTGTGGGACACTCCAGCAGAGGTGTTCACCAAAGAGCCGGATACGCGAGTCTGAAGCTCAAGGGAGAGATGTGGCCTGACCGCAATCTCCTGGGTCCTCAGCTACAGCTCTGGCCAAGATACCATACCGCCTCCCTGTGCTTTTGGCATATGCCTTCAGGAGAGACAATAAGCCTTTCTTCAGTTTGGACGGCTACTTTCAAAGGTTCTCAAGTGAACTTCACTCAGAGATCTTGGCTGATCTTGACTCTGCACGTGGGTGTTGCCACTTCCTCGCCTCTCCCAAATGCTGTGAGAATTACAGTCGGCAGAGTGGGTGACCAGCCATGAACCTAGAGCTCCTCTCCACCCCCAGCCCAAGTGTGGGCAGCCCACGGGCCCTGCTTGCCCCTGCCCTTTACCTAGTGAGCAACAGGAACAAGATTTCTCTGTCCTGCTCTCCAGAGTATGCCAGACAGAGCAGGTGTCAGACACTTGGCAGGCCATTTCCCCAACCTTATTAATTCCAGATAGGATGCGTATCCCGTGGATCACCAAAAGGGGGCCAGGTTATATTATATCAATACTTGCAAAGGCCACTGGTTACAGTTTAGCTTTCAAAATACCACTCAGTACTTATATTTCAACATAATACTCAAACTTTTTAAATTGAGAATTAAAAAGTAATAATCATGGTCTGTCATATCCTCAAGAGAGAAGCTAAGGAAGGTTCTTTCTTTAGCTTCCTTTAGAGAACATGAGGAAGGCTGGTTCTTGCATTTACAATCCAAACAAGATTGGAAAAAATAAAATTGGAAATACGACATCCTCTTAACTTGGTTTATGCCAGGGATTTAGAATGGTTACAGTGGTTTAGTGATTAAAAAAAAAGAAATCTATGTGAACTCCAAGAAACCAAACAAAAACTGAGGTTGTTTGCTAATCAATGAGTACAACTGTTTGTACGTGAGCCCAAGGCAAAGGTCTCATTCTGCCAGGCACTGAGGTCGCAGCAACTTGTTCATCCCCTAATGTCTAGCCAGTTACCAAGCCCTGTGCTTTATAATGTCCTTTTCTTTTTTACTCCCATGATCACCATTTGGCTAGATGTTACAGAGGACTGGTGAAAGTCTAGGAGAGAAGATAAGGAATTACAAGTCATAAATTTGAGTGTGGGGGGGAAAGAGTATTTTAAAAGGATAGATTTGAACTGGGTGTGAAAATAATGTAGCACCTCATGGGCAGGAAGACTGCATCTCCTTAATGGACATACTATACCATATCCTTGCCTCGAGTTATACTTACAAACTAAATGTTATTAATTAAAATTTAATGTAAAATAAGTAAATAAAATACAATGTTAAATGTATCAATGGAGTAGCAAGCAATGATAGAGATTGAAGAAACGCTAAAATAGCAGTTAAGTACATAAAATAGTCTCCCCAGTTAATTAAGCAGAAGCCATCTAAATTAAGAGGTTAAGCAGGGTAACTGAAGAATCATCAGTAAGAGGGCTTCCCTGGTGGCGCAGTGGTTGAGAGTCTGCCTGCCGATGCAGGGGACACGGGTTCGTGCCCCGGTCCAGGAGGATCCCACGTGCCGTGGAGCGGCTGGGCCCGTGGGCCATGGCTACTGGGCCTGCGCGTCTGGAGCCTGTGCTCCGCAGCGGGAGAGCCCACAACAGTGAGAGGTCCACGTACCGCAAAAAAAAAGAAAAAAAAAAAAAGAATCATCAGTAAGAAAAATGGATACCCTGTATAAATGAGGTTATGGTGAAGAAAAATGCTGGGGGAAACAGAGAGATGGTTTGTCATGTCTCACAGAAGAGGAAGTTCATGGGTGAGTACATATTCATGTGCATGTGTGTGTGTGTGTATAAAGTACAAGGAAAAAAGAAATCAGGGCCCTGCACCATGAGGTCCTAACCAACTTCTCCAAACGTTTCCTCCCACGACCGCCATGAGACCCTTTGGTCTCCTCAAGGGTCAGCCTGGTCTCCTTGTCTCCCCCTTGGTCCACACCATAATCCTGACCGAGTGTCCTCCAACTGTGACTCTCTTTCTGCAACTTAGTGTCCTTCAAGGTCCAGCTCAAGTTCCATCATGTCTCACAAGCCCTTCCTGACAAGCCCAGCCCAGAGTGTCTTCCCCTTCCTCTATCCTCTGACAATTGCTGCCACTCACTCATTTTTTTAAAAAAATTCCAAAAATATAAAGCAAAACAAAGTTCCCTCCCAGGCATTTCAGTTGAGCACCTCCTTTCTCTCACCACTGGGCGCCTTCCTGAGTCTTTGGGAGTGTCTGATCCCCTCAACCTAATGAGAAGTTCTTTAGGGCAGGGACTGTGTCTTCACACATCTTTTAATCCTTCATATCACAAGACTATGGCCAAGGTATGAGCTGATCAACATCTACCAATGTGAATAAGTGGTATCATACAATGTTCAAAGGAAAGTACTACATTAATCATGAGAACATTCTGATTCTAACATACAAGATTAGGAAAGGAGAATTAACCGTAGTCATCTTTTCACTCAGTTCCTCCTAGGCGGAATAAGACTGTAGACTTCAGGTAAGGTAAGTGCAAAGGTAAATGGAAGAGGGGCTTAAGTAAGCAAAGCCAGACACGGACAATGGAGAGTAAGACTCTCATGAGGTAGATGCAAGAGAGACAAAGGAAAATCAACAATTATTTAATTGCAGTCAGATATAAAAACATACCCATATTTCCTTGAGCATCTTCTACCTTGTTTGATGAGGACAATAGAAAAGACGTCCTGGTGAAGTGAGGGGCCTGAAAAGATGGTTGTTGCTGCTGCTGCAGAGGCATGGTTTTGAGGACCACCCTCCAGTCCACCTGGCTAATATCTGACCTTGATCGAGCATGGCCGGGCTTAAAAGTAGAAGTCTCATCCAATAAGTCATTCACAGAACGAGGTCTGTCCCTCCGACGCTGACAGATGTTGAAAAAATCAAAGGTTGAAGCTTCCTTTTGTTCCATCCAGGACAGATTATCTGGGGTTGTCCCTTTCTGGACCATAAACTGTTCTTTGGCAGGAAAGACATTTTGAGCTTTGGTTTCTAAGAACCTGGTCTTACAATGGTCCCAGATCATGCCTCCCTTGCCCAGGGAGGAGACATTTCTGATAGCACCATTGTCTATGTTACTGAGGACCTCATGCCCCACCAGTTCAGGAACTTCCTGAATCCCATAAACCTCTGCTTGCTGCACAGCCTTTTCTAGCTTACTATCGAAAGTAGTAAAGAAATCCTCAGTAACTTCCAGGGCTGGGCTGATATCATCCACTTCCAAAGCTTCCATGTCACAGGCTCCAAGAGGCCTAAGCCTCCTAAACTTGTTCAGGAAAGGGCTTCATGAACATTCACCCGACAAAGAGAGGTAAAGTTTTGGGCAACAGAGTTCTGGAAACAACTGGAAGGAACTTTCATTCAGCTGCTCAGAGCAGGCCAAGCACAAGGGTGGTTGATGTTTTCCAGGACATTAAAAACATCTGCTAGATGATAACAGTCATCAACAAAGGTACTGGGAGACAAACATTCCTTTGAAATTATTCTTCAGTGAGACCTCTGTAAAGACAACAGGAAGTGCTTGTCAAGGCAATGTCACCACCATCTTTAATTTCCTGAAAGAAAATGAAAAGAACAACATTGGCACATAGTTCATTGTATTCTATATCATTGTATTCTATATACATAAATCTGCCCGCTTACTTCCTCATCTTTACATCTCTTCCATGGCAGTCATGCCCAAACGTGGACAACACCTACAGAGAAGTTCCACTGTCAAGAGTACACATCACTGGGACTACCCTGGTGGCACAGTGGATAAGAATCCACTTGCCAACGCAGGCGACACGGGTTCGATCCCTGGTCCGGGAAGATCTCACATGCTGTGGAGCAACTAAGCCCGTGTGCCACAACTACTGAGCCTGCACTCCAGAGCCCACGTGCCACAACTACTGAAGCCCATGTGCCTAGAGCCCGTGCTCCGCAGCAAGAGAAGCCACCGCAAGGAGAAGCCCGCGCACTGCAATGAAGAGTAGCCCCCGCTCACCGCAACTAGAGAAAGCCAGCGCATAGCAACGAAGACCCAATGCAGTCAAAAAAATAAATAAAATTAAAAATCTTAAAAACAAAAAGAGTACACATCACTGCATTGTATTAGAACTTACACAGAGCAGGGTGGGACTCTTGATAAGGGGAATTAAGGTCAGCAGCTTTTACTCATACAGAGAAGCCTATGCGAGCAGCTGTGAAAAGACTGCCCCGGCAAATCTCTGTGATATTGACCTAAAAGAGTTAGCCAAAGAGACTAGGAATTCTGTGACTGCGCTTATATCGTAATCAGTCTGAAAGTCATAAATGCATGAGTCCTGTCACAAACCGTGAAAGCACTGATGGTTTGTCAGGCTCAAAGGTGCAAGGGGGAAGTAGAGAGGGAGAATGGCCCTTTTATTAACCTGAATGTTTTTGTGTTGTGTTTCCTAAGCTTAGATTATGTAATGCCTGATGATGACTCTGGACTTCACAATTCTTCCAGTCATCTTGCAAAAAGGCTTCAGGATCCAAACTCCCTGAGGCTTTGAGGATTGGCTTACGAGTAGGTCCAGCCTTGGGGCTGGGCAGAAAGAATCATAACACTAACCACACTGTCTGGGAAATGCTAGATCTCCAAGGCCAGGCCAAACGAGAACAGTGATGCTGTCCAATATGGTAGACACTAGCCATACATGGCTATTTAAATTTAAATTTATTGGGTTTCCCTGGTGGCGCAATGGTTAAGAAGCCACCTGACAATGCAGGGGACACGGGTTCGAGCCCTGGTCTGGGAAGATCCCACATGCCGTGGAGCAACTAAGCCTGTGCGCCACAACTACTGAGCCTGCGCTCCAAAGCCCATGAGCCACAACTACCGAACCCACATGCCACAACTACTGAAGCCTGCACGCTTAGAGCCCACACTCCGCAACAAGAGAAGCTACTGCAATGAGAAGCCTGCGCACCTCAATGAAGAGTAGCCCCTGCTCACCACAACTAGAGAAAGCCCATGCACGGCAACGAAGACCCAACACTGCCAAAAAAATAAATAAATAATTTTTTTTTAAATTTAGAAAATAAATAAATAAATAAATTTAAACTGATTAAAAATCAAATAAGGTTCCTCAGTCACACTAGCCACACTTCATGTGCTCAACATACACCTTTGTATCTTTACCAAAAAAATGAACAAAGAAACAAAACAACTAGGTAAGCTTTGTTTTCCTTAACTACTTACAAGTAGGTAAAACTAGGCAATTAGCAACACCTTTGCAAGTTGCTGCAAAGGTACATAAATGTGCTTTCTTCTTTAAAACTGCAAAATTTCTGTGGTTGATTAAAATAATTTTTAGCACTTAGGTCATTAAATCATTACATTTAAATCAACAGCACCAATCTACATTGCTTAATGTGTGTAAGTAAAACTACTATATACAGCCCGTTATTTTAAATGTATCAAGAAGGTTTGCAGGTCACAGGAACTTGGTGGCTAACCTCTTATAAAGTGATAATGACTGTGAATTTGTCTACTTTTTACATTTTCATGTTTATTATGTTAGCATTCATGAAGCAAGGCACAGATTGATTTTTGGCGATAAGATCAGTTATAATATTTTTCTAGCTGCAAACATGGTTTTGTTTGCTGTGTCTATGCTAAGCCTTGAGTCTCTTGAATCCTATAGCAGAGTTTCACTACTTCTGTCATTTTGAAACTTGGAATTTTTCAGTTTTATCTTGTACACCAGACGCTAAGAAAAAGAAATACATAATAAATCTAAAATTTCTAGTTCTTTATTTACTAAAATTTTAAATGAACATAATAAAATGTTTCCCATTTTATAGAAGAGGCACCAAGGTGCCGAGCACTAAGTTATTCACCTAAGATTCTATTATGAATGTTCCTTTTCTTACCTAGTTCTTAAAATTCAGTCTTTAATCATACTAGAGAGAGTAAATACCTTTAAACTGATTCTTTCCTTCTTTTTTTTTAAAATCAAAATGTCTAGGAATATACTCTTTGTGCTCCCTGCTTTGGTATTCACAGGCTGGCTAGGAGCATATAACCATTGACGGCCAGCACTGCTGGCTTGTGGAACACTCCATCACACTGCGTTCTAAGATTGTAGACTGTTAGACAAAGACGGGACCTTCGAGATCATCCTCTCAACCCCAACTTTCACAGAGGGGACACTGAGGCCCACAGAAAGTAAGATGTCCCAGGGACACTTCCCTATGCAATGCCTCATTTAATCCTCATTAAGGGCAGTAACAATTCAACTTGAGAACCATTTCAATGCTGTTTAACAAGGGATTCTGGAAACCACTCGTCTACCATCCATTAAGGTCACGACAGGTCCAAGATGCTGAAGACGGAAGGATGAATAAGATACAGTTCTTGCCCTAAAGAGGCTCACAGTCTATCATGATGAGCCTAAGAAAATAAGTCCAAAAAACTGCCTTGACAGAGGATGGAAACAGATTTGGTGGGGGAAGGAGGGAGGGGTCACTTGCCAGCAAAGGTGAGGGAGAGATTAAGAAGGCCTTCAAAGGGAGGTGCCCTCTGAGTTGAGTCTAGAAAACTTAGAAGGTATTTGCCTGGATGGCTTGGAAGAAATTAGGAAGAGTAAATCACCTTTTGGTTAGCAAGCGATTTTCAAGTTTATTATATAAAATGACTTTCCATAGGCAGTGTAGTGAGCAATGCAGTGGAGAAATAGCAAGCAATCTAGGGGATCTAGAGTCAGAGCTAGGTCCAAATCCTAATTCTGTCTCACACTAGCTATGTAATTTGGGGTAAGATTTTGCTGAACCACCCCCCAAGTCCACCCCAAGTCCTCTGGGCTAATCTGTTCTTCCTATTCTAGGAATTTCACTGTTAGTGCTTTCCATTGCTTCTGTCTGGAACCTACACAGCTATTCTCTTTGCTTTCTGATGTAAATATGCATTTACCCTTAAAAACCATACTCTACTCTTCACTGTGTGCCCCAGCATTTCCATGCCACTCTTCCTCCCCTCATTCCTCCACTTAGTTACAAAGGCCTTTCAGTTCCTCCTTCAAGGTTTACCATTTTGATCTCCAGGCCTGCCCACGGGCTGTTCCCATCGCTGGAGGGGTTACTCCCTCCTGGACTCTTTTGCCCATTGCATCAATGCCTAATCATCCTTCAGGGTCCAATCTAACATCAAGTGACAGACCTGTATTCTCTAAAGAGAGCCACAGCAATATCTCCTATCCCACGTGCTTTTTGGCAATGAGAACTTGCTACTTCCCCATCAAGAAGTGAGTTTATTTTTCCACTCCCGTGAATTGGGGCAAAGCTTGTGATGTTTTGATCAGTACAGTGTGGCTGTGCCCATTGGCGGTGCAGCCTTTGACTGGCCTGGTGGCTTCCTCTTCCTGTCTCTTAGAGCTCTAAGCTGATTATATAGAAAGTCCAGGCTACTCTGCTGGAGGGAGAGACCACATGCTAGAGCACAGAGGCACCAGACATGTGAGGGAAGAAGCCATCTTGAATGACAGCACAGTTGAGCTCTCCGATGATTCCAGCCCCAGTCAGTATCATAAGAGATTCCCAAGTGAGAATCTTCCAGCTGAGTCCAGTTAGCCCAGAACCATGAGAGATAATAAATTGTTTTCAGACACTAAATTTCAGAGTAGTTTGCCACACAGCAAACAATAATCAGGACTTACCACTTCCTTAGGGAAGCATTCTCTGGTGTCCCAGACTAGGTTAAATGTACTCATTTAAGGACAGAAGGGCCTTGGTTCAGAAGGGCACCAGCACTTCTGTAAGTTATACACATCACATTTGTAATTACTAGTTTCGGTGTCAATATCCCCTTAGGCAGCAACTGTCAATTTTGTTCACCCATGGACCCCCCAAACACAGTTGCAGTTCAATAAATATTTGTTGAATAAATGAATTATTTTTGAGTGGGTATCTTTAGAATCACGACATTGTTTTCTTTTCCCCCTTTTTCTTTTGTTGTTAGTACCTGACTTACATTCCTCTTACCACATAATGATTATCTCTAGCAATAAACAATAGAGGTACTGCTTTAACAACAGCCAAAAAAAATTAATCTTTAGTATAATAAATGAATTAACAGACCAATGTGAGAGACCCAGCCCTTTGCCTGTATTTTCACAGTACAAATTAAATAGCTAAAAAGAATTTGAGAGTTGCAGTGATTTATTCATTCCATAAACATTTACTGAAGCATCTACTGTGTTCTAGGCACTAGTGATACGACAGTGAACAAGACAGACATAAACCCTACCCTTGTAGAACTTACATTCTAGTGAGCACTTACTATTTAGACACTGCTCTAAATGCCTTCAATGTCTTACCTCATCTGTTAAGGGGTGGTGAGAAGGCTGATGTACTCCTCCACACTCTAGCAATCCGATCCACCCCATCCCATCCCAAATCCCAACCCTCTATGGAGTCTTTCCTGAGACTCAATCCTTTCGGATCTCTCCCTTCCCCAAATATCTAAAGCATCACTAAACAAGTCAACTTTGCAGACTGTCTTTTTCCCTCAGTTAGACTATAAGCTTCTCGAGGGCAAGTCCCATACCTATGTCTCTGCCACCCAACAAAGGCAGCAGGGTGTTCCTGCCTCTTGTCTTCCTCCTTCTAAAGCAGCCTCCACATCGTTTCTCTTAACCCTTCAGAGTCTTCCCAGTAAAACAGGGCTCAGCAAACATTTTCTTTTTTTTTTTTTTTAATAACTCTGGCAACCACTATCAGCAAACATTTTCTGTAAAGAACCGGTAATAAACAGTTTAGGCTTTGTGGGCCACACAGTCACTTTTGCAACTACTCAGGTCTACGGCTGTAGTGAGGTAAATAGCCACAGGCAACATGGAAATGAATGGACGTCTCTGTGTTCTGATAAAGCTTTATTTACAAAACAGGCAGATAAACAAAATACGATATATCCATACAATGGAATATTATTCAGCCTTTGAGAGGAAGGAACTCCTGTCACATGCTATAACATGAATGACCCTCGAGGATATCATACTAAGTAAAATAAACCAGTTACAAAAAGAAATACTGCGTGATTCAATGTATATTAAGAAGTCATATTCATGGAAATAGAAAGGTAGAATGGGGGTTACCAGAGCTGGAGGGGAGGAGGGAAAAGGGAGTTATTGTTTAATGAGTATAGAGTTTCGGATCTGCAAGATGAAAAGTTCTGGAGATCTGTTTCACAGCAATGTGAATATAAACACTACTGACCTTAAAATGATTAGATGGTAAATTGTATGTTTTTTACCACGACTTAAAACAAACAAGCAGAGGGCCAGATTTTCCAGCGGGCTGTGGTTTGCCAATTCCTGGCCTAGAAGATCTAGTTCAGCCCCCTGAGGAGAGGAGGAGGAAGTCAGGAGTGACAACTTCGGGTCTCAGGAGGAAGAAAGGAACAGCAGCTCCACCAATTACCAGGAATGGGACTTCAGCAAGTCACTTACTAATCTCAGTTTTCTCATTTGCAAAATCAGCAAGTTAATAATACCTCTCTCCTAAAATAGTTGAGAGAACTAAATAGGACAATGCATGGCATGGTTCCCGGCACACGGTATAGCACACGAATAACAGCAGCCTAAAAGCCCTCACCCGATGGGTTCCATCACCTTTCCTCTGTGACCTCATACTCTCCTTACCCCCTACCCTCCCTTCCACACCAGCCGCCCTGCCGGTTCTCCAACTTGCAGACATGTTTTCACCTCAGGGTCTTTGCATCGGTTCCCAATACCAACATGGTGAACTCTCTCTTTAAGTGACTGTTCATGTCACCTTCTCAATGAGGCCTCCCCTGACCACCCTATTTTAAATTATGACATGTGTCTCTGCCCTGGACTTCTGATCCCCTTTACTCTGTTTTTTATTTTTTTAAATAACCTTTTAATTTTAGAAGAGTTTTAGATTTAAAGAATTATTGCAAAGACAGTACAATGAGCTCCTATATACCCCACAAACAGTTTCCTCCATGTAACAGCTTGCATTAATGTGATACATTTGTCACAATTAATGAAACAATATTGATACACTGTTGTTAACTAAAGTTCATACTTTGTTCAGATTTCCTCAGCTTTTCCCTAATATCCTTTTCCTGTTCAAGGATCCTATCCAGGATACCACACGGCATTTAGTTGTCAAGTCTCTTTAGCGTGCTCTCGGCTGTGACGGTTTCTCAGACTTTACTTGTTTTTGATGACTTTGACAGTTTTGAGAAGCGCTGGTCAGGTATTTTATAGACTGTCTCTCAACTGGGATTTGTTTAATGTTTTTCTCATGATAAGACTAGGGCTGTATATTTGGGGGAGAAAAACTACAGAGGTAAAGTGTCATTCTGATCACATCATAACAAGAGTAGATACTATCAACATGACTTACTACTGCTCACGTTAACCTTGATCACCTGGCTGGACCCTTCTTCCTTATGCATCTACCATCTTCTAACAAACCATTCAATTTACTTATTATTTAATGTCTAGTGTTTCTCTCACCCCACTAAAGTATAAGCTCCTCGAGGGCAGGAATCGATGCTTATTTTGTTCACTAATGTATCCCAAGTACATAGAGAATGCCTGACACACACACACAAAAGGCACTAGATAGATACACGCTGAATGAATACACTGTTACTCCTTTGCATGACATTCATTGCCCTTCATGACCTATCCACCTCTCCAGTTTGTCCTTCCTGACCAACATTCACCTTGCTGTTTTACTCCTCCATGCTTTGGCCCAAGCTGGGGAGCCTTCCAAATTGCTCAGGCTCCCAGAACACCCTGGGTTTGCCACAATGTACTGTAATGATGAACAATTTCTCTCCATCCCACTCTATACTCCAAGCTACTTGACAGCAGACGTGATGCCTTACTGACCCTCCTATATAATCTCTATGACTTCATCTTTTGGGGTTCCATTTTCCAACCTTTCTCCTTTTGGAATTTATCTTTTCCCTAGGATGTATAGGCCTCAAATTCACTACAATACAAGGGTCTAATGCGAAGTTTAGTCTCCATAAATGAACACCTCTTACTAGCTTGCCTCATTTGGTTTTGAAATTAATTAATTAAAAAATAATAACAACATGGGCTTCCCTGGTGGCACAGTGGTTAAGAATCTGCCTGCCAATGCAGGGGACATGGGTTTGATCCCTGCTCTGGGAAGATCCCACATGCTGCGGAGCAACTAAGCCTGTGCACCACAACTGCCGAGCCTGCACTCTAGAGCCTGCGAGCCACAACTATTGAGCCTGTGTGCCGCAGCTACTAAAGCCCGCGTGCCTAGAGCCCGTGCTCCGCAACAAGTGAAGCCACCGCAATGAGAAGCCCGCACGCAGCAAAGAAGACCCAATGCAAAAGAAAAAAAAAGACCCAATGCAGCCAAAAACAAAATAAACAAATTAAATAATAATAATAACAACATATTCAGACAGGTCAAAATATGAACAGGACTTTCCTCTGACAAAGTGAACTGAGTGAAATCACCGTGTGGGTGCAGTGTGGTTTGCCTCCACACAAAAAGTGGAAATCAGGAGCTAATTAGAACTGTGTTCTAAATCTGGCTCAACCACACACGTGCTGGGTGGCCTCTGGCAAACCATTAAACCTCTGGGTATCTTACTCAGCTACCTGTATCCAACAACATTGCTAATATCAAATTGCTTCACATGTGGCTCATTCACCAGGTAGCTGTTCCAACACACCTTTAAAAAATGTAAACTGCTATATAATTATGGAGCCCTCCACTGGACCTCACCCATTCAAGAACCACCTGCTCCTGTCTTCCCCTGGAAAGATATGTCAGCCCAACAACAGCAAAGTCAGCAACCAACTATTTATAACACCCTACTTTTCAGCCAAACTCAATGATCTACAGACACTTTATTTTATTTTTATAAAGAATACCCTTTCTGTAAAAAGGATTATTTCCCCAATGTCACAGATTGAGAAACTGAGGTCCATTTGTCAGTGTTGTCATAAAAGCTCAATCCAAAGAATTCCATGCATGCATCAAAATGTTAACAGGATGCAGAATCAGTGCATTACTGTTTCCTAACAAGGAAATCTGCTGTTTACATGCTCATTAGGCAAGGCTAATTAGCAGGATGAATACAGCAGTCCTTCCACACAGAAGTAGAAGCAGATATGAGTAATAATACCAGCCTGGCCCACACAGAGATGCCACTTTCTCCCAAGCTGGATGGTAAAAACGCTGACTTCCTCCCACTTGACTAAATGGCTGGTATTCAGAACGTAATGAGTGCTCAAGAGGGTGTCTGGGGCCTTGTAGTTTTAGAAGCAGCTGGACTACGGAGAAAAATGCAATACCAAAGACACCTAGGATAAACAGTTTCTGCCAATCATTTTCAAACATGAGAAACAAGGGTGATTATAAGAATGGTCAGCACATGTGGCTCTCACACGGTCTTCACTTTGGTTAAGGCCACAGCTGACTATAAATTTTCTGAGAGTTGCATAATGTAAAGACTCCACCACAAGAGAATATGACCCTAGTAAAAATGCTTCTGGATTATCAGGCTACAAGAGGTTACGCTTTGTCATGGTGCTTTGTCATAAAGACATGTTGTAATGTAAGCATGTTGATGGAGCACAGGCAAGCCAAGAGCAGCAGATAAGGAAATGGTGCCTCTGTGGACCTCATAAGAAGAGTTCAGGGGCTCTTTCAGAGGAGAAAGACAGCTAGAAACACAAATGGAATCCCATCTTCATAGGCCTGGAGGGAACATTAAATGGCTACATTTATCTAAGTTTCAATAAATGAGAAGTGTATTGCCAGGCAATACCTAAGGAACATATCATTTAGAAATATAATTTTACAGTGTTTTTCCCAGTTATGAAGGTAATAAACCCATAAAAACTCTGGAAAATACTGACAGATATGAAAAGAAAATAAAAATCAGTCATGATCTCAGAACGAAATAGTTAGGTGTGTTTTTATCTAATATTTAATTGGAATCAGATTATATACAGTACACAATTTGGGCACACTGTCTGTTTAAAGACCTGCTCAAAAAGCAAATACCAGTAATTATTAACCGTGAAAAGAAAAAAGAAATGTCTCAGAGTGTGCTGTGCCCACCGATACCTTACAGCCTGGCACAAGGCCCCACCTGACTGAACTCTCTTCCACCCTGTCCAGGGACCTCCTCTCTATACTGCCACTAGTGCACTGCAAAGCCCTGACCTGCCTCGAGCATGTCAACCGGCCCCTCCTCAAACCTTTCCTCCCCAGGTTTCATGGGCACCGCGCTCTCTGTTTTCCTCTCATTTCTACCCTCTCCTTCTCTGTTCCATCTTCCTCCTTTCCTTCCTGGTCTGCTCATCAAATAGGGGCATCACCTCAGCTCTCTTCTCTGACTACAGCCGCATGTACTCCTCGGGTCAGTTTAGCCCCATAATTACCTCCATGCTCACACCTCCCAAATTTCCACCTTCAGTCTCCATGGACTCTGGTCCCATGTCCCCAACTTTTTGTAGGACATTTCTATCTGGCTTATCATCTGGCAAAATGAAGCTCAACTTGTCTAAAGCCACACTCAGCTGTTCACTCAATAATTATTTGCTGACTGCTCACTATGGGTTGGGTGCTGTCTGAGGTACTGGGGAGACAGTAGCAAATAAAACCCTTCAATGCAGCTCCCACTGACAACAGGGCCCAACTCTCTAACCTGACACTCTAGGCCTTTCACAGTCTTGGACTAGCTTGCCTGTCCAACTTCCCGCTTCCCTTCCATAAGACATTCTTTTCCTCCAAACTGGGATGCTACTGCTCAAGTTTTAGGCTTTCCCAACTCCAAAACTTTGCTTACAGTTATCTCTGAGGTACCGTCTCCCCACCTCTACCTACTGAAATTCTATCCACTCTTCAGGCTTACTTGCCGCCTCTTCCACAAGCTTTCTGTGATTCCTCACCCTAAAACGGTCAGCTCTTTCTTTAAATGTCCAGAGAATGGCTTTGGTACTGCCTCCACAACTTACACTGCCTGCTGCCTGTTCCTTCTGAAAGGAATGATGATGATAATAATTATATTATCTTATAACAATTATGTTATCTTATATTATTATAATATAATATATTATATTATAATAACTACCCAAAGCATATTTTGTGCCAGGTGCATTGCTCAGTACTTTATATCTCTAAGCCTCACCATGTGTAAAGTGATGAGGAAACTGAGGCGAAACGATACCTGGTAACTTTCCTGAGGTCACACGCCTACCCTACTGGACTTACAGCAACTTGGGCACAGCGATTCTACCCCATTTCATTTTTACAACCCTCACTGGGCCTAACACAATGGCTAGTACACAATGGGTGCTCAGTAAATATGGGCTGAATGAACGACTGCATAAAGAGCATGTTTTCAAAGTACTGACGTCTGTAAATATAAACACCACTCTGCTTTTCTGGCCAAAGTATATTTGAATTCATTATAAGCTCGTTTAATAAAAATTTGACATGCTTTCCAAAACGTTATGTTGACTTGAGCTTTTAAATTTTTTCTTGGTTAGAAAAAGCTTCCAAGCTATTGAAACTGGGTTTAAAAATAACATGGCAAAGGTGAGGTAGCAAAGACCTCACTCAGACCTTTTATAGAAACAAGAGCGCCTATGCAGCGCTTGGGAATTATTTTGTGAACCACTCCAAATCCATACCTTGGCTGGTCTAATTTTCCAGTGACTTAGAGCTCAAGCTCTTTTTAATACCAGAAAGGACATGTTCCTTTTGAAATACCCCCGGGCAATCAACCTAAGCATTTTTCAGTCCATCTCTGTGCTTACTGTTTGCCTCTTGCAAAAATCATTGAGACATTTGATGCCCCAAGATGTTTTCCCAGAAACCAACCTAAATATAAGTGTGGGGCTTCAAATCTCCAATTGCTCTGCTATTGAAGGCAGCAATGTTATTATGCCCCTGTGGCACCCACTGCGCTGGAAAGCCAAGACTTCTCATTGAGAAGCCCATTTTCATAAAACCACCAGCATTCCAAAATGTCCTGGTTTTAGGAGCAAAACAGACAGACACAACTTCAGTTACTTAAGTGTCTAAAAATGCAGACTCAATGTTTTCCATTCCCCGTTACCTCCATGGCAGGAAAGAGTGATTAAAAAACAAACAAAAGAATCACTCAAATTACCTCCATCCTAGGACTGAGGTGAAGAAGTTGAAAAGTTCCATCATAAAAACCACGTGTGCTAGAGTCACCCTCCAACTGCAACAGGGAATAACGAGTACATGGAGGTGTCATCTAAACCAGCTGGCGTGAGACCTCGTAATGGCCACCCCAAGGAGGAACGCTGAGACCCAGCTATGCAAGATACCCAAAAAAGCTAAAGAAATAGCTTTTCAGATTAGCATCTTTAAAGATGTCATCAGCTCATATAACTATTTGACTTTATTGAGAATAATCATCTTCACATGCATGGTTTAGAGCATGGTTTATAAAGCACTTGATAAGCTTCTTGAAAAAAATCTGTAGTAATCTCAACAGAGACAGGTAAGTAAAGTAGCAGGATTATTTTAGAGATGATGAAACAGAGACCAAAATGACTCATCTACTGTCAGTGGAAGGCCCCATGGGGAAGAAAAAGAAATTCCCAGAATCCCTGTCAAATTACTGAGTCCACGTTCAATTACCTTTTAAACCACTTTAAATCACTCAGGGGCCCTGACGCTAGAAGGACCATAAACAAGGAGTAAGGTGAATTCAATCCATGAGCCACCCAAGTTTGAGGTTTTTTGATGGGACAGAGGTGTGGCAATGGGAAGAACACACATTTCTGACACCAAGAAAGGGTTTATGTCCCAGCACTGCCTTCTAAGCTGAATGACCTCCAGCAAGTCAGCCTGACTCAGGATGTCTTGGCCCTTCTTATCTGCAAAATGGAAATCCTTCCAACGTCTGTCTCCATCAGTGCACCTCTCCATTAGAGAGCTGTAATGCACAAATGCAGATAATATATGTGAAATTTTTGTAAAATCTAAAACAATTACTATTCCTATAAGAAGCTTGTTGATTTCTAACCACACAACCATTTATACTCAACAAGCGCTCACAGAGGATGGACCAAGTACCCAAACACTACGTTAGGTGATGGTACGGACACAAAACACAGCTTGTGCCCTCAAAGAGCTTAATAGCTAGTGGGGAAACAATACAAAACCAAGTATAAAAAGTGCCTTAACAGAAGTATACAAAAGGTGTTATGGGAACATAAATAAGAGGTCATTACTAATCAAGGGACAATAAAAAGTCTTAAGTGACAGAACACAATTGAATGGCATAATAACATGTGTACAGAGATGACTTCAGTTGAAACAAACCAAAGACAAACGAAACGTACAAATAAAACCAATCAGACGTGCTCTAAAAATGATGCTGCTTCTGGCATGAAGCTGTCAACCTACAGGAATATCTCTAAAGGTCCCACCAAAGCCTGAGCTCAAAGTGAACTAACAAACAATTGCACAAATGGGAGGCACAAGTGTAGAGGGCTTCCTCACAAGCTGCCCAAGTCTATCCAACCCACAGAATCTATCCGACCCACAGAAACATCCCTGGCCAGCAGAAGCATTTGCTGGGTGGCTGAGATGTCATGAGAAATGAATCCTTGCCTCACTTCCCGTTGACTTTAATTCCTTGGGTCACCGCAGCTGATTACCAGAAGGGAGAATACTCACCACTTTAACCTTCAAAGCAACAACCAGCTTATGGGTTAGCACATATTCACAAAACTGGTTCCTCTGGGCATTTAGGGTGAACGTACATGAGAAGTAGTTAACTGATTTTTTTTCTTTCCTGGCTACACTTGAACCTGCTAAAAAATGAGGCTGGGTCTTTGTTGAATGGCACCCAGAGAGTACCAGACCCATGATAAGGTCTAAGCAGAAGGTGACTCACTTCTTATTTGAAAGGACAGACGTACCCAGGGGTGATGGGCTGCACCCATGACCCCTCCCTCCCTTTTGGACTCAATCTGTGACAATGACCTTGACCTTGGTTGGCTACCAAGCAGCCTCTTACCAATTCCGTCAGGAAACAAGCAAGCCTGCCAAAAGCAGACAAAACATTGTCTTTGACCCTCAAAGATAAGGACAAGGCAAGGTAAAACAAGAGGACGAGTCTTTGTTATTTTACTATGTACTACATGAAGGCCAGAAAACTCTCTGCCCATCACACAGGACAAAGGAAAAGTTTACTAAGTATGAAGAGGAAGAACAGTAAGAACTACGTTTTCATCCACAAATCTGGGTTTAAATTTCTTTTACTGTGGACTATTATCATTGGTACTAAATGGATTTTTACAAAACAAGACAGCAACGTGTAAACATTCTGAAGTTGAATTCTGGAGCTCTGATTGGTCTTATTTCTGTGACTGTTTTGATCTGACATTAGGATGATAGGCTTATGGTAGCTGGGACTCAAATAGTTTGCCCTGCATCAGAGACAACTACTGTTATACTAAACCCTTCATCAGAGACAACTACTGTTATATTAAACCTTTCAAAAATGCCCTATAGAGGACTCCTTCAGCGTGGATGGACATATGTTAAATGTGGAATGGTGTATTTAGTGAAACGTTTAAAAACAAAATAGAGTTCTTACAACTCCTACACCAAGACCAAGATTTAAGAGTCATCACTAACATTTATTGAGCACTTCCTAAAGTCATTATGTGAAGCCCTTTATCTTCATTATGTTGTTAAATCCTCACAACAACCTTATCGGAGAGCTGCTATTATTATTACCATTTTACAGATAAGGAAATTGAGATCTAAAGAAATGCAGTACCTTGTCCAAGGTAATATGGCCAGTAAGCAAGTGGAAACAAACCTCTAAAATGCACATACTGTCCTGTATAACAATTAACTGCAAACTAATTACCCTGAGATAATACAGCTAGAATTTTACATACAAGGTGCTTTGAGTTTTAGTGTCAAACTTCAGCAACTTTAATATTTATTTTTTAAATCCTTCTGTTTGTTAATCCCACAACTCAGAAAGTTAATTGTTAAATATCCAGGGAAATAGTTTATACTTAATTTACAAAAAAAAAAATCACCTCTGTACTATTTCTGTGTCATTGTAAATTCTCCAAGGGAATAGTGGATGATAGGTGTCTGAACAAACAGAATAAAAGGCTGTTCTCTAACTAAATAGCTAACCTCAATTCTCTCAGTGACCTTGGACATATTGCTTGGAATGTCTGCAAGAGTATAGTAACTGACTCCATTTAGGCTAAACAAGTGCTTTTGCAAATGTTTACATAGTCCTAATTGCCCAAACCTTTTACTAATGTTTCCCAAAGACATCATTTTTCATTTAGCCAATAAATAGAAACACTGTAAAAATGTTTGCTTAAAAAAAAAAAAAACCCTGCAAATAAGTGTTTCTGTCAAAAGAATTAAAAGGAATATTTTCAAATTAGATGTGACTATAGATAATTCAAACATGCTTTGACTATTAAGGCATGTCCAAATAAACTGCCTCCTTCTGAAACCAACTTAACTTTTTTGGGGGACAGCGGGTGGATAGGGGACAAATATCAATGTATATGGGACTCAAGTGAAATTACAAAGTTGACCCACAATCTTCAGTCTTGTTTCTTAAGTGTACTGAAATATGATATGCCCAAGTTTTATATGATCACACTACAGTGAAAATATAGACATCATATCTAACCTCTCAGTGAAAGTTAATTACTTTTGGACCACAAGATCTGGAATTAGAAGACCTGAACTGCCCATGCACTACTACTAGATGTGTGATTCCAGGCATGTCATTTGAACCTGAATTCTAGTTATTTCAATGCAGGTCAAATAAGAATCCCTATCCTACCTTCCCCGAAGGTTGTTCTGGAATGTAAATCAAATGACGTAACGTAGTGTTTTGTGAACTCAAAGGCAGGGTACAGGATGCCAACGGGGGTCATCCGGGGTCATCCGTATGGTACCAGGGAAAGGGTTACCACAGTCTCTTTGATTTCCTCCCATTATAAACCAACAAACTGGTGGAGAGAGTGGTGACAGCAGTCAGTTTAGGAAGCTCTGAGATAAGGTTTTAATTAACTCAAGGGTTCCTCCTGCACTGTTCAGGCAAAATGAGTTGCTGCACATCGGGCTTTCTGGTAGTCTTAGAGTGGAAGGATTCAGTAGTGCAAGATTCAGGGTGATTCAAAAGGAATGTCTCTTCTCAAAGAAGAAAAAACAAAGAAGTAAAATACTCCCTTGTCTCCCAAGTTCCTGTACAGGTAGGATACTCTGTCCCTCCTCCTTTCCTCTTCCAAGTTTCTTAAAGAGTTTTTTTTTTTATGCTTTCTGACTCCATTCATTCCTCCCTGCAGAAGCACTGATTCTGCCCCAGGTGAAACTGCACAGGCAGAGGTCACCAACACTTTCCTTTTGGCTAAACCCAGGAGGTTTTTCACTCCACCTCTGACTGACCTCTCAGCAGGATCTGACCTACTCAACACCCACTCTTTGCATTGCTCTCATGAAAGCACTGATGTAAGTCTCTTCTGGAATTTCTCCTTTATCTCTGGATGCTCCCTCTGGTACCCTGTATGAGCCCCCTTCCTATGCCCACATCATAATGTAGGTGTTCCTCCGTTTTCCCCATAACCCTCTTAATTAGTTCCTCTTCCACCTGGGTGATCTTCTCCATCCCCATGGCTTCGGCAGCAGTCCATGTGACAGATGAGAAACATTGTTATCCTGAGCTCTAGACCCACATGCAACTGCCTTTCAGACATCCCCTAACTCCTAACATGCACAAAACCAAACTCCTCATCTTACCCTCAACCTGCCCCTCCTCCTGGCATTCTCCATATAGTGAAGGATATCATCATCCTTGACCCTGCTGGCTCCCTCCCCCACAAATCACTCCAAATCGGCAAGTCATGCTAATTCTACCTCTGTGAGATCTGCCAAATTTATCCATTGCTCTCCTTCTTTATGGCCTTAGTTCAGACACTACCATCCAGTTTCCTCCCTTTAGTCTTTCCCTCCACTAATCCATTCGCCACACTGCAGTTCAGAGAGGGCTTTCTAAAATTAAAACCCTGTTCTCTTCTGGATAAATCATATACTCCTTAACACTGCCTATAAGAGCTCAAGTCCACTTACTTTCCTGGGCTTACCTCTTAAATCTCCATCGTCTCTACCCCGCACCCCAAAACACAAAGGCACACAACTTGGCTAATTCTCATTCAGCCTTCAGGTCTTTGCTGAGGTATCACTTCTTCCCTGACCTCCCACGTCCATTTTGAACATCCCTCTTGTGTGTTCCCATAGCACACTGATTTCCTCAATTATAATGCTTTTCACTCTGTGTAAAACTAGCCTGCTTACTTGTGTGTCTCCCTCACTAGACTGTAACCTTCATGAAGGCAAGGATTGTGCCTGTTTTCTTCAAGATTGTATTGCTGGTTCCAAGTACAAGAGGTATGTGCCACGGCACAAAATAAGTGCTCAATTCTTACTTGTTTAATTAACAAACCAATGAATCTCTGAGGGTGGAAGAGAAGTTGTTCTGGAAAAGTTCATGGGAAAAGATCAATTAGCTAATTTCCTGGAGCATAAAAACTGCTGGTTACCTTTCCAATGTTTTCTAACCTATAATATATGTTCCTTGTTCTATGAAAATCTACATTTATAATCACATCTATAGACTACAAGGTAAAATGGATATTTAGCAATTTCCCAGTTAGATAAATGTCCACAAGTAAACTGGATAATGCAGAACAGGGCAGCTTCAGTTTGTACTGAATTATAAATTGGTTACACTAATCACGGTAACTAGACAAATAAATCTCTCCCATACTCACAAATGTGGCATATAATCGGGGAATCCAATTTAAAACACATAACTCAAATTGACAGTTAATGAGTGTATGAAAAACAAACAAAATGTTAATGAAAATAGCATGCCTGACATCTCAATACAATGGCCTCTATATTTTGACTTTGGTTTTTGCTCATAATTCATGTTGCCATTAACATTAATTACCCTCATGGACCAAATAAACTTCATACCTTACTGTCAATATGAAGGTGAACTATGTAGGCTTGTTATTGCTGTCTGGTAATACCTACAGTAGCCAATGAAACAGAGCAAACACAATGCATGGAATTTACTACTGGTGGTTATTCTTATCACACTCTCACTCATTACTCAATTCTCTGCATTAGCTTGCCCCAGAAACTCCAAGCTAGCATACAGTTCCGCTACTTATGAACCATATATAAAATCCACTCTAAAAGAAAAAGGAAAAAGAAAAAAAGCAATTCCTTTCTAGATATCCCTCCACAGGGTTTCTTTTGAAGGGTTAACACTCCCCATGAAGAAAATCAGCATTTGGCTAACAGCCAGTGGAGCAACAGACACTTTCCATACTTTTCTACAGGTGTTGGAGGAGAGTGTAAAGTGAAAATAGAAAAGGGAGCTAGTAAGAAAAAAAAGAAGGAGTAGCAGTGGTCTGGGGCTCCTGCAAACTGTCTAGAGATGGAGAATGCTAAAAATTCTGCCCAAATGGTCTAACCTTTTCAGGTTTCTATTAAAATCAGGTCTTCTGAAACCAGTAATTAACGTAGTACCCCTCTACCTGCCTGTTTCTTAAATTTGTAAATGTATGACGTGACTTCAAGTATTACGGGAAGGCTGCATACATGATTAAACTGGAATAGAGTATATTAAGTATCTGATAAGTATTCAATAAATATTAGCTTTGGATGTTTTTTAATGCAGCAGTTACCGGCCTACATCCAGTTTGGTTTTCCTAGTAATAACATGCAGAGGGCTTTTTCTTTTTCTTTTTTGCTAATGGTTATATATCCATCACAGTTCTTTGTTTTCCACTTATATAATTAACCTGAGTCCATAGCCCAAAGCCTAAAATCCATCAATCTATGAGAAAACAAAGACAACGAAAGCTCAACCATGAGCTTCCTTTTTCTATCATTTCAGTATGATATTCAGCCATCCTTCCACCACCAAGCTTTCACTGATTACCCTTATCGAGAAATAAGTTATCCAACTTTATTTCAATCTTTCCAACCATATTTATCATATCCTATCTTCTAGTCTTTCTTTAAAACATCACTTCCTGCCATATATTAAGTTATTTATGGATTTTTATATTCTCTATTATTTGACTGGACAATGTCTTAGATTCATTGTATTCCCCACAACATAGAGTTTTAACAGCTTTTAAAATAATGTTTATTGATTATTATGGTTATAAACAATTACTATATACTTATTGTTAAACATTTTGAAAATACAGAAAGTATAAAAGGGAAAATAAACAATGCCTATTCATCCTCCAATGAGAAAAAAGCACTGCCCCATTTTGGCCCTTTCAGTCCCTTTCCTTATGTAGGTAGATCTGTCTGGTTTTTTAAACATAGTTGAGAGTTGACTGCACATACAGTTCTCTAGCCTATCTCCCCCCATTTAGCAAAAATTGATAAATACCTTTCCACACTGTTAAAACTCTTCATAAACATCCTTTTACAAATCTGTATAAAACCATGTCTTTTGATGATAGCACAATTCATTTAAACTGTTCCCCTCTTGTTGAGCATTTAGACTATTGCCAATATCTGACTTTTCTAACCAAAGCCATATTAAGCACTTGTGAACATTAACTTTTAAAATATTTCTCGTAAGTTCCTTTGGACAGACTGCTAGGAGTGGAACTACTGGATCGAGGAGTGGACACATTTAGTGAGACTTTTCGTACATTCAGCCAATGAGTTTTTCAGAAAGCTTTCACATCTGCGCACCCCTCACAGCATCTAAGAGTGTCTGCTCCGCTACCCACTACCTGATGTGGAGAATTAGAATTTTTTTAAATCTATGTAAATTTGAGAGCTGGAAAAATGGTCCCTTGCTGTTGTTTCAATTTCATTTCTTTGATTAATGGAAAGAGAATGCATTTTCACATGACTGTTAGCCATTTAGTTTTCTCTTGTATGGGTAGTCTGTTCCTGTCATATTAGTTTTCTTTTGCCGTGTAACAAATTCCCACAAGCTTAGTACCTCAAAACAACACCCATTTCTTTTTTTTTTTAATAAATTTATTTATTTTATTTTATTTATTTTTGGCTGCATTGGGTCTTCGTTGCCGCACATGGGCTTTCTCTAGTTGCGGCGAGTCGGGGCTACTGTTCGTTGAAGAACACCCATTTCTTACTTCGCAATTCTGAAGGTCAGAGTCTGGGTGGGGTTGTATGGGTTCTCTGCTCAGGCTCTTTTTCACAAGGCAGAAATCAAGGCGTTGGCTAGGCTGTGCTCTTAACTAAAGGTTCTGGTAAAGAATCCAGTTCTGAGCTCATTCAGTTTGTTGACCCTCGGTCTGAGGTTCCAGTTTCCACACTGGGTCACCCTCAGCAATTCTAGGGCTCCCGCATTTCTCAAGGCTGTCCCCATGCCTTCTCAAGTGTCACCTCCATCTTCAAAACAGCATCAGCATGTTCAGTTCTTCTCAGGCTTCAGATCTCTCTGATTTCCCCAGCCAGAGAATGCTCTCCTCTTTTACAGGCCTCTTTGATTAGATTTGGCCCACCAGCTAATTTCCCCATTTTAAATTCAACTGTGCCATATAAAGAAACATGATCAAGGAAGTGATATTGCATCATACTTACGGGTTCTGGGGATGAGGGTATGCAATCTTGGTGGAGGGGCATTTTCAGAACTGTGCTTGCCATAGGGTATTAGATGTTGTTTCTTATCATTTGTTTGTGCTCTTTGTGATGTCTTAATTTCATGAATTTACCAAATAAGTGAATCTTACTGATGACTGCCAGAAGTTGCATTTTCACAATGGCAAAGACAACTAAGGATGGGGCTGCTGCATGCTAATAACGATTCTGAACACAGTCGGCCCTCTGTACCCTTGGGTTCCACATCCACAAATTTAACCAACCACAGACTGAAAATATTGGGGGGAAAAAAACTCCAGAAAGCTCCAAAAAGCAAAACTTGAATTTTGCTGGGCACTGGGCAACTATTTACATAGAATTTACAATTCTTGACATAGAATTTACATTATATGAGGTATTATAAGTAATCTAGAGATGATTTAAATTATACCAGGGGATGTGCGTAGCAGAGGTTATATGCAAGCACTACGCCATTTTATAAGGGACTTGAGCATTGTTGAATTTTGGTATCTGGAACAAATTGGAACAAATTCCCCTATGATTGTATATGACTTTGCTAACATTGGTATTTTAAAAAGATTTAATTGTGGGGAAAAGTACATTACATAAAATTCACTATCTTAACTATTTTTAAGTGTACAGTTCCAAACTATTATGTACATTCATATTGTTGTGCGACTAATCTCTAGAATGCTTCATCTTGCAAAACGGAAACTCTATACCCATTTAACAACTCTCCATTTCGCCCCTCCCCCAGCTCCTGGCAACCACCATTTTACTTTCAACATTGGTATATCTTTATTTTATGTATTTATTAACAAACATGTATATCGCAATTACTACATGCACTGTTCTAAGAACTTTAAAAATATTAACTCATTTAATCGTCATAACAACCCTATGAAATCAGTACCGTTATTATTTCCATACTACAGATTAAGAAATATAGCAAATAAACTGCCCAAGGTTACACAATAGGAAGTGACCAAGCAGGAATTCAAACCCAGAATGGCTTTATAGTTCTTGCTATGAACCATTACATTGTGAAAATACTCACTGAAAGACAAACTCATCAGGCATTAATATTATCTCCTTGATGTGCATGACTTTAAAACACTTTTCTATGAGCAATTTAATCTAATATTCTTCTAGTAACTAAAAGTTAGACTATGTGACCAAGGTGACACATGCCTACTGACCTTTTAGCCCAATTTTGGTTAAGGCATTTGTTTTTGAAGTTAATGAAACAAAATTTGCCTTATATCTTAAGGTTTGCCAATTATAATTTATGTGTGGTATTTTATAATAAAGTATCTTATGAATGAATACAAATCATAATTCACTATGACTACTGAAATTATAATACTAAAGGAAAAAAACCCAGGTATTTCTCTTTTCCAAGAAGACAAAAACTTCCAAATTAGTTTACAACAGCATAGCTCAATCTCAGTTTAACCTAGTAAATTCAAATCTGTCCTGCTTTGCAAGCTATAACTCTAGACCAGTCTCAATTTGTCATTCATTTGTATATCTCAGTAGTAACACTTTATTTGAGGAGTGGGTCTGAAATGTCCTTATCTCGACCTTTTAGCTTAGTAATCCTTTCATGGAAGACCAAATCATGCTTGTCATCAGTCACATAGTGTCATTTACTGTATATTAAAAATGAACAAGGTCAACAGATGGAACAGTCGTTGTAGTCTGAAAGCCCCAGTTAGATGTGAGTTAAAAGCTCTGCTGAGGCTTGGTTTCTAAGACCCAGGAGGGGCGGCGGGGTACTAAAAACAACACACAGAACGGGATCAGCTATTTCAACTGCTTTCTACTTATATACCTGATTCATAAAAATAAACAGACAACGCATCATACAGTCTCCCCTCACCTATTATCCACTGCACTGCTGTGCAGTTTCCAGGATGAAATAGAAACCAGAGCATGGAAGAAACAGCAAAATCACCGCTACGCCAGGGAGCTTCTCGGATACTCACAATGCTGTCATCCCCACACCCTTCCCGCAGTGGCCAGTCCGGCAGCACAGAAGCAGGCAGATGCTCACCTGGCCTCCGGCTACTTCTCCCCCTTCACCTGCGGGGCCTGCAGCCTACTTCTGGCTGTGGTTCGGCTTTGGCAGCCAGCTCTCCTCCGGTCACGGCCCGTTCGGCCACCGACCATTCCGGCCCGGCTCTCTGTTTACAAGCGCTTCTTGCGGTCCCACACTTAAATGCTTCCTTCCAGCAGCTCAGGAAGCGAGACTCGGACACACAAGGTTCCAGGCCGCAAGGACTCGTCTTTCCTGCCTTAGGGACCCAGCGCCACTCAGGGCCTGACCGCACCCTCCCGGCCTCCTTATCTCTTTGTTTTCTTACGCACAGTTTTCATCACACACTTTTTGAAAACAATGGTATGTGCCTCAGAGTCTCCTCACTGCTCCTCCCAACGCACAGATGGATGTTTGCAATTGGAAAATTTCACTTGAAACATGCCAGGGACCAGACTTGTTATTTAGCAGCTCCCTTGGCTAAGAGAATTAGAAAGAGAAGTTCTTTCTGAAAATAGAACTATTAGAACCTAGAGATTGCTTCACATTTCAGGTTTGGAGCTGCGATGAAAATCAATTTTCACTCCCCTTTCATGGTGTAGCCAGCAGGTTGAAAGAGGATGGTTTTGAGAGGAGGTCTTAACCCCCATTCGGATTCCCAGCAAAACAGAAAGTGTGTGTGTGTGTGTGTGTGTGTGTGTGTGTGTGTACGCGCACTGGTGGGCAACCTGAGTGCTCCTTTGTGAGACACTCCAACCCAACCCACAGTGACTTTGGCCACGTTGCAAGAGGATAGGGTGGTCTTGATCTCGGAGAGACAGCAGTGAGTGGTCCTAAAGAGAGATCCTAGTTCCCTGCCCAGGAATTGAACCTGGGTAGCCTGGATGAAAACCAGGAATCCTAGCCAATAGACGTTAGGAGTGGCGGGCAGGGAGGGGAGGAGGGCTGTGCGCAACTTTTTGCTAAGATGGATCCCACTGCAGAAGCCTGTGGGTGTATGTCCACACTTATTATGGGGTGGCGCCCCCTCCCTTTTTGACCCTCAAGGAGCCTTTCTGCACATGCGCAGACAGGGAAGTTTTCCTTGACCTCAGGAGTGGTAGTCTTATCTCTTTACTTTAGCAGAGCTCAGCTTCTGCCACTACCTTTGCCCTTGGAGTGAGAACAAAGTTTCAATTTTACTCCACTTGACAAACACCAGCTGTCCAGCCCAAGGGCCCATCTGTCTCCTACCTCAGTCTGGCTGGAAGACCTTCCTTGAAGTCTCCTGCTTTATTCTCCATCATAGCACACTTAGCCATTTTCTCAATTTATAATTACCCATTTTTAAAATTTACCTGTTCTACTGGCTTCTCCACTCCCACTCCAGCCTCACCTATAAACTCCCTGAGGGCAGAAACCACCACATAATAAGCACAAAGCACAGTGTGTAATGTATATATGTTTGAATGAATGAACGAAGAAATGGACACACACAAAAAAATTGTCAAAGGAGGCCAGAGAAACAGCATGATAAGATTCGAAAAATCTGATTCCTGCACTCCCTTAAAGATTAATAAGAGAATCTTTAACCATTGAATTTTTTAAAATATCTCTTTTGGTTGATGTTTAGAGTTTAAATGTTTGTTTGAAAACTTATACTGCAATTCGAGATACATCTCTTGTTCCTTAAACATGCAGTGTTCTCTTTTGCCTCAGGACTTTTGACACTGGGTTTCCTCTGATGAGAGCTGTCACCCCTGCCCCATCCCTTTAGCCTGGCCAACTTCTTGCTTTTTAAGAAGCAAGTGGCATCACACCTCTCCTGGAAATCTCTGACAGAGAAACCGGATCCTGTAAACATGCCCAGAGGAACTCACATGTTCCTCTATAAATGCACTCATCACATTGTGCCAAATTCATCTATATACTCATTAGTCTTCCCAGGCCACTGATTCTCAAACTTCAGCATGTAACAGAATCTTCTAGAATAGTGCTTCTCAAACTTTAATGTGTGGGGATCCTGTTAAAATGCAGATCATGATTCAAAAGGTCTATGGTGGGGCCTTTGCACCTCTAGTAAGCTCCCAGGTGATGCCACATTTTGAGAGTCAAGGCTCTTGGATGCATGTTAAAAATGCAAATTCTTGGGTCATGCACCCAGTTTGGGGGGGGGGCGGCCTGAGAGTGGGGGGAGATTGCCAATTATAGGAGAAATTGACGTCAGGTTGGCTCATGGGTTACCAGAGAAACCAGCAGAGGGGCACGCCCCTCACCACCCCTCGGATCAGAACAATCACCAGCTGGGACCTGGGGCAAGTGCACAGGAAGGTCAGTCATGTGAGCAGGGTGTAGGTGCAGCAGGCACTGGTCGAGCAGAGGGTATACAGAGAGCAAGAGAACAGCTATCTTGAGTGGCCCGACCAGACACCTGTAGATTCTCATTCTGGAGGTCTACAAAAAGTCCTGAATTCTGTTATTTTAGCAAGTGCCTCAAAGTGCTCCTTATTGGACTATTCTTTGAGAAAAACTATACCAGTCTATGAAGTTGGAGGGCAGGGCCAATGCTTTGTGATTTATTTCCCACCATGCATTAAGCACAGGGTCTGGCACATTAAATGCCTTAAACAGCCACATTTACAGAATGACTGGATTTACTCATTATCACTAATATAGATTCTCAGTGCGATCCCAGAAAAGGGCTGAAAAGTCAAAGGCTGAGAACGATCTCAGCTGGGCAGTTGCTGGCTCTCAGGCCTCCATTTGGTCAGCAGGGGTCATTTTGCTCCTCTGAATTTAAATATTTAAATTCACATCTCTATTCAAAAGCCCCAGCTGCTTTTTTTTTTTATATATAGACTTTTATTTTGTAGAGAATGAGCAGAGAAGTACAGAGTTCCCAGATACCTGCTGCCCCAAAACACGCACAACCTCTCCCACTATCAACATCTTGCACTACGGTAATACATTTGTTACAGCTGATGACCCTATCTTGACACATCATTATTACCCCACATAGGTATACATAGGGCCACCTATGTATACCTTCTAGACCTTGCAGTTATACTGCCAATTAAATCCCTGTTTGCTAAAGGTGGTTTGTGTTGGTCTCTGTCATTTACAACTGAAAGCATCCTAATACTCCACCATTCCAGACTTATCTCCAGAATACTTCTTTTCTCCCACTCTATACTCCAGACTTACATTTTTTTACCACTCCTGGATACTCTTCCATTCATTCCCATTATCCTGCTTTAGGATCCCCCATTATATCCCCTCTGCATCCCCTGAAGGGCAGGGAGCTTGCCTTATTCATCTTTGTATTCTCCACACCACTTACGGTACCTAGGAAATGATCTTAATAAATGTGCATTAAAACAAAGTGAAATACCAAATGACATGTAAGATTTTATTATTGTATCTCTTCATTAAAATTTTTTCAACTTAGCTTTCCTTTATAAAATAATGGTCAAGTCCAGATTCAATAAAGCAATACTGTCTTCCAAGAAATAAAACAAAAGTTGCATCAAAAAATATTTTAAACTTAATCAGAAAATGTTGGTGCTATTTATAGCCTAGAATTTGCAAGCCAAGTATACTTCACCCCATGTGCACAGATATGCCCAGGTAAAGATGATTGGGATACTCACTGAGAGCAATATCATAATATTTGTTTGTCTCATTAGGTAAATTAAAAGCGTTTGAGATGTAGAATACTAAAGTCATAAATGGAGCAGCTTAAAAGTACAACTGAGCTTGCTCTTCAGCTGGGAGGCACCCGCAAAGACATCCCATTGCTGAAATATTGAAACAGTTGCATACAAGCTGGTAACTAGCTTCTGTCCCTAAGCTTCCTAAGTGTCACAAATCGCTTTCCAAGGAATTCCCTCCTCACCCATCCTAAGATTCAACACCCAAAGGATTGATACCTGACCCTTCTTTTGCATGAGAGGCAGGGTTCTTTCTGATTAGCCAATGATCAGGCCATATATGTTTTTGAGTCTTTTGCTATCACTTCTACAAGTAGGCAAACAGAAAAAAATAGTGAAAAGCCTTCAACGAAGCAAAATATTCAATGATTCCCCACCCTATTACCACATACTATGTCTTTTTTAACCAGAAAGATCAAGAATAAGTGATAGACTCTTACAAAAAAAGTCTTTAATTGGGCAATTTGAATGTGTTTCATTTTAGTCATTCAACAAGCACATATTACAGGAATTCATTGTTCTCCAGGTAGGTGGTTCATGGGTTCATGGTGGCTTGTATGATGGTTAGTACCAACCAGAGGCCTCCATTAAGAGCTTACCTGTTGATGGAATGGTCCAGAAAGTTAAAACCTTGTAAAAGGAAAACTTCTTCAATCTTGACATGGGACAGAACCTTTTTGTATGATATATTCTGAACTTCCTTCTGGGAAAACCTAGCATTCCTGATAAAATGCCTAAGAAATCTGCAAAGCTAGGTAAACTTTAACAGCATTAGGAGCTGCAGGAGTTGCTGCCCTTCAACACCTGGCCTGAAAGCTATCTGAGAAGCTTTCTCCCTGGCTATAGTCCTCATTTTGCCCCAAATAAAACTTAACTTACCAAAAAAAAAAAGAGTTGCAGGTTGAGTTCCCAGGAAGCAAACTCAGAGAGAGTTCAGCATGCAGGGAGTGCCCGTGGGATCAGCACGTGTGTATAGGAGGGGTGAGAGCCAAACTGGGCAGAGGGAAAGGTAGAGTTGTAAGGCCCAACAGCAGCCTTGCCACCCCCATGAAGACCTCTGAGACAGAGTGGCCTGTCAGAGGCTTTAGAATAGTCCTGAATCGGGCCAAGAACAAGTGGTGTGCTGGCAAATTGACTCTGAAAAAACAAAAGGCCTGATTTGTTACTGTCTGCCAATTTCCATGGTGTAAACACCACACGATGCCTAATTTCAAGTTCTGGATGTCGTGTCACTGAACATGGGGTTGGAGATGTGCACAGTCAGGTCTCAAGGGCCAGCAGAAGCTGGCTCCAGCACACCACTGGCCAAGACGGCCAGGTCTTTCCATGTCCACATCCATCAGTCAGTGGATGTGGGCTACTCTGAGAGGGAGCACGGTCTTAGGCAAGGTGGCCCTCTGCAGTTGATACAGTCCTTGGAGGGTTTGACCACTGAAGGCAATCTACTGCCACCACTTCCAGCAGCTGGGGCAATGAGTCCTTTTTTGATAGGGGATCTGGGCAGCCCATCACAGAGTCCACCGTACTTGCTCTGGGAAACAAGTCACCTGCCTACTCAACTAACTGTCAGTCAAGAGTCTAGTCATCTTTACCCTCTAGATGGAAAGATGTCCAGCAGTCCAAAACAGTAAATACCCAACAAGTGATAAAGGCAGAAGAAATTCCAGAAGTTCAGAAGATTAGAGGGAGGATGGAGCCACTCAGACAGGCCTCTACAAAAAACCAAGGGCTTGAGCCTACCTTGAAGGATAAGTAGAATTGGGGTAGAAAAGCAAAGGAGACTGAATGGAAGCCGCCTTGTCTTGTAATTAAAATCCTGGCTCTGGCGCTTATTCATTCTCAGGTCTTCACAAATTATTTTACTTCTCTGTGCCTCAGTTTCCCCATAGGTAAAATGGGGATGGTGACAATAATAATAATGTAATAATAGCAATAATATTATCTACCTCAAAGTGTTTTGAATAAGTTAGTTTACAGTAAAAGTTTGTATTAGTGTTTGGCAATATAAGGCCCCCAATAAGTGAGCTGTTATTTCATGGAGCTAAATGTGAAGATATTACATTGCACAGTGGTGGAAAAAAAAAAAATTACACACACATATACATACATACAAAGTTCATTTCACCAGAACCGGGGAGCTGAGCAGGTATACTCTGATATTTACAAGAGCCAGGGCAAGAAAACAAATGGATGCCTTCAGTTTCCCAGCCCAGACCCTGTCCTGCACCACAAAGCCCCAAATATGTTCATGCAGACAACCCGGCTGCCATGCCTAACTTTATTGACAGCTTTCCCAGCCATAGTCACTCCTCAGGCTTTTGAGAACACCCTGGCAGCTGGATTAGCACCCAGGAAGCCCTGGGGAAAAAGCCTGTACAGCTCTAGAGATAGACCCTTGGCTTTGGTACAGGGAATTCTGATGCCCCAGCAACCTGGTCTAGAAGGAGGAAGCTCTAGGTAGTCACCTTCTTGTCCAGAAAGAGATGTAGCCAGAGGAGGACCTAAAGCACAGAGCCCAGGTCAGCAGCCCAGTTGCCCAGATCTAAGGGTAGTACTTAGTAGTTCTACTGGGGATCAACCCTTATAATGCAATATTCCATCTTTAGTACTTATGCAATTATGATAAAGTAATCATGTCGTAAAAGAGGCTTTGCTATACTAGAAAAGGCACTGGATTGGGGATCAGGACCTCTGAATTATGACCTAGCCACAAAGTCTAGGATGATGGATTATGTTTATTATACTCGTTATAACTCAACACCAAACACCATGATAGTCCACAGTAAGATCTAATGAAAAATTTGTATTTGTAATGTCGAAGACTATTGAGTTCCAGAATTCAATTTGGTTTTAAGAGTAATTTTTAAGGTTGTTTTTTGTTTGTTTGATAAATTTATTTATTTATGTTTGGCTGCGTTGGGTCTTCGTAGCTGCGCCCAGGCTTTCTTTAGTTGTGTTAAGCGCAGGCGGATTCTTAACCACTTCGCCACCAGGGAAGCCCAAGCTTGTTTTTTTAAAAAAACTCTAACCCAAGGTTCAAGCCTATCCCTAAGAGCTGGATCCCCTTTTCCTTTCTTATCTGTTGTAAAATTCTCTCTCCTTCCCCACACACCCAAATGAACTTTAACACTATTCAGTCCTTTTCACCAGAATGGGAATCACTGATACAAAAGAGCCCAAGGCCCAAAACGCTTTCTTCAGTTCCTGCAGGAGGAGTCCTTATTTCACACATTTTAACGAATTATAATGCAAATGAAGCCATTACCCAACAGGTAGATTGTTAATGGTGCATGTACTAGAAACCAACATCTCTCAGATAGATATCACTTTGTAAATTCATGCTTTTGAAACTAAATAACATCAGAAATTAAATTATTCAGAAGGAACCCTACACATAAGCTGTTCACAGTCACTAAAATGAAAGGTAGATGTTAAAATGAATGAGAATGGAATGGAACATCCTCTTACTTTTTCCAAGCAGAATATTTCCTGGCCTGTGGTGCCTTTCTAGAACCCAGAATGAGAAAATAGCTTTTATCCTGTTGGCTGCAGTGTAATTGTTCTTTCCAGAAGTTGTCAAACAGGGTGTGTGTGTGTGTGTGTGTGTGTGTGTGTGTGTGTGTGTGTGTGTTGGGGACGCTTTGTGAGACTCGCTGAGCTGCGCATAACTCACTCCCATGTATTTGTGTAACTGGAGTCATCCCACTTTGTTATGCTGGCCTGTTTTCACACTCTGTTCAAAAACTTGAATTAGACCATTCTGGAACCCCTGAAAAAGTCCTGTAGGCAAAGAGCAGGTTCCAGCCAGAGTTGACTCACTTCTGTGTATCTGAATGCTGTTGTACACGTTTTTATTACAAAGTTGCTCATGACTGAACTTCTTCATACTTTCACGTGGGAGCATTTGACCCTTCCCAAATAAATGAACCTTGCCCTTTTTCCACATGCTCTGCCCAGGACATAATTTGTTTTTAAATATAACTACATAGTTGTGAAATAAAATTCATATTTTATGGCAAGACAAGAAAAATTTAAACAAAAAAAATTCTTCTCTGCCTTTTGGCCTCCCCTCTCCCCCACGTGCATTGTGTATTGGCATCACGCATCAACCAAGCCTCCCCCATGGGCAGGAATACCTGCTCAACCATAAAGAGCAACATTCTGCCAGCACCAACAAGACAACTCCTGAAAGAGAACATTCCTTCCTGATCTTGTAAGTGGTCACATGACCCCCCACAATGATGCTTAAATCTAGATTATGTGAACTGTCAATAACACGCCTTTTGATGTACAGCCCTCTGTCTCAAAAATCTTACTGTGCCTTTACTTCTAACGGGGGTGGGGAACAGTTCTCGGAGATTTCTGAGATGTTCTTCTTGGGTTATAATCCTCAAATTTGGTTTGAATAAAATTTTCCATTTCTTTCTTAGATCGACTGATTAATTTTTTTCAACATGGTTAGAAAAAAGAGTTGCAAGCATCAGGAGAGAGGGCCCTCCTATTAGTTTTGTCTTCTACTCTTTTTCTTCCACAATTATAAAGCTTTTCAGCTTTGAACAGTAGACGTGTATTGGGGTGACTATATTCTTTGCATGATTGTGGTTCAGGACTTGAAGTTTTTAGAGGACAGAGATAAGTTGAAAATCACATCCCACAGAAAAGCCTCTTCTGCAACCATTTGAGGGGGGTCCCTTGCCATTTTCAGGAATAGATTTTCACCCAGTAGATGACCCAGTAAACACAGTGATACCTTTGATTCCCGGGAGGGATGGGTTTATAAAGGAAGGGAGGAAAAGAGGAAGGAAGCAACATTTAAACCTGATCTCTACCCTAAACTGAGCTCCTCAACACACACACTCACACATACACACTCACTCACTCATTGGCACACAGAGTTTGCTATTCTTCAGCTAATGGGATTGGCACCGCTTAAAGCAGATTGCTAGGTCATTGTCTGCGACCACCGCAAGAGAAACATTATTTAAAGGCCATTCAGACCCTAAAAGAAGCGGCTGAGCAGAGCAATTATCGGAGACTCTCCATTAACTAGGGCATCCTTGCTCTTTGTCTGAGTTGGTTTAATAAGGCCCGCTAATGGAGCTGTGCGGGAGGGGGCCTGCTAATGGTTCTAGAAAAGCCCCTTCTTGGCCCCTTTATTTCTGGGGACCGTCTCTAGAGATGCTGACAGTAAAGCCATACTGCAAAATGACCTTTGCAAAAACTTGGTGTGGACCCCTCCTGCTCAGGACTCCGGTTTTCAAAATGAGGAAACATCTTTGTCTTTTTCTTTTTTATTCCAAGGTGATTTTCCCTCATTTCCTCTTACTGGTTTGTGGCCGTTTGGGTTTTGGGAAACTTGTCATTGAAAACAGCAGCACTCAGTGAGAATAAAGCAGAATGACACCCCAAGCAATTCCCCCTTTAGCTCGCCGCTTCTACTCATCTTCCAGGGGTCTACTTCTCCAGAAAAATCACTTATCCTATTACTCCTTTTAAGTCTGTCGTGCACTTACATTTCAAACTTAGGATGGCCCCCTGGATTCAAACTGCCGTATTATAATTAGCCAGCTTTATCAGCCTCCCAATTCTTTCTCCCTACAGCGGCCGTAGCAACTCTTTCAAAACAGAAATCTAAACACCTCAGTGGCTTCCTATTATGCGTAAGAATTCTTGATATTATCTATGAGACTCAGCATGGTTTGGACCTTTCTTCCTCTCTAGCAACATCTTGCATCATGCTTCTTTCAGCTATTTGATCCAGCCACTGGGATCTTTTCCAGTGATTATGTCCTGCTCATTCCTGCCACAGGTCCCTTGTACATCTTTCTGCCCAGTAAATTTTTGCTTCTTATTCTCCATTCATCCTTCAGCCCTCAGCTCAGTAGTCAGATCTTCAGGAAAGTCTTCCCTTACTACCCTTTCTAGGTCGACAACTTTTTTTTCAACGCTTATTAATTTATTTATTTTGGCTGCGCCGAGTCTTAGTTGCAGCACGCGGCATCTTCGTTGAGGCATGTGGGATCTTTTTAGTTGTGGCATGTGGGCTTCTTAGTTGCAACATGCGAACTCTTAGTTGCGGCATGCATGTGGGATCTAGCTCCCGACCAGGGACCAAACCTGGGCCCCCTACATTGGGAGCGTGGAGTCTTACCCGCTGGACCACCAGGGAAGTCCTGACAACTTCTATTTAATGCATTTATAACAACATATACTACTCCTTCACGGCACTTACTGTAATTAAACTTTTACATTTATTTGAATGGCTTACGTTATTTATAGTTACCTCCTCATGAGACTGTAAATGTCATGAGAATAATAAGCTCTATAAGCAATAACTATGTCTGGTTTTGTATATCATTATATCCTCAGTGCTGAGAACAATGTCTATGACCTGAGTGCCTGCCTATTTTCAATTTTTCAAACAAAGTTTGTTGCCTTAGAGGTTCCCATGACTATTATCTTTGAGAATTACCAATATCCCATATTTCCCCATATCAGTATAGAGGCCTGTGCTCCTTTCCTATGAGATTAAAGACTAATTTTCCAGTTTCAGGGATAGAACTAAAAGCACATTCTTATTCCCCTAATGAGTGGATCTTTATGCAGTAGCATAGATTCACAAGGCACAGATAAACACACACAAGATTTAATGATGCCTCCTGTCTCATCAAGACCCAGTGGGAAAGAGAATACGGTGTATAGCCAAAGAGGGGAGTCAAGGATTAGAGATTCTCAGCACTCCAGACATACTGGGACAGAGATGGGATGGGTGGGTAGGATGGTTCCAATTGTCTTTGGTCCCCATGAAAACTGGGGACTTTCTCTACTGGTTGGAGAAAGAAGGGTGGACCTCGGCAGATGCAGAGTAGCAGCACGGATTGGGTGTGTATTCTGTTGCTTGGGCTGTTCTGCAGAGATGGCCACCAAGGCTGCCCTATATGGGGCCAGCTGAGTGTCCCTTGACTTGCACTGAGTGGCATCAGGCATTCAAAGAGTGGGCTGACCAAGCCCATCAGTCCTTTTAAAAACTTAGGCTAGAAGTCAATCTCACACTTGCATTTTTCACACTTAGTTCTAGCCACCTAAATTCAGACTGCTCTATTATATTCAAGTTGCATCAGCCAGACTTGGGATTCCACTAATTAAGAACAGTTTGGTAATTAAAGAAAGAAAGTCATGCTATAAAGTTGTGTTTTCAGAGAATCTGAGGCTCCCTAAAGAAACTGTCCCCTTGAGGATGGCATGTCTGTTGTCCCTTAACCTATGTAAATTCACATGGTCACATGCATGGATCCCAGATGCATTCAAGTTCAGAACCAGGATCAGAAAGTTTTCTGGACCTGGTAATAGTGCAAATTGTTACATAATCTCTACCCCTGACTAAATTACTGAGAAAACCTGCAGACCTCCAAGCCTCAGTTAACATGTATCCTATGAACAGCTCTTGGCTCTCAAGCTGCAGAGGACACAGAAGAGAGTAACACAAGGTGCCCCCTATTACAGAGAACTGACAATCTATAGAAAAAGATACATGCTCTATAAAATAAATGGGGCAAGAGATATAATGAGTCCTAAGTTGTTGGGTTCTAGTCTAGTGTCTCTATAAATGTGGTCCACAACCTGTAGCATCAACATCACTTGGGAGTATCGTTAGAAATGCAGACTTGGGGGCCCTACCACGGTCCCACTGACTTGGAATCTCTGGGGGTGGGGAAACAGCAGGTTGACAATCTCTCCAGCGGATTCTTAAACACACTGAAATTTGAAAGGCATTATAAAAGTTGGGGAAAGTAGTCTGAATGAACTGAGAGCTGGGGGAAGAGTTTCAAGGAAACCCTTGAATTCAAGGGCCATCCTTGAAGGTCAGGTGAGTAGAATTTGGAATAATTAAGGGCTCAGGGGAGGGCATTCCAGGCAGAAGGAGGGGAAAATGAGCATGGCATGGAAGGGGCTGATTGAAGCTGAAGGTCTGGGGGTGGTATGGAGGCAAAGCCAGATCTTGTAAGGAAGTGAGTTTTAGAAAACATGTTACGCATAAAATACGAATATATGTATGCATATATATTCACATCTAGTTTTTTTCTCATTTCAAAGGTAATATATATTTTTTGAATAAAACGTAAGACATTAGAGAAGCATGTAACATAGAAAAAATAGAATGTTTCCCCATGACCTCTTCAAAAGGAAAAAAAAGGTAACATTTTGATGTAGATTCCCTTAGAATTTTTTCTATGCATACTCTAATCATCTCTCCCCCACAAAAAAAACAACAAAGTCTCCTCTGTTCACAGCTATGCAACTTCCTTTGCTCACTTCACAACACAATCCTCCATATCTGTGTCAGTCTTTCTCTGTTAGTCCTAAAGATCTACCTCATTCTTTCAAATGGTCCCATAGTATTCACTGTATAATGAGGTAGCAATGAAGCACCATGCTCTGTCACTGTTGGTTCTTATGCTGGGAAGAATCTGATGAGGGGGTGTTTTAGAATATAGTTGTGAAGATGGCTATGCTATGTGATGTGCTCAAGCTTTTAGAAGATCAGCTGGAGTGGAGGCCTGGGTGTCCAAAGCCAGCTCTTTACTGGAGTAATCATAGTCTACTATATCTATATATCTACATCTATATCTGTTTGTATATGTATGTATATACCTTATACATATATGTACATGATATTTATATCTATTCTGTATCAATATATGTATATCTTATATATATGTATATATGTATATCTATGTATCCATGTATATCTTATATGTATGTGTATACATATACGTATTGTATATGTATATCTATCTAGCGTTAAATTCCACATAAAAGCAAAATGGGGACCCTTACCCAGGGTTTTTTTTTCATTTCTTTTTATGGCTGAGTAATATTCCATTGTATATATGTGCTACATCTTCTTTATCCTTTCATCTGTTGATGGACACTTAGGTTGCTTCCATGTCCTGGCTATTGTAAATAGAGCTGCAATGAACATTGTGGTACATGGCTCTTTTTGAATTACGGTTTTCTCAGGGTATATGCCCAGTAGTAGTGGGATTGCTGGGTTGTATGGTAGTTCTATTTTTAGTTTTTTAAAGAACCTTCATACTGTTCTCCAGAGTGGCTGTATCAATTTACATTCCTACCAACAGTGCAAGAGGGCTCCCTTTTCTCCACACCCTCTCCAGCATTTATTGTTTGTAGATTTTTTGGTGCTGGCCATTCTGACTGGTGTGAGGTGATACCTCATTGTAGTTTTGATTTGCATTTCTCTAATGATTAGTGATGTTGAGCATTCTTTCATGTGTTTGTTGGCAATCTCTATATCTTCTTGGGAGAAATGTCTATTTAGGTCTTCTGCCCATTTTGGATTGGGTTGTTTGTTTTTTTGATATTGAGCTGCATGAGCTGCTTGTATATTTTGGAGATTAATCCTTTGTCAGTTGCTTCATTTGCAAATATTTTCTCCCATTCTGAGGGTTGCCTTTTCATCTTGTTTATGGTTTCCTTTGCTCTACAAAAGCTTTTGTTTCATTAGGTCCCATTTGTTTATTTTTGTTTTTGTTTCCACCTCTCTAGGAAGTGGGTCAAAAAGGATCTTGCTGTGATTTATGTCATACAGTGTTCTGCCCATGTTTTCCTCTAAGAGTTTGATAGTGTCTGGCCTTACATTTAGGTCTTTAATCCATTTTGAGTTTATTTTTGTGTTTGGTGTTAGGGAGTGTTCTAATTTCATTCTTTTACATGTAGCCGTCCAGTTTTCCCAGTACCACTTATTGAAGAGGCTGCCTTTTCTCCATGATATATTCTTGCCTCCTTTATCAAAGATAAGGTGCCCATATGTGTGTGGGTTTATCTCTGGGCTTTGTATCCTGTTCCATTGATCTATATTTCTGTTTTTTTGTGCCAGTACCATACTGTCTTGATTACTGTAGCTTTGTAGTATAAAGTCAGAGGGCCTGATTCCTCCAGCTCCGTTTTTCTTTCTCAAGATTGTTTTGGCTATTCGGGGTCTTTTGTGTTTCCATACAAATTGTGAAATTTTTTGTTCTAGTTCTGTGAAAAATGCCATTGGTAGTTTGATAAGGATTGCATTGAATGTGTAGATCAGCCAGAGTTTTTGAGAAGGGTCTTTTTAAGAAAGACCATTCTCAGCTCCACAAATTTGTCTCCAACACGTGGTGGTTTCTTGAGCTTGGCGGTGGAGACTTTTTGCCCCCGCCTGCTCCCCCCCTAGAAGTTTGGAAGTCTTTATAATCAGAAACTTCTTTCACTCTCTATTGCTGCAGCATGTGAGACTTTTCTTCTAGCATCTTTTTTCCTGAGTTCATCCTTCATGCCATCTTCCGAGGTGGGAGACATTAAGAAAACATATCTGATCATGCAAATTTTCACCAAAAAATATGTTCTTCACTTCACAACAAGAAAACAAGGGGAAAACAAGGGCCTAATACTGAAAGGGAAAGCCCTAGACTGGATGAAATGAAGAACTTCCTCAATATTAGGAGCTCTAGCATTAAAAACACCATCCAAAGAATGACCATTGCTTCTCTTCTTCCTCCCACAAGTTGCTTTGCAGGTGGGACCAATGACTCATAAGTGAATGGCAAGTAATAAATAGTGCTACCAGGGCCACAGCTGCTTTTAACTCTAGGCAAATTCAAGAACTTGAAAGACAGGTGGACAGAAAAAGGGATGTCAGTATTTACCTTTGCAGCAGACTGCTTCTGGATTTAATAGTCTTTAGAACTTATACTCATGGTGATTGAATAAGGTAATATACTGTTTTATTTTTTCTTGGTCACAGAAAAGGAAAGTAACAAGGGGAAAAATACTAAAATACAAAGTATATTAAATTTTTTTTAAAGTAGAAACATGAAGTATTGTGACCCAGAGCAATTCTAATTTCTACTACAACAGAATTAAGCATCTTTCAAAAAATGGTTTGTTTATATGGATGGTCCATTCAGATTATTATAACAAAATGTCACAGAGTAAGTAGCTTTCAAGCAACAGAAATTTGTTTCTTACCATTCTGGAGGCTGGGAAGTCCAAGATCTTGGCACCCTCAGATTTGGAGTCTGGTTAGGTCCACTTCCTCATAGAAGGCAACTTCTCCCTGTGTCCTCACATGGTGGAAGGGGCAAGGGAGCTCTCTCGGGTCTCTTTTATAAGGGCACTAATCCTCTCACTCATGGAAGCTCCACCCTCATGACCTAATTACCTCCCAAAGGCCCCACCTCATAAGACCTTCATCTTTGAGGTTAGGATTTCAACGTATGAACTTTAGGGGATGTAAACATTCAGAACATAGCATGGATTTTTCTCCTGTTATAGCACTGGAACTATGTATTAAAATTATAGTGATTCTTAACCACAGGTTTCTCCTTTTGGGAAATTCAACTATACCCCAAGTTTGTTTATTTCAGTACTTTTTTATAGCAACAAAAGAATTTAATAGCTAGCCCTTAATCTCCAGAGGGTTTACCTAAATGATATCCATTCTTCCCTCTCAAAAAAAAGCCCAGTTTTATTTGGGATGGCAATGAGCCCAGCTAAAAAACAAAAACAAAACCAAACACTTTATTTCCCACTCTTTCTTGCAATTAGGATAACAAGTTCTGGCCAATGAGATGTAAGCAGAAATCTGATGAATGAGGCTTCTAGGAAAGCTACTGTTTTCCTCATTAAAAAAAAAAAGACAGATTGGCTTGTTATGAGCATTTTGCCTGTGCTTTTCCTGCTGCACATTGAGGGGAATGTCAGCGCAGGATCTTGAGGTTTAGAAGTTACTTGCTGAACTTAAGGGAAAAAGACAGAAGTGAAGGATGTTGACACAAAAAACTAGAGGGAGCATGCATCACTGATGGCAACACGGAGATACTCTACAGCCGTGCACTGTCCATTACGAGAAAAAAATATTCCCCTCACTTGCTTAAACCACTGTACTGGCTTCCTGATACATGGAGTGAGGGCATAATGCTAACTGATTAAACCACAGTCCTTTCTTTGGAGGATAATTTGGAAAAGAGAGACCTAGGGCCTGGCATTCAGTTTCACCCCCAGATTTACAGAATTATTAAAACCAGCGGTCGCCCAAGGGCAGAGCAGTGGGAGCATAATGAAACCAACAAAAAGTGTCTGCTTTTTATTATCACCATGTTCCAGCAAATGTAACAGCCAGTGATAAAATACTCCTCCCTGAAAAATATCTTCGGCCTAAATCCTAAACAATTGCTGAAGTTCCTGAATTTTAATAAGACACATATAGACATCAACTTAGCACATTTTATGACTTGTCCTTTAGTAAACGTTGTATTCTACATGGGCAACAATTACAAGAATTCTTAGTTATATACTGGGCTTCCAACACACGGGCACACACAAGCTCATTGAAAGGTAACTTTATAACGGTTCAGGATTTTTCCAACTCACTTTAGGGACCGAGTTTGTGTTGCCAACCCCTGTGGTACCACAAATGCCTGTGTTTAAGCAGTACATTTGACATAAGTATCACGGTGATTGCAAAGACAAAGAATCAGAACATGGGTTGACTTCTGTCATTCTTTGTGACTATTTGAACTTTTGGTATTTAAAATAGAAAAGAGTGAAACAGTGCAAACTGCAAGGTGAATATTTCTGATTGGCAAGTGCAAAATTTAGTTTATACATGAAATGTTTTACTTAATTCTAATATTATCTTTAAAATAAAACTTTCTTCTTGTTTTTAACCTTGTTAGTCTTTTGCAATTATTATTAAATTGTAATGGGTTTTTTGTCTTCATTATATATATTTTATTCATAATTTTGTTTATGCGTTTATTTTAGTATCTTTTATGGTTCTGGTAGTATAAGTTATATCCTTTATAAAAGCCTTGCAATATTCTTACTAGAAGTCAAGATAAAAGAATACCAAATCAAGCTAGCCAAGGATCTAAGTTATCCATCTACTGAGTTTTAGTAAAAATACAGGATTAGGATTATTTTCCTTTGGAGAGTCAAACCTGAGACACTTGCCATCAGACTGACATTAAATTGTAATGTTTTAATTCATTACTGTGACTCACCAATATGTAGGTACAAGTTTTTTCCTTTTTTGACTAAAACCACACATCATTGTAATTTAAAAATTAATCCATATTTCTCTTTTTTTGTAATGTAATTTTTTTTTCTTTTTCTTTTTTTTTGCGGTACGCGGGCCTCTCACTGTTGTGGCCTCTCCCGTTGCGGAGCACAGGCTCCGGACGCGCGGGCTCAGCGGCCATGGCTCACGGGCGCAGCCGCTCCGCGGCATGTGGGATCTTCCCGGACCGGGGCACGAACCCGTGTCCCCTGCATCGGCAGGCGGACTCTCAACCACTGCGCCACCAGGGAAGCCCAGTGCTGCCTTCTTGATGTGCCTCAGCTCATCCCATCTCTTCCTTCCCTCTAAGAACTAACACTGTGCCAACACTTGTCATAATAATTTCCTTGCTTTTATTTTATAATTTTATTACCTATGTGGCAATGCATTCCTAAATGATTTAATTAGTATTGACTTTTATTAACCACATTTAAAAGGAAGTTTATATCTTTTCGTGACTTGCTTCTTTCACTTAATTTAAAGCATCAGTGCCCTCCACTCAAACAGGCACATGCTCCCGCAGCTGAGGAAGTCCGATTTATCACTGGCTGTGGTGAGGGAGAACGCACAGCATGAGGAAGCAGGGGGCATCTCAGTAAGAAGATGACCAGATTTATTATAGGATTTCGTCTTGTGTTAGGTGATTTGAGACAGAGAGTTTAAGGAAGCAGAGCTTTGCTCTGGTTTGAATCCCCCTGGCAAGGAAATGGGGGTAATTCTGTGACTGGGTATTACACCACATCTTACCTAGAAGGAAGGAAGACTTGGGAGAGATTGAAGGCTTTTGCCCAAGGAAGTGAGGCGACATGATGAAACAAACCAATATTTAATGAATATTGAACCAACAGTGTTTCAAGCTAGACTGCACTAGGGCCTGGGCATGAGCAAGCCATGCATAGCTGATTTAGAAAGAAAAAGAAGGGTCAGGTCTTAGACACCCTAAGACAGGAAAATTAGATCTGTAAACTGGCTATTTCGTTTAAGGAAGAGACCAAAAGAAAGAAGGTCAGTCATTCAGTCAGATATGCTGAGTTGACCTTTGATTTATCATATCTAAAAATGTCAGACAAGTCCTGTTTGTGTTTTACTGGATTATGGCTTTGGCAAAGTGGTTCAAATCAGTAATGGAGACATGGGACCATAAGTCATAGAAACTAACTAAACATTAACTCCCCTCCTTTTCCCCCCAAAACTATCTCATTCTCTAGGAGTTTTTGTCAATTTGCCTTCTTGTAACCAATCAAGAGGCAGTTTAGTGTGGTGCAAAGATCATTTATTTTTTTCAGAAAAATTAAAACCTTCAAACATATGGGAAAAAAATACAAGAATTAATATAACAAATTTATGTGTACCCACTATCAGAATTAACAAATGTTAATATTTTGTGATATTTGCCTTTGATATTTTATTAAGAAAAAATTATGGATTCAACCCAGTTCCATTCTCCTTCCTCCATTCTTAGAGGCAGCCATGATCACACACTTGATGTTTACTCTTTGCTGTCTGTAAGTTTTGTTTTTTCTTTTTCTTTTGAACAGTGTTTCTCACCATTTAAAAAAAAATTATGTATTTATTTATTTATTTTTGCCTGTGTTGTGTCTTCATTGCTGCATGCGGGCTTTCTCTAGTTGCGGCGAGCGGGGGCTACTCTTCATTGTGGTGCGTGCGCTTCTCATTGTGGTGGCTTCTCTTGTTGTGGAGCATGGCCTCTAGGTACGCAGGCTTCAGTAGTTGTGGCACGTGGGCTCAGTAGTTGTGGCTCGCGGGCTCTAGAGTGCAGGCTCAGTAGTTTTGGCACAAGGGCTTAGTTGCTCTGCAGCATGTGGGATCTTCCTGGACCAGGGCTCAAACCCATGTTCCCTGCATTGGCAGGCGGACTCTCAACCACTGTGCCACCAGGGAAGCCCTCTATAAGTTTTAAAAATTAACAATTGTATGTATTTAAGGTGTACCACATGATGATTTGATGTTTATATATCCATAATAAAATGATTACTAGAGTCAGGTTAATTAACATATTATTTCTTCACATAGTTACCATTTTTTGGTGTGTGATGAGAGCACCTGAAATATACTTTCTTTGCAAACTTCTAGTATTCAATACAGTATTATTAATTATAGTCATCATGCTATACATTCTATGATTTTTATACTGCTACCATATATATGGGTCCCTATCCAATATACAATATTATTCAGTATGTTTTAAGAGTTTACAAGAGGGAGGTCCCTGGTGGGCCAGTCGTTAGGACTCAGCACTTTCACTGCTGTGGCCCTGGGTTCAATCCCTGGTCAGGGAACTAAGCTCCCACAAGCTGTGCGATATGGCCAAAAAAAAGTTTACAGGAATGTAACTTATGTAAAATGCATACTGTTGTTGCTACATATATTATATAATTAATGTCATTACAATTTCTCAATTTTATGTTTTTATTATTATCCATGTTGTTACATATAAATTTGGTTCATTTGTTTTAATTTTTATGATGTTAATTTTTATAGAAGTATAATATACAGAAAAGTATACAAATTTTAAACATACCACTTGATGAATTTTCACAAAGTGAAAATACCTGTGTAACAAGAAGCTAGATCAAGGAAAAGAACATTAACAGTGCTCAAAATACCCTTTTGTGAATGACATAATGCCACTTGCAGCAACATGGATGGACTTAGAGATTATCATACTAAGAGAAGTCAGTCAGAAGGAGAAAGATAAGTATCAAATGATATCACTTACATGTGGAATATAAAATATGACAAAAATGAACCTATATATGAACCAGAAACAGACTCACAGACATAAAGAACAGACTTGTGGTTGCCAAGGGAAAGGTGGGGTGGGGGAGAGATGTATTGGGAGTCTGGGATTAGCAGATGCAAACTATTATATATAGAATAGATAAACAACAAAGTCTTACAGTATAGCACAAGGAACTATATTCAATATCCTGTGATAAACCATAATGGGAAGGAATATGGAAAGGAATATATATATGTATAACTGAATCACAGTGCTGTACAACAGAAACTAACACAATATTGTAAATCAACTATACTTCAATTAAAAAATTAAAAAAAAAAACCAAAAACCAGAAGTGTACACTTCTGTTCACTATGTTCCTCCCCCAGAGTAATCACCCCATCAGCATAGATTTGTTTTATCTCTGTTTAAACTTTTTAGGAATGTAATCAAAACAGAGTACTTTTTCTGTATCTGACTTCTTTTGCTCAACATTACGTTTGTAGGATTCATCTATATTGGTATTTGTAGGTATAGTTCATATCTTTCCATTGCTTTATGAATAAACTGTGTATCATTGCTTTATCTATTGTTTGAATACACCACATTTCATTTATCTGTTTTACTGTTGATGGGTATTTGAGTTGTTTGAAAATTTTTGCCATTATAAATAATGCTGCTATGAACATGTATTTTGGTGACTAGATGCATGCATTTCTGTTGGGTATATAGAAGTAGAATTGCTGAGTCCAGCTTTTTTTTTTTTTTAAATAGATTTATTTATTTTATTTATTTATTTTTGGCTGCATTGGGTCTTTGTTGTTGCGCGTGGGCTTTCTCTAGTTGCAGCGAGTGGGGGCTACTCTTCCTTGCGGTACGTGGGCTTCTCATTGCAGTGGCTTCTCTTTTTGCAGAGCATGGGCTCTAGGCACGTGAGCTTCAGTAGTTGTGGCTCACGGGGTCTAGAGCACAGGCTCAGTAGTTGTGGAGCACGGGCTTAGTTGTTCCGCGGCATGTGGGATCTTCCCGGACCAGGGCTTGAACCCATGTCCCCTGCATTGGCAGGTGGATTCCTACCTGTTGTGCCACCAGAGAAGCCCACTGAGTCCAGCTTTAACAGATATTGCCAAACACTTTTCTAAAGTGGGTGTACCAATTTACAATCAGCACAATCCTAACAGTCATATATGAGAGTTCCAGTTGCTCCATATTTTCATCAATACATGGCATCGTCAGTCCTTTTCTTTTTAGTTACTCTGGTAATAGGTAGGGGTGTCTTGTTCTAATTTGTATTTGCTGTTGACTGGTGAGTTTTAATACATTTTCCTGTGTTTATTGTACATCTGGATTCCTCCTTTGAGAAGTTCCTGTTCAAATCTTTTGTCTGTTTTGTATTTTGTTGTGTTTTTTAAAGAATCGATTTGTAGGATAAATGCATTGCTGATAATTTCATTTATCTGTGGTTTACCTTTTCATTTTCCTAGGGATGTCTTTTAATGAATAGCAGTTCTTAATTTTAATATAGCCCTATTTATTAGGCTTTTTCCTCTTTATGGTTAATTTTTTGTGTGTCCTATTTAAGAAATCTTTTCTTATCTCAAGGTCATAACGAAGCTTTATTTTAAAATTTTTTAAAATAAATGTATTTGTTTATTTATTTATTTATTTATGGCTGCATTGGGTCTTGGTTGCTGTGAGCAGGCTTTCTCTAGTTGTGGTGAGCCGGGGGCTACTCTTCATTGCAGTGCATTGGCTTCTCATTGCGGTGGCTTCTCCTGTTGTGGAGCATGTGCTCTAGGCATGTGGGCTTCAGAAGTTGTGGTCTGCGGGCTCCACAGCACAGCTCAGTAGTTGTGGCACAAGGGCTTAGTTGCTCTGCGGCATGTGGGATCTTCCCGGACCAGGGCTTGAACCCGTGTTCCCTGCATTGACAGGTGGATTCTTAACCACTGTGCCACTAGGGAAGTCCCAGAAGCTTTATTTTTAAACCAGGGTTATTTTTTTAAACTGATGTATAATATTTCATCTGCTGATGGATATTTACATTGTATCCAATTTCTTGCTGGGGTATATATATTTGTAAGAGCATAGGCTTTGGACTCAGATTTGGGTTTAGATCCCACAGTGTCATTTCACTGCTCTGTAATATTAGGCAATTCACTTAAGCTTTCTGATTTATTTTACCTCATCTGAAAAATGGAGATAAAAATGGAGGTAACAGGGGCTTCCCTGGTGCAGGGAAGACATGGGTTCTAGCCCTGGTCCGGGAAGATCCCACATGCCGCGGAGCAACTAAGCCCGTGTGCCACAACTACTGAGCCCATGCGCCACAATTACTGAAGCCCGCGTGCCTAGAGCCCATGCTCTGCAACAAAAGAAGCCACCGCAATGAGAAGCCCGCGCACCACAAGGAAGAGTCGCCCCCGCTTGCCACAACTAAAAAAAGAAAGTCTGCATGCAGCAACGAGGACGCAATGCAGCCAAAAATAAATAAATTTATTTTTTTAAAAAATGGAGGTAACAGAGCCTATTGCTTGTTGTAGGCAAATCATATTACTTTTTCAAAGCAGAAATAGCCCCCTTTCTATAGCCCAGAATCTTTAGATATTAGAATACAAATTTGGGGGACTTGAGGCTTTAAAATCTCTTTATTGAAATAAAGTAAATATCACATGATAAGTTATTTAAGCAATAAAAAATATATAAAATACAGAGCAAAAACTTTCTCTTTGCTATTCAGTCCTTCTCTCTTCAATAGTTACTTATGTATGCTTCTAGAATGAGAAATTAACTATAAATCCATATTGACAGATCTATAGATAGCTACCTTAAAATTGTATGCAAATGAGTTTGAATTCTTTTCTACCACGGTGGAGCTCTGTAATCTTGGGCAAGTTACTTAAACCCACCTGTGCTTTTCTAGTGTTGTCATCTATAAAATGGAGGTAATAATAATATTAAGAATATAGGATTGCAAAAAGGATTCGGTGGGTCATTGCAGGCAAAGCACTTAGAAGAGAATTTGGCACATAGCTAGCGCTCAATAAATAATAGTTACTTTTATTGTTTTCTTGGAGATATTTCCATGTTAGTCCATATAACTTCATGATCTTTTTTAAAGGCCGTATGTACAATACTTAAATGGGTACCTCCAGATTTTCAGATTTTCCTATTACACACGATTTCCTTCTATATGCAACTTGGCAAGTTTTTGCAACAATTATCAGTAGAGTAATTATTTGAGTTTGAATTGCAGAATCAAAAGATGTGGTGTATTCAAATTTTGAAAGATACTGCTAAATTGTCCTCAAAAAAGGGTACCAATTTGTACTTCCACCAATTGAGTACAAGAATGCCTGTGTCCTATACTATTAACAATATTCATTATTTATTGAGTTTTGTAATGTGATGAACAAATTCAGTATACCTCATTTTAAAAAATAAGATTAAAAAATAACAGCTTTATTGAGATATGTCACATATCAGACAATTTGCATATTTAAAGTACAGAGTTCAATGGTTTTAGTATATTCACAGAAATGTGTAATCATGATCACAATTTTCATGACCTCAGTAAAAACTCTGTAACCATTAGTAGTCACTCCCATTTTCCCCCAACTTCCACTCCCCTAGCCCTAGGCAATTATTATTTTACATTTTATCTCTCCAGGTTTGCCTATTCTGGGGATTTCATGTAATTAGAGTCACACAGCATGTTCTTTTGTGTCTGCCATCTTTCACTTAGCATAATGTTTTCAAGGTTCATTCATTGTTGTAGCAGTTATCAGTACTTCGTTCTTCTTTATGGCTGAATAATATTCTGTTGTATGGATATACCACATTTCGTTTATCCATTTATCTGTTGACGAGTACTTGGGTTGTTTACTCTTTTTGGCTATTATAAATTATGCTACATTTTATTGCTAAAAATATTTCATTGTATGGATATACTCTTGTTTTAATATGTAATTATTTAATTGTGAAAGAGATGATTTTAATATATTTGACCATTTTCCATTTGATTTGCTTTTACTCATTGAGTTGTACAAAGTGTTGTATATTAATGACTGTATCTCTTTGTTTGCCAACTATATTGCAATAGCTTTTTCCAGTTTGTATATGTTCAGGTTTATTTTTCTCTTCCTATAAGACTTTAGGATTATGTGTCTTACTTAGAAAGTCTTTTTATATGCCAATATTATTCACCAAAGAAATTCATCAAAGTTCTGAACTCTTTCAAAGACTATTATAATTTTATTTTTTTAACACTTACAGTCTTTAAATCTTCTGGAAATTTTTGGGTTATAAAGAGTGTGATAAAGGACCTATTTTATTTTACTTTTTATTCCTAGTCTGTTTACCTGTCACTATTTATTAACTAATGCATCTTCCCTTCTTTTCATCTACCCCAAATTTGACACATCTACCTTTTCATATATTAAATTCACATATGTATTTAGATTTATTTCTGATCTTTCTATTCTAGTCTATTGAGCTATCTATTTCTTCTCTAGAATATTTTGATTATTATAATGTTATCATATATTTTAATATATGGTTGTATTAATTACTACCCCATTATTCTTATTTTTCAGAATTTTTCTAATTCTCCATTAACATTCTTGATGAACTTTAGTATTAGTCACGTTCAAAAAAATCATCTTGATGCTTTATTTGTCTTTGCATTGAATTTATAGATCAGTTAAAGAAATTAATGCTTTATAATTGCAAATAGTCTTCTCTCTTAATCCTGCAAGCAAAGAAGGAAAATCTGAAGTGGAAAAGGAAAAGGAAGATAAGGAAGAAGAGACCATTTTTCTCATAAATCACATCATAAAATGTAATGTAAAGTGCATTTTCCCTCTGAATAGTGCAAAACACTTTAAAAATGTTACCTCAATCTCTAAAACATCCCAACATTATGCAATCACTATTTCTTTCTTTCTTTTTTCTGGCCTTGCTGCATGGCTTGTGGGACCTTATTTCCACAGCCAGGGATTGAACCTGGGCCCCGGCATTGAAAGCGCCAGGTCCTGACCACTGGACCGCCAGAGAATTCCCTGCAATTACTATTTGTAATTTATAGACTGAAAGTGCAAGGCAGAATCTTGACCAAGTTCTTTAACTTTTATATATTTATTCTTAAATGATTTCCTTTCTTTTTTTTAGTATATATGAAGAACTGAAGGTAAATGTTTCCTGCCTTTAGGCTTTTGGCAGCTTCTGCCAGAGTAAAATGAAATAATAGATGGAGTTAAGAGAAAAGCTACCTGGGCTTCCCTGGTGGCTCAGTGGTTAAGAATCTGCCTGCCAATGCAGGGCATACATGTTCGAGCCCTGGTCTGGGAAGATCCCACATGCTGCAGAACAACTAAGCCCATGTGTCACAACTACTGAGCCCGCGAGCCACAACTACTGAGCCTGCGTACCACAACTACTGAACCCCGTGCTCCTAGAGCCCGTGCTCCACAAGAGAAGCCACCGCAATGAGAAGCCCGCGCACCACAATGAAGAGTAGCCCCCGCTCGCCGCAACTAGAGAAAGCCTGCGTGCAGCAACGAAGACCCAACACAGCCAAAAATAAAAACAAATAAATAAATTTATTAAAAAAAGAGAAAAGCTATCTATCTATCAGTACAGATGGAGATGGAGTTAATAGTGATTTTATTCTGATACAAGCCACTTTATGTAAATTTGACTCTTATCCCAACTTTGACTCTTATGCCACTGTCAAAATTATTTCCAGGTTATCCAAAGTGATGTGTAATAAACAGAAAAATAAATTAGCTCTTTCTTAGCTTCTCATACCTCTTAATTTTGAACAGTTTCTTTTGGAGTATCATGAAATTAAAGGTTATTTTCCTGCAATTTTTTTCCTCCTAAATATTTGGATAACATACTGGGGTGACTAAATAGATAGTTCACATCTACCATGAAGACAGCCAATCTGTAAAGAAAAGCTAAGAGAACAGGGAGTCCAAATGCACTTGGAGTACCTGGAAATTACACCTGGCAGCCAGCAACCTTTTGTGCTTCTTTGTTGTACTGTATTTTCTGGCAGCGGGCTTTCAAGGGAACCTTTATTTCACTGATTACTAAATTAGTGTTGGATTTAATGAGAGAGATCTGTCCTTTTATTTGTGCCTTTTTTCCTTCTTCTTCTTACTTAAAAAAAAAAAAAAGGATCAGCATCACAAAAGCTTTGTACATTTCTAGTTTGCTTTTGATGATGTGACCATTTGCTCCCATCTATCTCCATGGTAATAAGCTTCTTCCACCCCCACTTTTCGAAGCCTCGGATACTTAGGAAGCTTCGGTACTGGAATAGAGTTGCATGCTAAAATAATACTGAGAAACAAATTGGTCTCTGTAAATAGGCCCCATCTTCAAAGCATTCAAATATTCTTCAAAATGCAATCCATTTTTCTTTGCTTGAAAACAGGTCTATTTTAGATAAAATATTGGAAAGTAAAATTTGGCATCTCAGGAAATACATCTTAGTAAGTGCCCATATTCCAAAACCAGACTTAGACAGAATTTCAAAATTAGAAGAGGCCTCAGCCTTCATCTAGTCCAAGATTTTTACTGCACGCTTGAGGAAACTGAGGCTTAACAAAGTTCATTGTCTTTTTCTAATCATAACTTGGGACTGTCTCCCAGCAAGGTATTCTCTCCTCTGTTACCAGTATTTCGACAATAGTAATAATTATAATTAATGTTATTAATAACAATCATTATTAGTAGTAGTAATAAAAGAGATAATGCACAGAAAATGTTCTATGTTCTATAAAGCGCAAATCACTATTATTATGTCTATGCTAGGCAAATTTTCACTATAATTTTAAGTTCTTTAGAAGTTGATCTTTCAGCTTTCAAATCATATTCTCTTTTTTTTAAATAAATTTATTTATTTTATTTATTTATTTTTCACTGCACTGGGTCTTCATTGCTACACACGGGCTTTCTCTAGTTGCGGTGAGCGGGGTCCACTCTTCGTTGCAGTGCGCGGACCTCTCGTTGCGGTGGTCTCTCTTGTTGCAGAGCACGGGCTCTAGAGTGCAGGCTGTGGTGCACGGGCCCAGTTGCTCTGGGGCATGTGGGATCTTCCCGGACCAGGGCTCGAACCCATGTCCCCTGCATTGGCAGGCAGATTCCCAACCACTGTGCCACCAGGGAAGCCCCTATATTCTCTTTTCTTTAATTTTAATTTATTTATTTTTGGCCGCACAGCACGGGCTTGCGGGATCTTAGTTCCCTGACCAGGGATCGAACTCGTGCTCCCTGCAATGGAAGTGTGGATTCTTAACCACTGGACTACCAGGGAAGCCCCTCAAATCATATTCTCTTAAAGAATATACTCATAGGGACTTCCCTGGTGACGCAGTAGGTAAGAATCCTCCTGCCAATGTGGGGGACATGGGTTCGAGCCCTGGTCCAGGAAGATCCCACATGCCGCGGAGAAACTAAGCCCATGCACCACAACTACTGAGCCTGCACTCTAAAGCCATGAGCCACAACTACTGAGCCCATGTGCCACAACTACTGAAGCCCGCACACCTAGAGCCCGTGCTCCGCAACAAGAGAAGCCACTGCAGTGAGAAGCCCACGCACTACAGTGAAGAGTAGCCCCTGCTTGCCACAACTAGAGAAAGTCCGTGCACGGCAATGAAGACTCAATGCAGCCAAAAATAAATAAATACATAAATTTATTTTAAAAAAAGAATATACTCATAGAAGTCAATATTCCAAATATATATACACACATGCACATATATATACACACATATATAGTTGTAGCATATAAATAAAATATAACAGTGGTAATCTCTGAGTAGTGGTTATGATTGTTTTCATTTTTATAATTTTCTGTATTAAAATACATTTCTTATAAGAAAAAAGTTTTTTAATTTTAGGGAAAAAATCTGCACATTTGTTGCTTAAGATGTAAATCATTCATATTTGGCCCATGCCACTGTTCTTTTCCCACAAAAACCAAAATAATTTATGGTTCACAATAGATACAGATATTCTGCTCTGCTTTACCTACTAAGACTCAGTGCTGGGGCCTGCAATGGCCGCGCTTCTTCAGAATTCACAAAATATCAAGGATTCTCACTTAGCAAGGAAAGAATCGACAGCAAACCCAAGGTCTTCATAAAGAATATCCTCTTCACGGGTTTTGTTTTTTTTTTTTACCCACGTTTGGCTTATTGTTTTGTTGAAGAGCTACTTTTAAGGTAAAGATAACATTAAATAGTACTCCTATGAGCTGTTTAACCCCTCAAAGTACTTCACATACCTTAACCCATTTATGGTTTCATTAACAGATGTGTTTGATCTTGGAGACTCATCACAGTTCCACAGACAAAATGCAATGATTAATTGTATCTTGGAAATCATGGGAAACTCTCTGGGAACAAAGAGATGTCCAAGAATAACGATAGATGGGCCACGGTATCTGACATGGTGACTGTCTCCAGCACAGCATCCTACCTATGGCAGATGCTGAGAAAGTGTTCCATGACTAAGAGACTCCAAATCAGAGATCACATCAGGGCTTGGTTATCATTTAAAGCATCTGCTTCCCAATTAACTAACACCCATGGGCCTGAGCCAGTTGCTAGCTATAAGTTCATCTCTGCTCTTGGCCACGTATAACATTGCAAACAACCGAGATTAACTTCCATTAATTTTTCCCTGCTTGATTGCAATTGAAATCAACTAGATCCAAGCAGCTTTTATTAAGTTAACAGTAAGAGTGATTTAATTCTCTTTATAGAAAGATAATGCTTGAGACCTTGAGAAATGATCAAATGGTCATTTACCCTCCCTTCTTTTACACCTGGCTTTAACATCTTTCTGGGAACAACTCTAACTGGAGACTACAGAAGAATAGAAAAGGAACATGCAGTTTATGCTGGGATGTTAAAAACTAATGGGGAGTAATCATGTATCTTGAAACAATGTGTCCAATATAGATCTCTAGACTTTTGCCCTTTTCCATCTATGGTACTGCTATTCACTGGGTTAAGTCCAAAACCACAGAGTCATCCTCAACTCCTGTCCTTCCTTCACCCCTAAATTCAGTCCATCAGCAAGTCCTGTTGGCTCCACTTCCAAAAAAATTCCCCACATTCCTCTACTCCACTTCTTTTCCTCTTCACAGCTGTCCCCTGGTTCATGCTCCTGTCATCTGTCACAGGAACAACACAATGACACCTAACCAGTCCCCCGTTTCAACTCTCACTGCGATCTGGTCTCCCCATAGCAGGCAAATTCAGCACATAAATCAGATCATGCATGTCATGCCTCTGCCAAAAGCATCCCGTCTCACGGAACAAAATCCAAACTCCTTTTTGCCTAGAGTTCCTACCTGATCTAGGCACTGCCCACCTCATACTTTTTCTCCTAGTCTCTCCCTTGCTCTCTCCTCTGGCTGTGTTGGTCCCCATGACGTCCCTAGCTCTGCAGTTGTTCCCATGTGCCCAGAAGGCTCATCTCCAAGGACCTTCACCTGATTTCCCCATTCATGTCATTCAAGACTCTGCCCAGTTGCTTTCTCCTCCCAAGGAGGGCTTTCCCTCACTATCCTATCTAAGATGGTACTTTGCTCTTCATCTCCTTGACTTGCCTTACTCTTCCTCATAGCTCCTATCACTACTTGACATTATATCTTAAGTGTTTGTTTTTTGCCTCTGCCTCTAGGATGAAATCATCACAAGAGGGATGTGGTCTTTCTTGCTCTCTACTATGATCTCAGCTCCAAGAGCAGTTTCTCACATATAGAAGGCACTCAGTAAGTATCTTTAGAATGAATAAATGGTCTCATCTTAATTCTCCTCCTGTGAAAGAGACCACTATGGGGATGAAGATCAATGTTAGAGGTGATCAGGATACCTGGAGAATATGGAATCAGCATGCAGTGTATACACGAGCAAACAAAATGCGTTTCTACCATGGATCACCATGGATATATGTAAGCACTTAACATGGGTATTTGGGCTGTAGATTTCTGTGGCTCCGAGAGGTGCTAACCCAACAGATACACTGTATTAAATGCTATGTAAGGCTCACTGCTGTCTTTTATATGTGTTTATCGCCCCCTTCAGGTGGTTTTGTTCCTGAGGGTAGAGACCGTGGCTTGCTCATCTCCCTATATTTTATTGCAAATAGTAGGTAATATGTAAATACTTGCTGATCTGAATGAAGTCCTTTCCACATCTGGCATAAATTTTCAGAGAACTGCATATCTCCCAAGTCTGATCACTTTTTAGATTCTGGTGTGTGTGTGTGCGTGTGTATATGTGTGTGTGTACCCATTCAAAACAAAAACACCTATTCTGAAGTGATCAGACTTTTTAATAAATGGTGCTGGGACTATTTGGAGAAAGATAAAATTAAACCCATACCTCACACCAGAGTCAAGAATCATTTCAAAATGGTCAGGGATCTAAACGTAGAACACTAAATCATACAAGTACTAGAAGACAATAGGAGTGAATTCTTTAACCTTGGTGCAGGAAAAGACTCAAAATCTAAAAGCAATGAAAGAATACATTTAAATATATCTGAATATATAAAACATTAAAAAATTGTTTTTGCATGGCTTAAACAGCTAACAAATTGGGAGAAAATATTTGTAAGATATATTACAGATAATGAGTTAATGTTCTTAATACATAAGGAACTCTAAAAGGTGAGGGACAAGGACCAAAAACCTGATAGGAAAATGGGAAAAACACATTGATAGACAATTCTGGTAAGAAAAGAGGGGGAAGTTTTAGTCTATTAGTTTTATAAGAAATAGACCATCTATACCAATCTCCATCAGCAAACAGAAGACCCAAATAGAATAACTGAGGAGAATTTAATAAAGAGTCAGGATGAAGGGAAACTAAAACCTTATGGTGCAGCACCCTGGAGCTAGCAAGAGCTAGGGAGCCATTACTACCCTAGGTCAGCTGAATGGAGGAGGCTGCCTGGGAAGCCACAGAGTCAAACCACAATGACTCAGCGGGGAGGGAGCTCGAGGAGTAAATACTGTGACTTCATTCACTACCCCCACCCCAGCTATGGATCTCTTGCTGCTATCGCCTAGTGGCTTGACCCAACCAGAAGTCTCCTGGGGCACAGAGCAGGAGAAGAAAGGTGAAGATATTATATGGAGAGATGAATGGGGAATGTTCAGAACACCAATTATTTCAAGCACAGTGTGTACCACATTCAGAACTAAGGGTCTCAAATGCTCCCAGGATGACCCTCTGTAGAATGTAAGAACCTGAGGCTACTCCCCTTTAAGAACATGGACTAGGCAGGAGTTAAGTTACACTTGAATTTCTGTTATCATGAAGTTTTTACTATATTATTATCACCCTAGGAATAAAAGTGTGGTAGATGGAAGATAACTAGAGATTTTTGACACTATTCTCATTGAGAAATGGAACCTATGTCTGCTCCCCTTGATTTCAGGTGAGTTCTGACTGCTTTGATCAGAAGAGTATTGTGGAAATGGCAGTTTCCAGGTGTGCCCTTAAGAGACTGAAAACTTTCATTCCTGTCTCTTGGGACATTGACTGGAGCCCTGAGCTGCCACGTAAGAAGACTAACTGTCCAGAGGCTGCCATCAAATAAGGAAGCCTAAGCTAGCCACATGAAGAAACCCCCTGGAGAAGGAAAGAGGGATCCAGAGAGAAAAAGAGATACCTGACCAGCTTCCAGTTGCTCTAGCCTCCCAGATATTCAACTCACTGCAGGTGAGGTCCCAGGCATTCTGGAGTAGAAATGGGCTGTCCCTTACTGTGCCCTGTTCAAATATAGTAATAATAAGTTGCTGTTTCAAGCCACTAAGTTTACTGTGCAGCAATAGATAACTTGAACAGAATTTGGTCCTTGGGGGAATTTCCTGGTGGTCTGGTGGTTAGGACTCTGTGCTTCCACTGCCTGGGGCCCAGGTTTGATTCCTGGTTGGGGAACTAAGATCCCACAAGCCATGTGGCACAGCCAAAAAAAAAAAAAGAAGAAGAAAAAAAGAAGAATTCCCTCTTTGGAAGTGGATGCTGTCCTAACAAATACCTAAACCATATGACACTGGCTTTGGGACAGGGTGTCAGGAAGAAGAAGAAAAGGGCATGAGGAGACTCTGGTGAGGGGGTGAAGGACGATGGAGGCTGGAAAACAGAGGACCCTTTAAATGTAGTGGCACAAAGTGTGGCAACACTGTCACCTGTAGGAAGGTGAAAAATACAAAGGCTGCTTAATTAACTCATGGGGTCGGTGGGGGAGATGTCCAAGTGGAATGTAGAAAGTGCCAACTGGCTTTTCCTGGTGGCCTATGATAAAATACAAGATGGGAGAGATGATCTAATGAAGAAATCATTCACGTTTTTGGCAGAATTGGAAGGAAACACAAAGAAACTAAGATTCACTGGGTTCTGAAATAAAACTGTCTTTCATCCCCAGTCACTCCCATTAAAAGATTCTTAAACAAGAAATGCCTTCAGGGCTAAGATCAAATCCAGAGTGTGCCTATAAGATGCTTTGTCAGAGAAATTCAGGGCAGGCCTGGGAGTACTTCTAAGAATCTTAAAAGCATGTCTCATAGGCCATCTCAGTAAACCATGGAGCTTTCAGGAATTTTAAAGGCCTCAAAGAAGGCCCATACCAGCCTCAAAGAAGACCCTGGATTTCTTGAGTGTAAATGGACAACATTTTACCTCACAGGACTGCTGGGACTATTGAACAAAATAACATTAATTCATTTGAAATATATGCTGAGTGTCTACTCTGTGCCAGGTACTGTACTAGGGTTTGCAAATTCCTGATACATACTAATCTTCAGGATTCTGGAAGAAGAAATTGGAATTCCCAGGAATTCTTGGGAATCAAAATCATAAATTATTCTGTATTTTTTCATAATACCTTCTTCACATGTTTTTAAATAATGAATGACTCTATAGTAAACAGTGAACCATTTTTCTGTGAAAGGGTTATACTAAAAGTTTCTGAAGTTTTCTGCAAAAAAGAAAAAGGTAATAATAAATGCATGGTTTATTATTATGGACATATATATTGATGCAAGATTATACTACATTTTGTAAAAAAAATTAATAAACAGAAACCTCAATTAAAATAGAGCCAGGGGGCTTCCCTGGTGGCGCAGTGGTTGAGGGTCCGCCTGCCGATGCAGGGGACGCAGGTTCGTGCCCCGGTCCGGGAAGATCCCACATGCCGCGGAGTGGCTGGGCCCGTGAGCCATGGCTGCTGAGCCTGCGTGTCCGGAGCCTGTGCTCCGCAACGGGAGAGGCCACAACAGTGAGAGGCCCGCGTACCACAAAACAAACAAACAAACAAAAACAAAACAAAAAAAAATAGAGTCAGGAGACCAGAAGGGAGAGCTGTCATGTCATAGATGGTAGCTGAGCCCAACAAGAGGAAGAAAGACTCCTCTCTTTTTCCTGGCAAGAGCTCAGCCAGTGAGAGACTGTCACAACTCAGCCAATGAAAAGCCACTAGACTTCAAACTCTCAATTCCTCCAATGAACTCTTTGTTTACTATCACCCCTCCCCCCCTTCCCACCAGCTTCCTTTTCCCTCTTTAAAACAGTTCTCCACTCCACTTTTGCTGGGGACCGGTATGTGCACCGTGGTTGCAGACCCCAAATTACAATTCTTTGCTGACTTCAAATAAACCTATTTTTGTTGGAGGTATAACTGCAGTCTATTTGTTTTAAGTCAACAATTTTAGTGACATGTAAAAATGATCTCTACCTGATATAGACATTTGATAATAGAAAACATTAAAAGAAGGGAATATCACCACAAAACAAATGCCAAATAAAGTGATTTTCGAATTTGAAAAATAATACCACAAACATTTAAATTTTAAGAATTATCATTCTTCTTTTAATTTTTTAAAAAATTATATTTATTTATTTATTTTTGGCTGTGTTGGGTCTTCGTTGCTGCCCATGTACTTTCTCTAGTTGTGGCGAGTGGGGGCTACTCTTCCTTGCGGTGCATAGGCTTCTCATTGCGGTGGCTCCTTTTGTTGCAGAGCACGGGCTCTAGGTGCACAGGCTCGGTAGTTGTGGCTTGCAGGCTCTAGAGCGCAGGCTCAGTAGCTGTGGCGCATGGGCTTAGTTGCTCCGCGGCATGTGGGATCTTCCCGGACCAGGGCTTGAACCCGTGTCCCCTGCATTGGCAGAAGGATTCTTAACCACTGGACCACCAGGGAAGTCCCATCCTTCTTTTAAATTGAAGTATAGTTGATTTACAATGTTGTGTTAGTTTGTGGTGTACAGCAAAGTGATTCAGTTATACATGTATATATATTCTTTTTCATATTCTTTTCCATTATGGTTTATGAAAGATATTGAGTATACTTCCCTGTGCTATACAGTAGGACCTTGTTGTTTATCTATTTTGTATATAGTAGTATGTATCCCCCATCCCCTTTGGTAACCATAAGTTTGTTTTCTATGTCTGTGAGACTGTTTCTGTTAAAAATTATCATTCTTAAAATGAAATTTTAAAAACACATAAAGCATGAATTGCCCTGATTGTCTTGGTCTTTGTTTTATGACAAATATTCCAGATATTGAATGTTGTTTCATTTTGTGTTGACAGTTGAATTGCTGAGAGTATGTCTAGAAGCGTCTTCAAGTTGGTTGTTAAGGTACATGTTGTTTGTTTATTATAAATTCATTCCCTTTTTTAAATGATTAAAATATTCTTTCTCTGATTTTGATTTTTGCCCTTGAAGTTCATATTATTCTTGCTAATTCAGATTTTAGACCAGTTTCAGACTTCATGATGGTTAGTCCACAAAAATATATACTCTTCTTTGCATTTCTTGTGATAAGGCATATTCTTTCACAAAAGTCTTTCCAGTAATGATTTTGCTAATTGAGCGATTTTGTTCTTGTTTGCCAAAGCAAAAATCTGTCCACTTAATATAAACTACTAACATTGCTTAAATGTTTAATGAGGGGTATTAGATCTCTTTTTCTGAATTAAGCAATTTGATTCTAATTTTTTTTTAAGCAGAATTCTGTTTTTGCTTAGAAGAGTTGCACCATGGTTACTTAATGCTTCAACTGCTAATCAAGCCAGTTTCAAGCAATTTAATATCTCTCTCACAATTTCATAATATTTCTCTTTGCAAATAAGTATTCTAACTTCAGTGGGCCTAAAATCATTTTTCTGATTTAGGGCTTTTAAAAATCTCTTGATTATTATTTTTGTGTGTGTGTGTTCCAGAGTGTTTTGCAGTCCAAAATGACCTGTAAGTTGTTTTTTTTTTTTTTCCCCACTCTTGTTGCAAAAGAGAATTTCTCACTGGAGAAAATGTAAACAGTATTATAATTTTTCTTATTCTAAAAACTGTCGGAAGGACATCAGCTTGCAGATCATACTGATTAGCTCCAGCTACATCATCTGGATCTGTGCTAATTGCTTTCATCTTTCTCATTTCAGAATCTGCATTGTGTATGCTTCCTCTGCTAGTTGTTTTTGATGCTTTCACCTTTCAAGGCTTTAACTAAAACACTTTTGTTACAGCCAAGTGAAGTAGCACAATTGCTGGAAACTTTCCAGATTTTTCCATTACTGCCACGGCATCACTAGTTTTTGATATTGGTGGATTCCTTCACACCAGTAACATCTCCATGCACATTATTAAACTTTATTTCTTGTAGGAAGAATTATAATATTTTCCCCTCATTTCTCAATGGATTTTTCTCAGAATTCAGAAAAATATCAATGCTCCAAGAATTTCTGGAAAAGAATGGAAACACTACACTGCTCCAGGTGCTGGGGTTACTGCAGTGAACAAGACTGACCAGGTCCCTGCTCTCATGTAAACACAAAGGAATGAGCTATTTCAGGTAGTAAAAGGGCACTGAAGACAATAGGGTGGTGTGTCTGGGGGTGGGTGTGGTATGTTAGTATTGAGGTGTGGCGCTATGTAATCGTAAAGCTACAAGGAGCAGTGGTGCAAATAAGTTTATTTCTCTCTCATATAAAAGATACCTAGGGGACTTTCCTGGTGGTGCAGTGGTTGAGAGTCCGCCTGCCAATGCGGGGGACACAGGTTCGGGCCCTGGTCCAGGAGGGTCCCACATGCTGCGGAGAGGTTAGGCCCATGTGCCACAACTGCTGGGCCTGCGCTCTGGATCCCGTGAACCACGATTGCTGAGCCAGAAGTGCCACAACTGCTCAGGCCTGCGTGCCTAGAGCCCACGAGAGGCCCCCCCTCTCACTGCAACTGGAGAGGGCCCGCGCGCAGCAGCGGGGACCCAGCGCAGGCAGAAAGGAAGAAAGGAAGGAAGGAAGGAAGGAAGGAAGGAAGAAAGAAAGAAAGAAAGAAAGAAAGAAAGAACATCTTTAAAACAAAAAGATACCTAGAGGGTGGTACTGCACACCCCTTTCCCACCCCACAGCACCATTAGCTTTCCAGGCCCCTATCTGCCCTGCTTCCCATCCTCACTGCCATCTCAACATCCAAGATGTTTCAAGAAGCTGCAGTTATTACATCTGCATTCCAGACAGTAGGAGAGGAGAAAATAAGAAGGGCTTCTTTGCTTCCCCTTAAGGAGGCTTCTAGGAAGTCTCACTCAACATTTCCACTTACAACCCATTAACAAGACACATCCAGCTGCCAGCACTGGCTAGGAAATATGGACCAGTATACTGGGCATCAAAGGGCCCAGCTAAAGATTGGGGTTCTGTGGGGAAGGGCAGCCAGGAGTGCAAGGTTCAGGAAGTCTTCTCCTAGGAAGTGCCAATTCATCTGGAACTTGAAGGATAAAAAGCCTCTTGTTAGAGGATGGAGCAGGACATCTCAGGCAAGGGAAACAGCAAATGAAAAAATGAAGTTATGGGAAATGCAGAATGTTTGGTGACTTCATGGAAACAAGTGGAGTGAGACTGGAGAACAGTTAGGAAAGGAGGAGAGGAGAGGAGTCCCAGAGACAGACAACGGCTGGACCATACAGGCCTTCACCTGTTGCCAGGAGAGATTTGCTTTCATTTAAAAAAAAATTAAAAAGATTTTAATTGCTCTGGAAATTAGTTTTAAAGGAAAGGAGTGCCATGCCTTAAATGCTTACTGGAATGCTTGGGTACTAAAGAAATCTTACTCATTAATACACTGGAAATGTCTTGGTTCTGATTTCATCACTGATCATTTAATAGGATGTGACAAATTATTGCTTATTCTGCCTTTGTGTGTTGGAAGGCAACAGGTAAACTTCTTTTTGCTTATTAGCTGCCTCAGTGAGAAACAGGCCATATCATGTAGCAGGTCCTTAGTGGAGTACTTTCTGTAGGGGCCTGAGGTACAGCAGATGTGAGGGACTTGGGTGTGGAAGGTACTAATGAATAAGCAATAGTAATAGCATATCTGTGACTTGTGGGCAGCTCTTTCAGGATATGTAAAAGCTGAGAAAGATTCTTTTAACCATTGCTTTTCGACTTTTTATCTTTTTTCTTTTTAAGGCCATTAGACATTTGGTAGGAATCTGCTGATACTGTTAGGCAAGACTACACAGCAACATTTACATATGTAAATTGACACTTGATTGTTAGCTTCTGTTAGATATTTCGTGTTCCCCTAACACTGTAGAGTTAAAGTTGAGCAAAAGCTATGAGAACTTTTCAGCCTCGGTTCTGGAATTGCCGCAGATGCCTGTCTGTGGTCGCTCTCTAGTGGCCCAGTTAAGCCTAACATTTAAACGCCACCTGACAATCAATCTTTTCTATTATCCTCATCTACCAACAGCTACTCACCCCTCCGGTCTCAGAGAGGCCTTTGCCAGCGTTACCCCTCCCTCCTCACCGTCTCTTATAAATTGATTTGTGTGATTATTTGATTGACATCCATCTCCTCCCCCCTCTAACTAGACTTTAGTGCCTGACCCCATTCTTCAATAAACATGTGTAAATTGAACGAATAACTGAGCAGGGCTTGAATGTCAAGAGCCTTTCATACGTCTTCACTCCAGCCGGCTGCAGTCATTACGAGAAAATAGAAGTTCAAGGTTTCTGTGCTGGACATTTACCTAAAGCACCTGATGTTATTTAAATGTTTTTAAAAATTAAAGTATAACATATATACCAAACAGTGCACAAATTGTAAGTATACAGTTCAATGATTTTTCACAAACTGATCATACCCATGTAACCAGTCCCCGGATCAAGAAACAGAACATTACCAGAAACCCAGAGACACACCTGTGCCTCTTCTCATCACTACCCTACCCAACGTATAGGGTAACATCATCGAATCATTTTGCCTGTTTTCCTAGTTTATAAAAATGGAATCATACACTATGGACATTTTGTATCTGGCTTCTTTTGCACCATATTACATTTGTGAGTTTCATCCATGTTACTTTTTGAAAATACACTCCAAAGATCAAAAATGACACTTCCGAAAAAATTCCAAAAGATTGCTTAAATGACCCTAAGTGACACAGCCATGTCTCTTAAGCTGAGCACAGTCCCCCCAAACACTTGGGCAGCCAAAGAAACAAGCGATAAAAATGAGATCCAGGTTTTTAAAGCAATGACTCAGAACCCTCTGTTCCTCCCCTCAATCCATTTTATTCCAACTTTTAAGGCAATTTTTCTCCTAGTTCAAATGCTTGGACTAATGTCCACACCCTTCTCTGAGTCCCCTGAATTTTTTTCCTTTCTTCCTGTTTTTTGACCTGTATGCTTCTTCTCGTGTGTGTGTGTGTGTGTGTGTGTGTGTGTGTGTGTGTCCCATTTCCTGCTTGATGGTGAATGGAGGATTGAAGTGGGAACTGTGAACCTTAGTGTTGGACATAAAGAAGTGAAAAGGGATCCAGGAAGGAAAAAATGGAAGCCAGAAATGACATACAGATGAAACAAATATTGTCTCAAGAAACACTTCCATAATCTGAAGATGAAGCAAATATTGTCTCAAGAAATACTTCCATAATCTGAAGGAAAAATAGATTAATTACAAAGGAATAAAAATCCACTAAATAAGCCATAACTATTAAAGGAAAAAATAAGATTTCGTTTCTCTCAAAGGAAGGCAGCCTAAGCCTTCAATGAACGAACTTCTATCCACATTTATGAAAATATTCAAATACGAATAGCTGCCACTTGGGGGAGAGTCTAGGAATGTGTTTGAAGTTGAGTGGCTCTGTAAGCAGCAGTGTTATTATAGAATAACTCCATGTGTCTACCTTACAATAAAGTAGAACACTTGATAGTTTAAATATTGGCTTCCTGAACATGCTCATATTTGCTTCTCACAAAAGTCTGGTGAGGTAGATAGGGCAGGAACTCTTATAGGTATTTGAGAGAAAAGGAAACAGCTTCACAGAGCATAAAGCCATGCAACTAACAAGAAGCACATTGGATGGGGAGGTAATGGACAGCACGGTGACTACAGATAATAACACCATATTGTGTATTTGAAAGGTGCTAAGAAAGTAGACCTTAAGAGTTCTCACCACAATAAAAAAAAAACAACGTTGTAACTGTGTGTGGTGATGGACTAGATTTGTGGTGATCATTTCACAATATATACACATATCAAATAATTACGTTGTGCACCTGAAACTAACATAATGGTCTATGTCAATTATATCTCAATAAAAACTAAAATAAAGCACATATGAGACCAAAAAAAAAAAAAGGACACTGGAAGTTTGAATTCAAAGATTTTGACCCCAAATCTAAACCTTTTCTTGCTGCACAATCCTACTGTTACAAGCAGGAGCTTTACAAAGCTTTGGTTTAAGAAATTTACAGAAGTCCAAAGTCTGGTTTTCAAAATGACGTAATAGACTAAAGGACCATATTAGGTGTTATGGTTATGGGGAGACCTGGCCAGTCAAAGGAATGCGATTATTTGGCAGCTCACTCTAAGACTTGCCCTTAGGAGATCAGCAAGTTCATTGCCCCTATTTTTTAGACAATTCATGGTACAACAATCTTAACTTTACCCAATAATTCCATTCCAGGGTCTACTCACTTTTATCAACAGGATAGTTTGTACCTAATCCTAAATCCTCCCAATAGCAAGTTCAAAAAAAAAAAAAAGCATTCTAAGTTCCAAGGAAGAAAAAAAATCACATTTTGCTTCATAAAGTCAAAGTGGACAATGCTGACCTGAGAAAGCAAAGGTGCCAGCAATAGACTCCACTCTCAGCTTGTCTTCCTAGTAACGATGGAGCTGGTAGCTAGTTTGCGCATTTGTTAGCAGGGCTGTTTGCTACACGCTGTGCCACAAATTAAGTTACCAGTTTTCTCTGAATTCTGTAGTGGGTGGCACGGGCCCCTGGGGGGCAGGCATCTGTGTTTTTTTCCTGCTTGGAATCCATTCCACTTTCCAGTGTCCCTCTTTCCTTAGGTGAGCACTTCCTCATTCTCAAACCTTGTGGTCTTGCTCATTCTATCCCTAACTCCAGGGATACGCTCGGGCTTCATTTCAGCCACTTAGAATATTCTATTCTACGGGCCACAGTGACCAGGTCAGGAAGAGGGAAATTAAATCAAACCTGGCCAGTGAGACTCAAAGCAAAGACTTTGTAAGAACTCCCCTTCGGGATTCTGAGTGTGCCTGGAGCTGTGCAGGTCCACCACGTGGAAAGAGCCTGTTGAGAGCAAAGCCAACACAGAGGAAAACAGAGCTGAGGAAGACAGAAGGCTACAAAGAATGACTTCTGATGATCTCACTTGAACCCCTGCATGCAGTCATGCCCAGGGCTTGTCGATCACGTGCACCCACACATCCTTTCTGTTAAAGCTTGTGTGGGTGAGTTTGCAGTCACTTGCAATTGGAAGAGTCCTGCCCAGTGCAATATAAGTGATCTCAGTTCAGAGTTATCTGCATTCTGACCCCATGTAGGCTGATCTTTCCTTTCCTATTTTGCAAGAAGACAGAAATATAACCCAAGTATCAGTCAGACATAACAGCTGCTGCTAACCTTTTTTTTTTTTTTTTTAAAGAATTTATGTATTTAGAGCCTACTTGGCTCTTTGGTGGGGCTGGTGGTGGACTCTGGGAGGACTCACACCAAGGAGTACTTCCCAGAACTTCTGCTGCCGGTGTCCTTGTCCCCACGGTGAGCCACAGCCGCCCCCCGCCTCTGCAGGAGACCCTCCAACATTAGCAGCTTCTACTTTGTCTTTGGATGTGGGGTATCTTTTTTGGTATTTTCTTGGATGGGAGGGGAAATGAAAAATCTGATAGAGAGAATGGTTCTTCTTCTTGGCTACTGTTGGAAGCTGTGGGTCCTTGAGCTTCTGCAGACTTTGGAAGAGGGAATCCTTAGCTGAAACTTTCAAGAACCAGGGGGCATCCCAGAGAGCCCACAGAACGATTAGAAGAATCTTTGCCGACCCACCAGAGATCCCTGGATTCCACATGGAGAACCATCGATCTAAAAAGCGACATCTTGATTTCAGAATCCTACTTTTTTTTAAATAAATAAATAAATAAATAATTTACTTATTTTTGGCTGCGTTGGGTCTTCGTTGTGGTGCGCGGGCTTCTCATTGCGGTGGCTTCTCTTGCTGTGGAGCACAGACTCTAGGCGCGCAGACTTCAGTATTTGTGGCACGTGGGCTCAGTAGTTGTGGCTCGCAGGCTCTAGAGTGCAGGCTCAGTAGCTGTGGCGCACGGGCTTAGTTGCTCCGTGGTATGTGGGGTCTTCCCGGACCAGGGCTCGAACCGTGTCTCCTGCGTTGGGGGGCGGATTCTTAACTGCTATGCCACCAGGGAAGCCCTGCTGCTAATCTTCTACTGAAGGCTCTCTGAGCAAAGTTGGATCCAGGATATTTGGGAGATTAAGTGTAAATCATTAAACACTTATCTTTAGCAAGTGAGATATTTGTTCATACAGGCTTCTTTAAACGGTCAGCTTTATCTCTAATTTTAAGTTTAGGTTAGGTTTTTTAAATGTCTACAAATCTCCATTGTTGAAAATGTAGGCTTGAAAACGTCTGCTAAGTTAAAAACTTATTTGCAAGATTTTAAAGGAAGGGAGAGAAATGCAGCTCATTAAAAAATGAGCCTTCTATTCTTGAGGAAAATGTTCTATGAATTTCAGGTCCATATTTTCTGGTTTGAGGATAAATAATGCCAGTTAATGTTTTTCTTTTCTTACTACTATGGGTATCAAAACTAGAGAAATATGAGTTAATTTTTTAAATTTAAAAATAACTTTTAATTAAAAATTTTTAATTAAAAATAATTTTTTTAATTAACGGAAAAATTTTTTAATTAAAAATAATTTTTTTAATTAACAATAAAAAATTTTTTAAATTTGGCAGCACTGCACGGCATGCAGGATCTTAGTTCCCCAACCAGGGATCGAACATGGGCCCCGACAGTGAAAGCTCTGAGTCCTAACCACTGGATTGCCAGGGAATTCCCAAGTTAATCTTTTTATTTTATTTATTTTTTTATTTATTTATATTTTTCGCGGTACGCGGGCCTCTCACTGTTGTGGCCTCTCCCTTTGCGGAGCACAGGCTCCTGACGCGCAGGCCCAGCGGCCATGGCTCACGGGCCCAGCTGCTCCGCGGCATGTGGGATCCTCCCGGACCGGGGCACAAACCCGTGTTCCCTGCATCGGCAGGCGGACTCTCAACCACTGCGCCACCAGGGAAGCCCCCAAGTTAACCTTTTTAAAGATTATCGTGGTTATTTGTGGTGCTTTGAATCTTAAAGAAACTCAACTTATGAAAATGCGAGTAACGCATTAACCACGCAATAACACAATATACAATAATGATAATACAATAGATAGAACAGCAATAGAAGCTTACATATGTTGAGCATTTATTATATGCCCAGTCCTGTGCTAAAGGCTCAACATGCATTATTTAATTTATGCCTCACAACAACCCCATCAACCATCTTGTGTAATGAGGCACAGAGTGGCTAAATATTCAATAACTTAGCCCTGGCCTCCTGGTTGCTTATTGGGAAAACCTGAATTCAAACCCAGGGCTGTCTGACTGCAGGGCTTAATTACCAAACTATACTACCTGGATTTCCAATCCTTTCTTTGTTCCTAAATGTGCATAAATTTAACTGAGGGTGTTTTGCTTGCCTGATTGTCATGATTTATAAAATTTTAAATCAGTATTACAGATTGGTGTGGTGGGTGCATTGTTAACCTCAGAATGTACAGTTTTAGATTTTCATGAAAACTTGGAAGTTCTGGCCACCCGGCCCCTCCTTTTCCCAAGGAGGGAGGCAGGGATTATGTCCAGCTGCCCCCTGTTGATGGGGCAGTTCCACTCCGAGCTGGCCCAGTTCTCTGTAAATGCTCTTGCGGCTCCCTGGCTTTCCTGCTTCCATCCCTCCTCCCAATTGCCTGTCCTTTGTCTTTAAGGAAATGCAGGTCCAATTGCATGAAGCCTGCTGAATGCCTTCCAGGGTCTCCAATTACCTGAAAGCACTTCATACCCTGCTCCACCCCACCGTTTTTGTTTTTGTTTTTTTAACATCTTTATTGGGGTATAACTGCTTTACAATGGTGTGTTAGTGTCTGCTTTATAACAAAGTGAATCAGTTATACATATACATATGTTCCCATATCTCTTCCCTCTTGCATCTCCCTCCCTCCCACCCTCCCTATCACACCCCTCCAGAAGACCAAAAGACAACCCTCAGAATGGGAGAAAATAGTTGCAAATGAAGCAACTGACAAAGGATTAATTTCCAAAATTTACAAGCAGCTCATGCAGCTCAATAACAAAAAAACAAACAACCCAATCCAAAAATGGGCAGAAGACCTAAATAGACATTTCTCCAAAGAAGATATACAGATTGCCAACAAACACATGAAAGAATGCTCAACATCATTAATCATTAGGGAAATGCAAATCAAAACTACAATGAGGTATCACCTCACACCAGTCAGAATGGCCATCAAAAAATCTACAAACAATAAATGCTGGAGAGGGTGTGGAGAAAAGGGAACACTCCTGCACTGCTGGTGGGAATGTGAGTTGGTACAGCCACTATGGAGAACAGTATGGAGGTTCCTGAAAAAACTACAAATAGAACTACCATATGACCCAGCAATCCCACTCCACCGTTTTAGTGTCTTCTCTGGCCTTTGTCTCCACCCACTCCTTATATTCTGTCCTCTGGCCATGCTGGGTTTCTCACTGTCCACCCAACGCACCGTGCCCTGTCACGCCTCTGTGTGTTCACGCCTTTCTCGTGCTGTTCTGCTGCTATCATGTCCGTCTGCTCTTTCTCAATGGTTCAATTCTTACTTATAATTTAAAACCCATCTCCAATGTTATCTCCTCAGGAGACAGAGAATCCTCCTCGGGAATTCTCCTTACTTACCCAGGAAGAACTCACATATTTCTTCTTCTGTGCCTCTGTAGCCCTTCACATCCTCAGCTCCTACCCAGTTAACCACATTTTACTGCATCAAATTAATTGTGGGTCTGGCTTTCCTACGAGACTCTGAGCTCCTGAAGGGGAAAGGCCCCGTCTTGGTCCTCTGTATTCCCAGAACCTGATACAGTGATTGGCACAGAGTGGGGACTCCAGCAATCTTAGCTCCTTCCCGCCATCTCCTTGATGGCAGTGGCTGTCTTACCATCTCCAAAATTTCTCTGCTTAACTCAGCAGCACTGGGACCCGGGACATAAAAAGCGCTCAATTAACCTGTTTTGAACTATCCATTAACTCTGTGGCTGGCACGGCAGGTCTCAACCTGTGTCTGACCCCATATTGACCTTAGCCTTCTCAGTATCCCTCTTAGTTAATTTCCCCAGCTGCCAGCAATACCTGTGACCTGCAGGCTCTGCCCTTCTAATCATTAAGCCAATGAGGAGGTCGGCAAGCTAAGACGTTAGGAAGCTTGACTACTCAGGAGCCAACATGTGTTATGGCCAGTAGTTTCAGAAGCAATAGTGGTGAACAAAATCCCAGCTTTCCACCCGACCTCAGGCTACTTCTGCCCACCAGTCTGTCTGTCCCTCTAGTGGGAAGTAGGGCTTGACTGGCCTCACTTCTTGTCTGAGTTTCCTACCGGGACAGAAACCCGGATCGAAGCAGCATCCTCGGGGCTGTGGGTTCCTGGCACCTAGCCGAATTCTCAGCGTCCATCTTCTTGGCTCCCATCATCCCTTTTATTGACGCGGCATCAGGCACTGCTCCGAAAGTTCTGCCTCCATGTTCTTGTCTGGTTTCCGGGAACACAGATGAGAACCCACTAGCATTTGTTCTTCCCTCTGGAACCGGTGGCATATGCAGTAAACCTTCCCTTGGAGTAGGGCACCCTTCCCTGCTCCTGTCCTCGTGACTGCGGCCAGCTCCAGGCTACCTGCTCCAGCCTGAGCTCAGCCGGCCCTCCAGAGTGGTGTCAGCTCTGCCCCTGCGTCTTCTCAGCCTCTACTTCCAAGTCGATCTTTTTCCTTTTGTTTTCTGTCTGCTAAAGATTGATCTTGGATTTCCTAGTCCTTCCTGCACCTATCTAGGTACACTTGCCCTTCTATTAAAAAGCAAAGAAAAAAGGCCTTCTTATTTTCAACTCAAGGGAATGAATAATAATCATATGCTAACTGTACGGGTTTTCAGTCCTGGGCTGATAAGATTTCTTTTCTTTTCCTTTTTTTTTTTTTTTAAAGTTTCACAGGGAAACCACCCCCATCTCTAAATCTCTGTATTGCAGAAGGGGTCTATGGCCACTTTCACAGATATGAGCTAGTCCCGTTGCTTCTAAAGCGGTAAAGTGACTCAAGTCCCTTGTTACTAATAGGATGCTTGACCGAAGCGCCATCCTGCATTCGTTTTCCTTTTCTGATCAGCAGCCCAGGGAGACAGGTTTCCTCTGCTCCCTAATAGGAACACTGGGAAGCACCCTTAGGTGCTCTGTGAGAATTATTCCACACGTACTTTTTTTTTTTTTTTTTTTTTTTTTTTGGCGGTACGTGGGCCTCTCACTGTTGCGGCCTCTCCCGTTGCGGAGCACAGGCTCCGGACGCGCAGGCTCAGCGGCCATGGCTCACGGGCCCAGCCGCTCCGAGGCGTGTGGGATCTTCCCAGATCGGGGCACGAACCTGCGTCCCCTGCAGGCGGACTCTCAACCACTGCGCCACCAGGGAAGCCCGTAGATGTATTTTTGATCCTTTTGTGGGAGGAGGTAAGTTTCACATTCTTCTATTCTGCCATCTTGATCTCCCTCCTGGAGAGCGTCCTTCATGTTTCCTGATGGAGAGCCACTTACCGGCATGTTGCAGCATTTTCCATGCTTTCATTCTCTTCCTTGTTTAACTTGTACAAATAGTCTTTTTTGAGAAGAGCCTGCCAGTGACTTATGGTATCGTGCCCTAGATCTGTGGTGGTTTATCGAACCCCTTCCTCCCCAAATGAAGGCAGGATTGTCATGGAGGACAAACCACTATTGTAACTGGAAGTGGGGGTCTGGCAGCTTGCTGCTCAAAAGCCAATAAAGAGGCAAGATTGGTGGAAAGGAAAGTTTGCTTTGTTTTGGATGCCGGCAACCGCGGGGGAGGGCGGACTCTTGTCCAAAGGCCGACTCCCCACCGCGTCCCCCCAGACAAGCAGGGGCAAGAGCCTTTATAGACGGAGGGAGGAGGCTACATGTAGAAACAGCACAGTCAGCTCTGACCGTCATGTCGAAGTTGGAAATGCAGTGATCTGACCAGCATCATCTTGATTGTTTTAAGTACAGTTAATCTCCAGTTCCAGGGTTGGTTTGTTCCCATTTTCTTGAGGTTAATTCTCAGAATTGTGGCAGTTTATGTCATGACTACAATCTGGTCATCACGTAGTTAACTTCTTCCACCTGGTGGGGCTTTTAGTATCTATAAGAGCTCACAAGCTCACAGGATATGGCTCAGAATATTCTCTATAGCCCTTGAGGAGGAGCTGAAGGTCCTTGACTGTGTTTGCTGACTGAACTATGATTATTCAGTCTTGTTGGACTGTTTTCCTTTGTTTCTGTACTTTCTCATTTCTCTGATTAAACTTATTCATTGGCTGAAGTTTTTCCACAGACAAAAGGCAGGCTGAGGACACGGGGGGCTAGACCACAGGGTCCTGCTCCGTTTCACTATGAGGCCTGCAAACTCCCTTTCACTGTGGGACCTGTTGGCAGCAGGGAGCCCCCCAGTCACACCCTCCTTTATGGTCTTGCTGGCCACCTTGTCTAAAATGACGGAAGCTACTATAGCCAGTCTGGTTTCATGAGTGTTGCTTTTGAGTTTCAAAGATCCCTTTTTCCTGTTTCCAGCCCTCTAGGTGGGACCCTTTTCCCACCTCTCCCTCTGCCTCTTTTCTCCTCATTTAGGATGAGATTACAACCTTTAAGTAAATTATTGCTACAAATGGCACATCCAGGCAATAGTATACAGTTGCCCCTTGACCGACACAGTTTTGAACTGCTTGAGTCCACTTCTACATCGATGTTTTTCCATAAACATACAGTTGGCCACCTACATCCACAGGTTCTGCATCCAGGGCATCCAATTTCAACGAGCAGCTGGTTGAATCTTCAGATGCCAAACCCGCGGATGAGGTCGGTCGACCGTGCCAGCCTTTTTATAGGAGGGACTTGGGCATCTTGGTATCCCCAGGGACTCCTGCAACCCATCCCCTGCAGATACTGAGGATCAACTGTACATGTTTCTGACCCTTCCAAAACCCCCCCCCCCACCCAAGTCTTCCTTTGTCAAAGCGTGTCCTTATCCTGCCGGAGGCAGAGCTGTATAACCTAATGGTGAACCGCGAGGATTCCGGAGTCAGAGAAATCTGGCTTCAAATCCTGGCTCTGTTCCTTCCATTTGTATGTGGCGCTGGATTAATCATTTAACTGTTATGAACTGGTATCCTTGTTAAATGCGGATACTGCCAGTACCTAACTCATATGGCTGTTGTGAAAAGATTGGAACAAGCAAATGGATGTGAAGTGATTGGCACTGTGCCTGCCACACTGGAAACGCTGTAAATGTTGTCAATTATTATTGGCTACATGGCAGAGAGAAACATTGTCAAAGTAGCAGGACAGCCTTCCAACACTGTTGTCCTTTCAGCAGCTGCTTGATCCCTGGCCACTGATGCGGGAGTTATATTACACGGTGCCACCAAGTCAGCTTTCCATGTCTGGATGTATATTCCAGATGTTTAAAGAATTTCAATATTTTCCTGTCATAAAGCATCAGCAGAGACTCGTCTGAACAGTGCCAATTAAGTCTTATCTCTAAAATTATAATAATGTGTATTATACCTCATGGGGAATTTTTTTGTTTGCTTCTGAGCTAATGGAGATATTAAAACTGATAGGTCCAATGAGGAAGTGGGTAGAGAAGAGGCTGCTTCCCACCATGTCACCATGTTAAAAAGCTCCCTGTAGGGCAGCAGTTACAATGAATCCTCACTAGCCCAGGACAAGCTGAGACATAACGGTTTAAATGGTTCCAGCTTCTGTCATTAGGATCACCATTGGGTTGGCACCTGTGTCTCTCCCTTTGATTTTTTTAGTATTTTCTTATTTTCTGGTACCACAAAATGTTCCATACTCACATTTATTTTCCCTGCTCCTGTCTTGGAATTAACCACTTCTCCTAGGAGCCGTGGTTCCTTTTATTGGAGAAAGGTGCTTAGATATAAAGAAAAAACATGCTATTGTTTTCCCTACACCACACACAATGCTCCAAACGCTCTGTACTCTGGTCCCCAAATGTGTGGAGGTTCCCCCCATCCTCCGCATCAAGCAATTCTGCAGCACTAACTGGGTTTCATACAATATAACTCAATTTTGACACTATCTACCCAGAGATAGCATCAGATCCCGTGGGTTAAGGGCTCAGTCTTACAAGACTGCCTGCATCCTCTTCAGATGCCAATCGCATCCAGGTTATCAACTGTGCTTCTGACCTACTGGCTGTAAATTGGAGGTTCCCACAACCTCCTCCCTGAATTTCGTTAATTTGCTAGACTGGCTCAGAGAACTCAGAGAAACAATTTACTAGATTACAGGTTTATTAGGAAAGGATATTTTTTAATAAAAGGACTTTTAAGAGGTTGTAGTCTTAATTTGTTTAAGGAGTATAAGTAGTGGTTTAAAGAAAAGACTTTTGCTAAAAATAGCTGGTGATAAGATCATGGCTATTAAACTCCTTTCTTTCACAGGAAGTGGCTACTCTTTTGTTTCTGAAAATTTGTTAGGACAGATTTAGTATTCTAAAGAGTCTAAAGTTATATATATGTCATTTGTTGTCACTTAAAAATCTTGGGCAGAACAGCCAGATGGAAGAGCTGCATAGGGTAAGGTGTGGGGAAAGGGGCTCAGAGCAACCATGCCCTTGCCTGGTGCATGACCCTCCCAGCAGCTCCACATGTTCACCAACCTGGAAGCTCTCCAAACCTCATCCTTTTGGGTGTTAAGTAGGCTTCATTACATAGACATGGTTGGTGATATTACTGACCACCTCTCCCTTCCCCACAGGTGGCTGGTGGCAGTGGGGCTGGATGTTTCAAACTTCTAATTACAGGTTGGTCCCCCTGGCTATCAGTCCCCATCATTATGGACTTTCCAAAAGTCACCAAAGTTCCCAGGACACAAAATGAGACAAACAGGAAAGCAATAGTTGTTCCTGGGAAGGAAAGAATCAATAACCAATGGGTAGCCCCAAACCAAATTCACGACAGTCACAATTCAAAGAACTAATTCTTACAAATGGTTTTCTCCACTAATCTGAATTTGTAAAGAAAGGTCAAATTAAGCCTATGTAAACTCATATTTCCATCTGTGGTTCATTTGCACCAAATTGAACCCAACTGACTCCTACTTTCCACTAGTTGTTCCTAGAAAGAATTTCTAGATTACTTTGGTAATTATAATCATCTATTCTTGTAAACCTCTTAGAGAAGAAAAATATGGACCTATAAAGAAAAACGTTTACAAAACGGAAAATAAGGTTTTGTCCATACTTTACATCTGTGAATAATGGATAATACCTTACAGAAGAAGAGGATTTCTTGGGGTCATCCAGGGACTTTGGAGGCATAATTGTTCACATCTACGTATTCAAGCCTCCCCTTGTAGCAGATATCTGTTATTTTTGTCAGCCCTACATCTCTTCTCTTTGAGAACTGCTCCCCACAGGTAGAGCTAGTAATCCCAAGGTCCTATCTCCCCAACACATGGTGGTCATGTGACCAAGGCTGGCTAATTAGAATATGCCACCCTCTAGGAAGCACTCATGGTTCAGGGCTGGCAACTCACCCCTGCAAGACTAACAGGAATCCTTTTAAGAGACCAGATCTAAATGTTCAGGGAGAGAGATGGGGATTTTGAACACTAGTGATCTGGTAATCCTGGATTCCTGTGGACTGTCTCATGGGAAAGCCTGTTTAAGGATGAAGCCCACACGAAGGAAAGGATATCATTGCTTGAACCCTTGAATACATTTCGGCATGAAACAGCTGTGACTTCCTAGTTCTAATCCTGTTTCAGTTTAAACTCTTTTTTTTTGCGATACGCGGGCCTCTCACCGTTGCGGCCTCTCCCGTTGCGGAGCACAGGCTCCGGACGCGCAGGCTCAGTGGCCATGGCTCACGGGCCCAGCCGCTCCGCGGCATGTGGGATCCTCGCGGACCGGGGCACGAACCCGTGTCCCCTGCATCGGCAGGCGGACTCTCAACCACTGCGCCACCAAAGCCCAGTTTAAACTCTTTTGAGTTGACGATCTGTCACTTGCAACAGAAGGCATCTACTCCACCTCCCTAGAACTGGATAAATAAACTCCCATGAGTAAGAAGGGATGCTCAGAGTTAAGTTCAATTCCCACCTGCACAGAAACACTATTATTCGGTGGATGCCTGAGCCCCTCAAAGAGCAGGATGGTCACTACCCTGTGCCTATTACATTGCCGCTATTTCTACCTACTTTAAAGTCTTTTTTGTGTTGAGCTGATAGCAGTCTCCCCATAAATTATACCCATTGGTGTTGCTTCTGTACTGGACTCAGAACATTAGTCTGGGCTCTTTTTCACATGGGATCCTTTTAAATATCTGAAAATACTTTTTCTCTACAGTTTCAGTAGTCCCAGTTTCTTTACTCTTAGGAGATGGTTTTTAGACTCTTCACAATTCTGGTATCCTCTTTAGAAAATGTGACGTTAGTAATGATACCTTTACAATGTATTGCCTAGAAATGAGAAATTTATTTGACTAGTTTGGAGAACAGTAGATCTATTATTTCCTGTATTCTAGGTACTACAGCTCCCTTACATACTCTTATAATTACATTATTTTTAGCCAAGCTTTGGGCTTCTTGATAATTTTTAAAAGTCCACAACAAGTACAAAATACAATACTTAGGACAATAAAAAGATAAATAAAATGTAACAACAATAGTTAACATTTAATGAGTTACTATATGTCAGGCATTTTATAGCATTATGTTATTATTTACATCTTACAAATGCCCCATGATCTGGCTTCTATGATTAGCCCCATTACAGTTGAGAGGTTAAGTGCTTGCCTGATGTCTCACAACTAGTGGATGGTAATGTTAGTATCTAAGTCTGATTCCCAAAATTAGCTCTTGAGAATTCAGGAGCAATGCCTCTAACAGAAAACCAGCTAGAGGGTTATGGTAAACTGTTAACTGTGAAACCTGAAGCATTTTAAAAGTTGTAATGATTATTAGTTAATTTAAATTTGTTGAGTTGAAATCTGTCGCTGCTGCCGCTTTTTTTTTTTTTTTTTTCTACTGCTGATGCTTCTTAGAGGCAAAATTGAGTACTGTGAATCCTTGAATGGAGGATTATAATGGAGGATGAAGGGGGAAAAGAAACATTTTAAATAAAGCCTGATTAAGGGACTTGCCTGGTGGTCCAGTGGTTAAGACTCTGCCCTTCCAGTGCAGGGGGTACGGGTTCGACCCCCGGTTGGGAACTAATAATCCCACATGTCATGTGGTGCGACCAAAAAAATAAAAATAAATAAAAGGGAAGTTCTTTAAAAAAAAATAAAGCCAGATTAAGTAAGTATTAAAGAGGAAGAGTTTTCAAGAACAAAAGAGGTGCAAAAGTGACTTGTAGGACCTGGAAACCATGGTGGAGAATCTGGTGAGACTTAGTTCAGAATGGACTAGTCTGATTTCAAGGAAAGAAAATACGATGAGGTACAACAGGGTTTATCTTATTTTCCAAGCCAGGACCCTGAGAGGGTGAGGCAGGTGGCCACAAAGTCTGAGTCAGTGGGAACAGGGAAGTTTCCAAGTGGGAGTGTGGTAGACCCTGGTGGGTCTCTGGGATCTGGGCTGATTTGCAGCGGTCCCCTTTCATGTGGTACGTGTGGTGAAAGTTTTCTGGAACTCTTAACAAAGCCCAAAGGCTATGAGAACAGGAGCTATATTTATGCACTCTATCAACAGTTCCCAATTCCCACCTTTGAGACCAGCATAAGCTGGCAGTGGGATGATTCAGGCAGAAAGACAAACATCGTTTGGAGGATACTGCTCAAAGCAGCCTCAACATGCGAGCTTGGGTGTTATTCTAAAGAGCCAAGGTCGTGGCTTTCAAATGCAAGGATGGGCAGAGGAGCTGCCCTACACACTGTTCATCATCTCTGAATACACCTAGATTGATCTGAGACATTTTAAGACCAGTGGGTTATGAACAACCATATATGTCTGTAGACACTGAGAGAGGGATAGAGACACAGAGGAAGTCAGCCAATGACATGTGGCATAGCTGTCCCTGTTTTCTAAAAGAGATGAATCAATATTCTGGTAAAAGAACTACTCATATACAATGGTAAGAAAAAATGTAAAAAAGAGTTGGTTGAGAAATCATAAGTAAATAGGTGTTGAGCTTGAAGGTGAAAGTGAAGGAAGTATTTGAACAAGGGTATGGGATCTATCTTACCCATGAACTCAAAGTTTCATAAATTAGAAATGGATCTGTCAGATGTTGGGAGATGGAGGAGAAGACATAGGCTCTGTGAAAAGGCACAAACAAATGCTGGATTCCCTTCTCCGAAGGGCCACAGCCGCTCCGGTGAAAACAGACCAACCAACATGCCTTTCTTCACCTTCTCTTAGGAAATACCTATGCTGTGTCACAAAGCTCTCAAACACTGCTATTTGAGTACAATTTACACTTACTTAATAAGCTCTTCGGCTAAGTTATAAGTTTATCTTGCCTACACGGCATAACAGTATATTTAAAAGGTGCAAAATAATCTCTTAGTAATTGTGATGTTGGGACAAACTTTTAAACCATAACTGCCTTCCTTCTGGTGAGCACTGGGTGGTGCTCTCATCTAAGAGGAAGTAAACCTAGGCAGTTGTGCACCAGGCCTCTGTCGCTCTGCCTACCACAGCTTCGAAGTCCTTAATCTCTCTCTCTTAGTAATTCTAAATGTGGGTGCATAGGCACCCTGGTATTTTTTGTTTGTTTGTTTATAACAACTTTATTCATAATCACATTTATGTTCAAACTGAAGGAGATTTATAGATGTATACAGGGCATCCTGGTATTTTTAAGTATTCATTACAATTTTCCAAATTTCCTTGAAGAATCTGTATGTAGTGCTTTTTAATATAATGGGCAAAAAACTAAAAGTGATATAAAACAATTAGATTCCACTTCTCTAATTATATTGGCATTGTTCCTGCTGACTTCAATGTTTCTGGATGTATCTGGTCTGAAGAACTAGCTAAAAAGTCATTATGTTAAAAGCAAAGCCAAAAAACCTCTGTTTATTGTTTAACATTTTATTTTATTATTTTTTTAAATGAAAGATAAAACTTTTATTGGGTAAGTCACTGAACTGTTGGTGCTCTTTGTTACAGCATTTAGCTTTCCCTGACCCATACCTTCTTCTTTGTCTTGTGCTCTTAAAGCTGGAGTGCACCCCAGGCTTCTCCACCTACACACACTCCCTTGGGCATCCTGTTCAGGCTTATAACTTTCAATACCATCTACCCACCAATGACTTACAAAAGTAGATCTCCAGCCCAGCCTCTCTCCTGAACTCCAGGTTAGTATAACCAGTTGCCTGGTTAACAATTCCACTTAGATGTTCGTGGACACCTCAAACTCATCTTGTCCAAAATGGGACCTCCTGGTTTTCCTCCACAGACCTGCTTCTCAGCAGTTCTCCCTGTTTCGGTTGACTGCAACTCCTTCCTTCCAGTTGCTCAGACCAAACCTCTCTCTCACCTCCACATTGAATCCAGCAAGAGTTTTTGTTGGCTCCGCCTTCAGAATATGTTCAGAATCTCACCACTTTTCACCTCCATAAATGCCACACCCTGTCCTGAGACACCATTCTCTCACCGCTAGTATCTCTCTGTTTTCTTCCTCTCCCTTCCTCTTTCTTTTTATTTTCAAGTTTCTTCAAATAACCTTAGCAATTAATCCTAACAGAAGCAACGCATATGCCCAAACAATGTATTCAATATTCTAGTTTTGTTCTTAGAGAAAAAAAGTTGTTTTTTAACGAGAGCTGGAAGGGCCGAGGAGAAAGTAACTAAGTTAAGAAGTTATTGGAATAGTTTTGATGAAAGGTAATGTGAGAAGGAGTGGCAGTGAAAATGTAAAGGTTTTAAATAGCTTGTGTTGATTATTACACAACCACCTTTTCTTTTTTAAAAAAAATTTATTTAATTTATTTTTGGCTGCGTTGGGTCTTCGTTGCTTGTGTGTGGACTTTCTCTAGTTGCGGCGAGTGGAGGCTACCCTTCGTTGTGCGGTGCGGGCTTCTCATTGCGGTGGCTTCTCTTGTTGCGGAGCATGGGCTCTAGGCGTGTGGGCTTCGGTAGTTGTAGCACACGGGCTCAGTAGTTGTGGCTCATGGGCTGTAGAGCGCAGGCTCAGTAGTTGTGGCGCATGGGCTTAGTTGCTCTGCAGCATGTGGGATCTTCTCTGACCAGGGCTCAAACACGTGCTCCCTGTGCCACCAGGGAAGCCCCTACACAATCACATTTTCCAGTTCACAGGTCTGAGTAGGCAGCTAGCTTTGGCCTCTTGGAGGAGAATGGGGTCACGTTGCTTGTGGAGGAAGAAGCAGTGTTAGTGTTCTGTACTAATGCTTCTCCTTTACTGGTTTTTGCTTATGTGGATTTGAAATAATTTTGCTTGTTCCATTGCTCTCCTTTATTTTTTAAAATGCTTTTGACTTTAGAGCTCAGGTTCTAGATGCTGGTTCTGAGCCTACTGACAATATCACTTCTGTCTCAGCCAAGGTCTGATGACTAATGCTCTTTCCCTCCCAGATCTGGCCTTAACTATCAGACCACCTTCTCTCTTACTTCTCTGGGCTCTTCATACTTTGGTCAACTCAAATTACTCATTGTTTCCCTCGTATGTGCCATGCTTTCTTCCCTGTGGGACAAGATTAGTTCATGGTGTTTCCACAACATTTATATCCATTTCTCCCAAATCCATAGAACTTAATAATAATAATAATAATGATGATGATAATAATAATTGTAGACAGTTGGTGAGCACTTACCATGTTCCAGGCACTGTACTTAGTGTTTACAGGCTTTATATCATTTTAACCTCACACCATGCAAGGGAGGGACTTTTACTATCCCTATTATACTGACGAGGTACACTCTGCCCAGATCCTTTCAGGCCTTCTTTCCAGCTCTGAGTACCCAGCTTCGGCAGGCTTTGCTGCTAACGCTTGCCCTGCCACCTTCTGACGATTGCCCCTCACCAGCCAGTGAGGAGAGTCCAAAGGCTCTGGGAGTTTTGTGTCTCCCTTGCCCTGTGATCAATGGCAAAGGGGACTGTTGTCAGATAACCAGCCCCCAGATCCTTTGCCTCCAGGCGGGAGAAACTCGGAGGTATGATCCGTGCTCTGGGGCTCTCCAAGGGATCCGGCTAAGTTGGCATTTTCTTCCCCATCTTGCTTCTTCAACTCCCTCACCTTTCCTTGTGGGAGCACTTCCCCATAAGTCACTTTTCCTGAATCCTTGGTTCATGATCTGTGTCTGGGGGAACCCGATCTGAGACTCTTGCCTGGCTCGTACAAGACATAGTTGAGATTCAAACTAATGCAGTCTAAGTGCAGTCATATTTTAGAGTTCTAATCGCTTTGTTATATTGCTTGTCATGTCGGTATGATCATCTGTTTCAATCTCTTTTTCCTAGCATTCTGTTAGGAATTTTACCAGAAGAATTTTGGAGCTTTGATACTTGATAATAAGCCGTGTCTTTGATAGTTCTCGGTGTGGTGGTGGGAATTCAAAGTCCTTCCTAGGGATGGATGAAGTTGCAGTAGGAGCGTCTCAGATACTCTGACAAGTATCTTGGGCTTCTTCCTCAATGCTCCCACAGTCGTGTAGACATACATGCAACAACCATGCTGCTGGGATGATTATTTTAAAAATTCTGTTGGATATTCTGCTCCCTCACTAGACTGTAAGCTCTTGGGGACAAGGACCCACTTCTGCTCATTGTTGTTTCCTGGTACAGAGCCCAGTGTCTAAAAATGGAGGTGTTCAATCTTTTCAGATGTAATTCTGTAGTACAGGAAACTAGATTTAGAACTGCAGTTCTTAAATTTCATTTGCATATGAATCACCTGTGGGGTGGGGTTTAGGATTCTGTCTTTTAACTGGTGTCGCAGGTGATCCTCAGCCCATTACTGATACTTTGAAAACACTGATGTACAAGGTCCAGATACTCAGTAATAACTAAGGAACAATTACGTTGTAAGTTCTTATTATATATCAGTTGCTTTGTGCCTGGCATCGTTATAAGAGAATTATGGCTCTTAACTTAATTAAGCCACATTTAACTTCTATGAAGAGAAAAGTATTATTACCCCCTTTTTTACAAATTAGAAAACTGAGACACAAAAATGTTAAAAGTGCTAACTTGCTCCATTGCCTATAGCTAGTAAGTGGATGTGGACCCAGGCATTCTGGCTCCAGAGCCTGTCCTCTTAACTGCTTCCCCACACCACCCTTTCCGCTGATACATGTAAGAAAATCCACGTTATCCCCAGCTTTAGTTTTGCTGAGCCTTTCTTTCCAAGGAATCTGAAAGGAAAAGAAAGCTACATAACTGCAGGAGACACACAGGAAATATTTTATTAGCTTCCAGATGGAGAAAACAGTAGAGTAAAAGTATTTCAGTAGAAATCCACGGCCCTCCTCAGGGAGCCCACTCTGGCATCCAGGGCCCCCCAGTCGTGGTAGTGCCTGTAGTCCCCCGGCCTCACTAGGTACTGCCGCCCGCGGTAGTTGGGCATCTCATAGAGGACCCACCAGCCCTCCAGCACGTGAAGGGAGCGGATCTCATTGAAGTGGAAGCGGTCGCGGAGCGAGGAGCAGTCTTCCGTGAGCTCCGCCACCTGGCCTCGGTAGTCCTCTCGCTCGTACATCCTCAGCCGGTGGGAGCTGGTCTGGGTTCAGCAATCAGCAGATGGGAAGGGTCAGAAAACCTAGCCTTTAGCAACCAATCACTCACACTGCTGGGGGAATGGGCATTTTTTTAATCTTTTCTATATCAAAGATGACAAATTAAAAAGACAACCAACACCAGGGCCATTGGGTATAGTTGGGTAGATTGCACACTGCAAAACTGAAGAGGGGGCCATTCACACAGATCAAGACATTCATGGTGCTCCATAGTTTTCTAGGGCCACAACCTACACGAATCATATTTAGTACCTACTTACTACCATTCTTAAGTGACAATTTTTATATATAATTTTTGCTCTCTCCTTTATAGACTTAAACAGTGGTCTGGAGCTCTCCTTGGAGGATATAAAAATAATTAGATATTAAAATAAAAAGACAAATATATCCCTGGCAAAAGGCATTATTTTCAATCTCGATAGCATTAGAAGAGGCTGGGAAGAGAGGAAGTCGAATTGCTTTCCCCAAAGTGAAGCACAGGAGGTGGCAGTCCAGCCCAGGCAACTCCTTAATCCCTTCCTTTCTGCTTTGAGTCCTGCTATTCTAAAATCCCGAGAAGCAAGAGCCATCGTAACGATTAGGTTTCAGTTCTCACCTCTAATATATGGTCTGGCAAAACACTTTTAGGTAATTAATAAAAATAGAAGCTCAAGATCATGAAGGAGGCCTGTCTAGATCAATAGATTATAAAACCTTTAGAAAAATGTAAGGGCAGGCTGTCCGTCCTGGGCAAATCCTGTCTGTCTCTTCCTGAGCACTTGTTCTTTTATCTGCTTGTTCCTTCGCAGCAGGTACCCACTCAATTCCTTCTTCCTTCTTCCACCATTAAATCCTCGTTAGGAAATGTTCTCATAAGCAATTCATTCTGAGGTATAAAAAACTGCTAATAAGGTATCTTCCATGGTTTGCAAAAGACTCACGTGTGCGTTGTCTAATTTGATCTTCACAACAGCCTGACACACGTGGAGCAACCATTCTTAGTCTTTTCTTCTTTTAAGTGAAACTAATGACTAGAGCTTTCAGGCTGTAATCAAAGGGTCAGGGCTGGAAAGTAAAAGTCCAGATTTCCAGGCTCCTAATGCCAGTCTGGGTCCTATCAAGGCTTTCAACCCTCTGAGGGGATTTCAAATTTCCCCAGAGTGGTACATTTTCCACAGGACTCTGTCATAGGCAAATAAAAGCCTCCCTAACTGTAGAATTCCAGGCTGCTCAGGCTTTACTTGGGTAGCAGTGGGCTTTGCAGGTGCTACTAGAATCACATTGTTGGTTGTTTGTTTTGCCTAATCAAAAAACAGAACTTGAGGGACCCTTGATATTCATAATGGTTAATATTTGGAGGAGGGGGTAGTTTGCCAGGTGCTGGGCAATCTCCTTTTGACCTCATCACAGCTCGATGAACCAACTGCCCTTATTAACCCCGCTTTACAGATGAGGAAGTAGAGAAGTAGCCCAGTAACTAGCCTAAGGGCACCTGGGTGTGAGGAGTTCACCTATTGCGTATTCCTCAGCGGTGGCACAGACGCTCTAAACTAATGCCGTGCACCACTTTTGCCCAGTAGAGGTGAGCTTAATTTTAGCAAAGGAGAATACAATTTCAATTAAGAGCATTGCATCACTCAATTTTTCGGTGGAAAGAAACCTTAAAGACATTAATAAAGGGAAAGAGAACCCGGTTAGAGCCAGCAAAAGAAGGCCACCGTCCTGCAGCCTGACCACTGTGTCTGGAGCACTGGTGTGACCCGAGGGCACGGCAGGCCGAGGGGAACCGGACTCACGTGGGGGATGAGGCGGCAGGAGCGGACGGAGTCGTTGAGGCCCATCCACTGCTGGTAGTCAGGGTAGTCGCCGCGCCGCAGGAAGTACTGGTGGCCCTGGTAGTCGGGCTGCTCGTAGAGCATCCAACAGCCGCTGTCCACCCGGATGGAGTTGCAGCGGCCGAAGCAGGGCTGCAGGTTGGAGTGGTCGCTGCTGCACTCGTAGTGGCGGCCCTGGAAGCCCCGGTCCTCGTAGAAGGTGATCTGCAGGGAAGGGAAGGACAGGGCTCAGAGGCCTGGGCTCCAGCCCGGCTGCGGGCCCCTCCCGCCGGCGCGGGGCTCACCTTCCCCATGGCTGCTGGATGCGGGGATGCGAGTTCAGTGCGGTGGGGCGGGCGCGCGGGTCTATATAGCAGGAGGGCTGCTGCGTTGGCAGGAACGACACAAAAGGGGCCCCCGCGTGAGGAGGATTTCCTCTCTCTCTTCTATATAATGACGGCGGGGGTGGGCGGGGGACTTATTGTATGTTTTCTCTTAGACTCTCCAGAGCTTTCGAACTGATGACCCGCGTAAAACTGTCACTTGGTGCCTCTGGGGCCTTTAAATGAAGCCTATTCAGGAGATTGGAAGCGAGCAAAAGCGCCTAACGGGGTTAATGCTTGTAATGAAATATTTTTTAACCTTTTTGAATTTCGAAATGATCTCTTTTTGAGGAACAACACCGGGTAGTGACCGGGTCAGCGGTCAGGATGGGCTCCAGCGGGAGGCGTTTAGATGAGAGAGCGTTTCCTTGGTGTGAGGATGTGGGGCGTGGGATGCACCTGCCTTCTCCGCAGGATGTTTGAAGGAGGATGGGATTCTTCTCTAAGAGAACCTCCTACCAGCCTCCCCGCTGATGAGCGGTGCAGCAGACAACACACCGGAGGAAAGGTGATGGGGGTTGGACTCCGAGGAAACCCTCTTTAAGCACCTGGCTCGGCTCTGCTCCCTGGAGACTGGACCAGGGCCGCCTCCAGACTCAGCTGCTGCCTCCGGCCCACCGGCTGGAAGCCTGCAACTTTGGAGTTCATGAGGGGACTCATGGGTGGTTATTACTCACACTGTAACTTTTTATTTAACCAATAATTTTGCAAACCAGGTGCTAAAGTTAATTAGTTCTAGCTGCTGAAAATTCAAGTTAACATGCAAATGTAACAGATTTAAAATCCTACAATCTTGGGAAGATTCTGCTTTCTGTACCTTCCCCAGCCCTGAACAAGCCTGGTTGCTCCCTAGTTAATGCTCTGGTTCCAGGCGCTAGAGTCTTCCTTCCTTACCACCCACCCCCCATCCCCCCAGCAGCTTCTGGGGCTCCACTCTTTAGAACAGGATTTCACAACCTCATACTATTTGCATTACTCTCAAGGTTGTGACAACCAAAAAATATTTCCAGCCATTGCCAAATGTCCCCTGGGGGAGTGAAATCAACCCTGGCTGCAAACCACTGCTTTAGAAGGAGCTGGTCCTCAAACAGATGTAACCGTGATACACCTGTCTCATTCCTTAGTGTGGATTCTTGCTATTTAAGTCTAATGCTAATAAATTGTTTGCCCTGAACAATTTTATTTGAAACACATAAATTTAATAAGCCTGATTCACATTTTTTCTTTTAAAAATTCTAATTTTATAGAAAATTGGAAACTACAGAGAAGTAGAAAGGAGGAAAAAATTCAAACCATAGTACCGTATTTTAAAGATCACTGTGGATGAATATTTTAAAACCTCCTTTCAGTTCTGCAAGATGAAAAAGTTCTAGAGATCTTTGCACAAGGACATCCATGTAGTTAACACTACTGTACTGTGGTTAAAAAAATGGTTAAGATGGTAAATTTAATGTTATGTGGGTTTTTTTGTTTGTTTTGTTTTGTTTTGTGGTACGTGGGCCTCTCACTGCTGCGGCCTCTCCCGCTGCGGAGCACAGGCCCCGGATGCGCAGGCCCAGCGGCCACGGCCCACGGGCCCAGCTGCTCCGCGGCATGCGGGATCTTCCCGGACCGGGGCACAAACCCGCGTCCCCCGCATCGGCAGGCGGACTCTCAGCCACTGCGCCATCAGGGAAGCCCTGTTATGTGTTTTTTGTCACAATAAAAAAGACACCTCATTCCTCCCCTGCAAAAAAAACCTTCTTAATTTTCATTTCTTTGATCTAATACTTTCATTTCTAAGAATTTGTCCAAAGGAAATAGCTAAAGGTACATGAAAATATTATGCACAGTGGCATTTTATCAGACCACTGTTTATAATATAAAAAATTAGATACAAATAGAATGTCCACATAAGGCATTAATTAGGTAAGTTACAGAACACCTCTTTGATGAGATGCTACACAGCTACCAAAAATCATGTTCTCAAAGAATTTATTTAATGATATGGAAAATGCTCACCATATGTTAAAATTTAAACATGAGTATATTATACACTGAAAACTACAAAACATTGCTGAAGAAAAGAAGATATAGGGGCTTCCCTAGTGACGCAGTGGTTGAGAGTCTGCCTGCCGATGCGGGGGACACGGGTTCGTGCCCCGGTCCGGGAAGATCCCACATGCCGCGGAGCGGCTGGGCCCGTGAGCCGTGGCCGCTGAGCCTGTGCGTCCGTAGCCTGTGCTCCACAACGGGAGAGGCCACAACAGTGAGAGGCCCACGTACCGCCAAAAAACAAAAAACAAAAAAAAAACAAAAAAAAAAAGAAAAGAAGATATAAATAAATGGAAAAACATCTTGTGTTCATGGATTGGAAGATTTAATATTGTTCAGATATGAATACTTCCCAAAGTGGTCTACAGATATAATACAATCCCCATAAAATTCTAATGTTATTTTCTGTGGCAGTAGAAAAACCCACACTAAAATTTATATAGAATCTCAAAGGATCCCAAATACCTCAAACAATCTATTTTTGTGTGTGTGAAGCCATTTTTAATTTTTATTTATTTATTTAATTTTGGCCTCACCGAGAGGTTTGCAGGATCTCATTTCCTGGACCAGGGATTGAACCCGGACCACCACAGTGAAAGCGCTGAAGCCTAACCACTAGACCACCAGTGGACTCCCCCAAAACAATCTTGAAAAAGAAGAACAAAGCTGGAGAACTCACACTTTCTCATTTCAAAACTTACTACAATATTTACAGTAATCAAAACAGTGTGGTACTGGCATAAAAATAGACATACAGACAAATGGAATAGAATAGAGAACACAGACACAAACCCTTACACATATGGTCAAATGATTTTTGAGAAGGTTGTCAAGACCATTCAATGGAGAAAAGACAGTCTTTTCAACAATGGTACTGGGAAAACTGGATATCCACATGCAGAAGAGTGATGTTGGACCCTTACCTTACACCACATACAAAAACTGACTCAAAATGGGTTAAAGAACTAAAACTATAAAACTCTTAGAAGAAAACATAGAGGAAAATCTTCATGAGATTAGAATTGGCAGTGATTTCTTGGATATAACACCAAAGCATAGGCAATAGATAAATTGGAGTTCATCAAAATAAAAACTTTTGTGCATCAAAGGAGACTATCAACAGAGTGAAGAGGACACCAATAGGATGTGAGAAAGTATTTGCAAATCATATATGATAAAGGATTGATATTCAAAATGTATAAAGAACTGCTGTAACTCAACAACAATAAAACACCCACCTCCAAAAAAAAAAACCCAATTGAAAAACAAGGCTTGAATAAACACTTCTCCAAAGAAAATAATACAATGGCCAATAAGCACATGGAAAGATGCTCAACATCACTAATCATTAGGGATATGCAATCAAAACTACAATGAGATACTACTCCACATCCATTAGGATGGCTAGTATAAAAAGCAAAATCAAAACAGAAAACAACAAGTCTTAGAGAGGATGTGGAGAAATTGGAAAGCTTGTGCATTGCTGATGAGCATGTAAATTGGTACAGCCACTGTGGAAGACTGTATGGTAGTTCCTTAAAGATTAAACATCAAATTACCATATGATTTAGCAATTCCACTTCTAGGCATATACCCGAAAGAATTGGTAGCAGGGACTTGAACAGCTCTTTGTACCCCAATGATCATAGCAGCATTCTTTATTACACCCAAAAGGAAGAAACAATTCAAATGCCCATTTAAGAACGGATGGGTACACAAAATGTGGTATATGCATAGAATGGAATATTAATCAGCATTAAAAAGGAATGAAATTTTGATAAATGCCACAACGTGAACAAACCTTGAAAACACTATGCTAAGTGAAATGAGCCAGACACAGGACAAATATTATATGATTCAATGCATTTGAGATACCTAGAATAGTCAGATTTATAAAGAAAGAAAGTAGAAGGGTGGTTACTAGGGGTTGGGGGAAGCTGGGAATGGGCAGTTATTGTTTAATGAGTACAGAGTTTCAGTTTGGGATGATGAAAAATTTCTGAAGATGAATAGTGCTGGTGGTTGCACAATGATGTGAATGTGCTTTATGCCACTGAATTGTACACTTAAAATGGTTATAATGGTAAATTTTATGTTATGTATATTTTACTACAATTTAAAGCATCTTCCATGAGCAACAAGAAAAGAAGGGAATCAATATGACTTTTTTCAATATTAATTTCTTGATTTCAATAATGCTACTGTGGGTTAGGACTCCACGCTCTCACTGCCAAGAGCCCAGGTTCAATCCCTGGTTGGGGAAGTAAGATCTCACAAGCCGCACAGTGCAGCACACACACACACAAAATCTACTGTGGTTGTAAGAAAACATTAAAATCGGATAACTCCTAGTGGTTGAAAGGGAATTAAAAAGCATTTAAAACAGAGTTTATTTTAACTTACTTATAGTCCTCTTACTTTATAAGAAGGGAATAATTAATATAATTAATGTCTTAAAATTTTTTTTACATTTCCCTTCTTGGGCTTTCTTCCTCTTTCTCCCTTTATTCATTCCATTCTGACTATCTTACACCACCAAAGCTTACATTCAAGAACTGATAATATTTCAAGGTCCTCTTTAATCTTGGGAATTAGTGCTCTGGGCACAGTTGTGCTGTAGGCAAAGCTTGTTGGTTGATTTCCTTCACCCAACCTTCCTTGTGTATTGCCCTGCTTGCAGCTAGCAGCTATGGTTTCCAGGGACACAAGCTTCAGGTTGATGCTATGGTGGGAGATGGACAAAACTTGGGGCCCTGACGATATTGTTGAGCTGCTGAACTAACCATTCCTAAATTCCGTGCTACCCTAGGACTTCCTATCATGTGAGCTAATAGATTTCCACATTGTTTATCTATTGCTATGGTGTTTTGGCTACTTTCGGTCTAATGTATGCTAACTGATTCAGATCCATTTTTGGCCAAGGGATTGGGGTGAATTCTGATCAAGCTTTGGAGATGAGTAGCTTACTGGGTAGAGGGTGGGGAAAAGTAATCCGGGTGAGGAAAAGATGTGAGAAAACTCAGAGATTGGATGTGATTGGGTGACTTAACGTGATTGGATGACTTGGATGAGATGGAGTAAAGGACAACTGGGGTCAGGTAATAAGAGAGGAAGTAGGTAGGTTGGGGCCAGTTTCTTGAAAAAGGTAGAATTTTTCCCTGTGGTCAGTGGAGCAATATCAAAGGTTTTTAATCAGGGAAATGACTTGATCAGATCAGTCTTTGAGTACAAACGTAGTTGCCACTCCTTTCTAAGATTCTAGCAATGAGGGTGCAAGTAAGAAAACAAGCAGTAGAAGAACTAATGTAAGTGAATATAGTGCTATACTTCCCTATAACCTTACACAGGCAATATACTAACACACACAGATACACACACATATGGAGAGTGTATGTATACAGTTATATAAATATATATTACTGTGTGTGTATCATGTGTGCATTTATATGGACAGAGAATGCAGGTTTGGATTATCCTATATATTTAATTCAGTTCCTTGTTGGTTGGTTGCTTACCTCATGGTAAGAATCTGTAAGCTGGTGCTGTCGTTATTTTGACAAGCATCTTCCTGATTCCACAATGGAAAAGCACTGATTTTCTGAGCTGTGAGTTCTGAATTCTGATGCCACTTCTATTATTAACTGTTTGAAATTAGAATTGAACCTTAGTTTACCTTACATAAAATGAATGAGTGATCTACGTTAGATGACCTCCAGGTCTGAAATATGTTAAACACCACATTACTTCGTTGTGCTGTAGTAACTTGCTTTCCTCCCTCCCTCTCTCCCTTCTTCTTGGCGGGGGGGATTTTCCATTAGGAATTTCTTTGAGACTCTGAATAAAGTTCTAAACAGTCACCTCGGAAAAAGTCACATGTGCTCTGTGTCAGCTAGAAATGTGTATTGAACTACAAATAAAAGAACACCCAATGGTGGTGCCGTAATCAAATGTGGGTTTATTTTACTCCCATTACAAGAAGTCTCAAGGTAAAGGGTTGCTGGCATTGTGTGATGGTTAATTTTATGTCAGCTTGACTGGGCTAAGGGACGCCCAGATAGCTGGTAAAACATTATTTCTAGGTGTGTCTGTGAGGGTATTTCCGGGAGAGATTAGGATTTGGGTCAGTATACTGAGTAGAGAAGACCATCCAATCTGCTGAGGGCCTGAATAGAGCAAAAAGGAGAAGGAAGGATGAACTCCCTCTTCCTTCTGCCCTCAGACATCAGCATTCCTGGCTCTCAGGCCTCTGGACTCAGACTGAATTATTCCACCAGCTTTCCTGATTCTCTAGCTTGCAGATAATGGGACTTCTCAATTTCTATAATCACATGAGCCAATTCCTATAATAAATCTCCTCATCTATATCTATATAGATCCTATGGGTTCTGTTTCTCTGGAGAGCCCTGACTAATAAACATTGATTCAGGGGCTTGACCACATCAAGGCCAGCATTTCTGAAACTGTGACATTTCCCTCGTACTTGTCAGCTCTTGAGTGTAAATGTCTGAAATAAGAGGGAATTGTGGCACCAGGGCAGCTGCTCCCTTTCATTAGGAAGGCAAACATTTTTCCAGAACCATCTCCTCTCTCCCCATCAGCATTCCTCCACTGAATGTTTCAATGTCCAGAGAGTGTCATGAGACCAGTTCAGCATCAAAATCAAACGGGAAAGAAAAAAAAAAAAAAAAAAAGGCAAAATAATGAAAGGAGAAAAAAAAAGAGTCCGCCTGCCAGAGAGTTGTGAACTCAATTTTACATACAATTTAGGGAATTAAAAAATCTTCTGAAGCCCATTGTAGCCAGCTTCAGAATCCCTGATTTAAGAAGTGGGTCACACTATCTCTGAACCTCAGCTTTCAGATCCTCACTCCTCAAAGAAAAACTGAAGAGATATCTCACTATCTGGTTTGAAGAAGCAATATGTTTAAAGGCCAGAGAATCAAATAAGATAATGTATTATGAAGTGTTTTGTAAACTGTAAAGCTCTGCTTCATTTGAAAACATAGTTCTATTGTGAGAATTTTCTTTGTTACCCGTAGATCACACACCTTGATTTCCACGTGCATCTCGTGTGTATGTGCGTGTGTGTGTGTGAGTGTATAAATAAAATAATAAATGTAGGACAAAAGGAAAAATACAAGCAAACCATTGCCAGGAAAACAGAAAATATTTTATTACTTTCCAGATTGAGAAATGATGCACTTATTTCAGTAGAAATCTATGACTTTCCTCAAGGAGCCCACTTTAGCATTCACAGCCCCCCAGTCATGGTAGCACCTGTGGTCCCCCGGCCTCAGCAGATACTGCCTTCCCCGGTAGCTGGGCAACTCATAGAGGACCCAGGAGCCCTCCAGCACATTGAGAGAGTAAATCTCATTGAAATGGAAGCGGTCCTGAAGAGAGGAGCAGTCCTCAGTGATCTCTATCATCTGGCCTCTGTAATCTTCCCTCTCATAAAGTCTGATCCTGTGAGAGCCAGCCTGGCCCATCCGGAGGTGGAAAGAGGAGAAAAGCAAACCATGAAATGATTCCAACACATTCATGCCATTCAGTTTGGTGAGGACCAGCTCAAGCCATTTTCAAATATATGGTAAAAATGAATTATTTCTGAATCTTTGTATACTCTTCATTTTCAAAGGTGGAGATTCAGTACCTTTCCAAGATCATAAAGTGTGACTAAAAATTAAGAAGGAAATCTCACTCTTTAATATATTCAGATATTTCCCAGGATGAACTGTTAATCACGCTCAGGACACTGTACCATAGAGAAACCCAAATCCTTAACAGCTTATGACTGTTTTTGCCATTTTGAAGAATTATTTTAAATTTTCAAGCATGTGTCTTTGAACAGTAAAGTCCGTTTATGAAATGAATTACTCTACATTGAGTTTAAAATAAATCTTGGAAAAATCACCAAGGGCTTAGATGCTTTTGTTTCTGTGGAAAGCAAAGTGAAACATCTGAAATCTCTCAGTTACATACTTGATTTTCATTTAGTAATTTATGAATAGAATGAGGAAAAATGGGAAGAAAAATGAGTAAGCCCAAGGACTAATTTTTAAAAAACCTTAGTGTTTTAAGACACGTATGAATTATTTGTAGCCTGTGTATAAAATCTCTGCATTGCTCTCTACTGAGAAAAAGTACTTTTATTTGTACAGGTGGGGAAAACCAAAACATGCAATTGGGAGGCAAAAAGGGGAAAGAGTCTTACAAGAATGAACCCTTGTAAAATTTTCCTTTTCAACTCCTGTCAGCTCAGAAACTCACTAGCACCTAATTATTTTTCTGTTGGATATTAGTGTTTTTTCTACAACTCCATTGTAAATGATTCCAGGTCAGGACCTCTATTTTATACATGCCCGGGGCAGCGGATACATTCTTAATAAATATTTGTTGATTAACTGGTACCTGGGCAACAATTTACTTCTGTTCAAGGCAAATTATATTGAACTAATATACCATAGCTTACCTTTTCCCCAAACTCTCAATTATTCTAAATGATCACTACTTCAAATATTTAACCTTTGCTTGAAACTATCCATTCTGGGTCCAAAGTGAACCAGAATGATACGGAACTGGACTCACGTGGGGGATGAGGCGGCAGGAGCGGACGGAGTCGTTGAGGCCCATCCACTGCTGGTAGTCGGGGTAGTCGCCGCGCCGCAGGAAGTACTGGCAGCCCAGGTAGTTGGGCTGCTCATAGATCATCCAGCTGCCGCTGTCCACACGCACTGAGTTGCAGCGGCCCAAGTAAGGCTGCAGGTTGGCGTGGTCGCTGCTGCACTCGTAGTGGCGGCCCTGGAAGCCCCGGTCCTCGTAGAAGGTGATCTGCAGGGAAGGGAAGGACAGGGCTTAGAGGCCTGGGCTCCAGCCCGGCTGCGGGCCCCTCCCGCCGGCGTGGGGCTCACCTTCCCCATGGCTGCTGGATGCGGGGATGCGAGTTCAGTGCGGTGGGGCGGGCGCGCGGGTCTATATAGCAGGAGGGCTGCTGCGTTGGCAGGAACGACACAAAAGGGGCCCCCGGGTGAGGAGGGGATTTTCGTATACTCTTTTTTCTCTTTGCTGTCAGAGTCCATGGGGCTCATTGTGGGTTTTGGTCCCATTCTCTCTGGAGTTTCTATCACTAGCTGATGCTATTGAGACAGTTTGGAAAAAAAAAAAAAGTAATTTGGGACATTGTCTATTTAATAATAGAAGTAGAACTTCAGCCATTTCATATATAGTCCACTCTTTTATTTGTATGGGTTGGGGAAAAACAAAACAAAACAAAAAGCGGTGGAGCAAAAAAGTCAGAGTCTTAATACGGCAAATATAAACTGATCTGTACGAAGTATGTGCCATAATATTGAATACGAAGGTTAATAAGAAGGAAATGACCTGCACTGAATACTGAAAATTTCAAATTAGTCTTTTAAGAGAGCTTCCTCATTAAAGGGTGCAAGAAATTGGAATGTTTTACCAAGAAGGTTCACAAAATTTCAAACTTTCAGTGTGGTAAAAAAAAAAACAGCAAATGCAGATCTTTAGTATTTGGTCTGATTTTGTTGCAGTCATACGTGGAAGTAGACTGAAGATTGGAGGTTTTATCTTGGTTACTTGTAATTCAAAAGGGAGAATAGTTTTAAGATGATTAATCTCAGAAAGAAGAACGAAAAGGGAAATTTCTAAAAGCTTAAGGAAATAAGAAAAAGTAATACTTTTAAAATACAAAATCAGATTACCTCTTAGGTTATTTATAAAAGAAAACCAAATTCCTAAGAAACCCATTTCTGGTAGGATCTAGATACACGTTTGTTCTATGGGGAACAAGAGTACACAAAGCTTTTGACTTAGAGGAAATTAATTGCACGAACACAAAGAGGAGCTATAGCTGGAATGGTGTAGCGAGAGGGAGGAATAAACATCTAGAAGCTTGGACTCTAGGAAGACTTTAGAAAGTATTTATCAGCCTGGAAGAGGATAGTCTGATGGACTGGAAAGAGCGCTGGAGGGGAAGATGACCTATGCCTTTAGGCTCTTTGATGTTCAAAGAATTAGTCACAGTCCTATGTTGACTCATTGAAATACTTTGTCTTTCCTTTGGGTCATAAATCTTTGTAAGTTGATATTTATCAATTAGACACCAACTATGTATAATATGGTGTTTCAGTTCTTGTTATCCAGTATGTAAAGGCATGTATTTGCAGAGTTACTTATGTTAGCCTAGTGGAATATATGCAGCCAGAATCTAAAGAATAAAAATCATTTTAATTAAAAATGAAAAAAATAAGAATGAAAAATAATAATAAATTTTAAAAAACCCATCATTTTGCTCAGAGCTGTTTCTGTGGGGAGTGTGTTCATGGGTGAAAACAGTAGAACATGAGAACCCTAATGCAGAGTCCCAGAGAGCGTCTAGAGGAGCAGCATGGGGGTGTCAGTGGGGACCACCACTTCAGCTGACATGCAGCTACAGCCGAAATTTAGGATCCAACTGGAGGACCAAAACAAGGGCACTTTGGGCTTGGCTTTTTCATTAACCGGGAAGACAGAAGGCTTTATTTCAGCCTGGAGAAAGAAATTGGGAAAACCCCCTACTCTTCTCATAGAATTGAAATGTGAATGCTGTGGGCCAAAATGTGGCTTAATTTCAGTGCTCTACAGAAAATTCTGGGAGTGACAGATGTGTATAAAACCTAAGTCCCAAATTGTACTTAGTGTGCTAAGTGAACATAGGTTGAGACCTGACACTCCTTGCACCTGTGGCACAGAAGCAGCGCTCTACACCAGTTGCCTGGAATGAATGATGGCAACTGTCTTTGCAGGGAGAACAAGAGAGAAGAAACACCCTGTTGTCCTGAGCTCTGGTCCAGGAAGTAACCCTTTGTCACTCTATAAATATTCACATGGTTTCAAACAAAAGTGAAGAAAAAAGAGACTAGTTCAGGTTCAGATTTTGCTGCATGCAGGGTTAATGATTTGTGTAGCTAGTGTAAATAGTCTACAAAATGAAGTGTATAAGAAATACCACTTTCCTTATTTTCTGTAACTCAGAATATTTTATGAATCTAAGTCTCATTCCACTGGGATGGAGAGAAAATTTAACTTTACTCATTGTTGGGATTTCCTCTCCTCACTTACCCAGGCTCTATGGTTGGGTTTCGAGGGCTTACATGGTACCAAGGCGTTTCATGGTGGGGGAGGATTCACTGGAAACTACTGTGATGTCCATTGTTGGTGGATCTTCCCAGTTTTCACACCAATGTGGAAATAAGAACAGCCTTGAGGGCTGTGGACTTGGAGATGTATTTCGCTTGGCTGACACAGTGTTTAGATGTTTTTGGTAATGCTTTGGGTTGGTTCATTCTTTCCACAGTTCACCATACTACCCATTACTCCTTGTCATCTTTTTTTTTACATCTTTATTGGAGTATAATTGCTTTACAATGGTGTGTTAGTTTCTGCTTTATAACAAAGTGAATCAGCTATACATATACATATGTTCCCATATCTCTTCCCTCTTGCATCTCCCTCCCTCCCACCCTCCCTATCCCACCCCTCCAGGCGGTCACAAAGAACCAAGCTGATCTCCCTGTGCTATGCGGCTGCTTCCCACTAGCTATCTACCTTACGTTTGGTAGTGTATATATGTCCATGCCTCTCTCTCGCTTTGTCACAGCTTACCCTTCCCCCTCCCCATATCCTCAAGTCTCTAGTAGGTCTGTCTTACCCCTAGGTTCTTCATGACATTTTTTTTTCTTAACTTCCATATATATGTGTTAGCATACGCTATTTGTCTTGCTCTTTCTGACTTACTTCACTCTGTATGACAGACTCTAGGTCTATCCACCTCATTACAAATAGCTCAATTTCGTTTCTTTTTATGGCTGAGTAATATTCCATTGTATATATGTGCCACATCTTCTTTATCCATTCATCCGATGATGAACACTTAGGTTGTTTCCATCTCCGGGCTATTATACATAGAGCTGCAATGAACATTTTGGTACATGACTCTTTTTGAATTATGGTTTTCTCCGGGTATATGCCCAGTAGTGGGATTGCTGGGTCATATGGTAGTTCTATTTGTAGTTTTTTAAGGAACCTCCATACTGTTCTCCACAGTGGCTGTATCAATTTACATTCCCACCAACAGTGCAAGAGGGCTCCCTTTTCTCCACACCCTCTCCAGCATTTACTGTTTGTAGATTTTTTGATGATGGCCATGTGACTGGTGTGAGATGATATCTCATTGTAGTTTTGATTTCCATTTCTCTAATGATTAATGATGTTGAGCATTCTTTCATATGTTTGTTGGCAGTCTGTATATCTTCTTTGGAGAAATGTCTATTTAGGTCTTCTGCCCATTTTTGGATTGGGTTGTTTGTTTTTTTGTTATTGAGCTGCATGAGCTGCTTATAAATTTTGGAGATTAATCCTTTGTCAGTTGCTTCATTTGCAAATATTTTCTCCCATTCTGAGGGTTGTCTTTGGTCTTGTTTATGGTTTCCTTTGCTGTACGAAAGCTTTGAAGTTTCATTAGGTCCCATTTGTTTATTTTTGTTTTTATTTCCATTTCTCTAGGAGGTGGGTCAAAAAGGATCTTGCTGTGATTTATGTCATAGAGTGTTCTGCCTATGTTTTCCTCTAAGAGTTTGATAGTGTCTGGCCTTACATTTAGGTCTTTAATCCATTTTGAGCTTATTTTTGTGTATGGTGTTAGGGAGTGATCTAATCTCATACTTTTACATGTACCTGTCCAGTTTTCCCAGCACCACTTATTGAAGAGGCTGTTCTTTCTCCACTGTGCATTCCTGCCTCCTTTATCAAAGATAAGGTGACCATATGTGCGTGGGTTTATCTCTGGGCTTTCTATCCTGTTCCATTGATCTATCTTTCTGTTTTTGTGCCAGTACCATACTGTCTTGATTACTGTAGCTTTCTAGTATAGTCTGAAGTCAGGGAGCCTGATTCCTCCAGCTCCGTTGTTCGTTCTCAAGATTGCTTTGGCTATTCGGGGTCTTTTGTGTTTCCATACAAATTGTGAAATATTTTGTTCTAGTTCTGTGAAAAATGCCAGTGGTAGTTTGATAGGGATTGCATTGAATCTGTAGATTGCTTTGGGTAGTAGAGTCATTTTCACAATGTTGATTCTTCCAATCCAAGAACATGGTATATCTCTCCATCTATTTGTATCATCTTTAATTTCTTTCATCAGTGTCTTATAATTTTCTGCATACAGGTCTTTTGTCTCCTTAGGTAGGTTTATTCCTAGATATTTTATTCTTTTTGTTGTAGTGGTAAATGGAGTGTTTTCTTGATTTCACTTTCAGATTTTTCATCATTAGTGTATAGGAATGCCAGAGATTTCTGTGCATTAATTTTGAATCCTGCTACTTTACCAAATTCATTGATTAGCTCTAGTAGTTTACTGGTAGCATCTTTAGGATTCTCTATGTATAGTATCATGTCATCTGCAAAGTGACAGCTTTACTTCTTCTTTTCCGATTTGGATTCCTTTTATTTCCTTTTCTTCTCTGATTGCTGTGGCTAAAACTTCCAAAACTATGTTGAATAAGAGTGGTGAGAGTGGGCAACCTCGTCTTGTTCCTGATCTTAGTGGAAATGTTTTCAGTTTTTCACCATTGAGGACGATGTTGGCTGTGGGTTTGTCATATATGGCCTTTATTATGTTGAGGAAAGTTCCCTCTATGCCTAGTTTCTGGAGGGTTTTTATCATAAATTGGTGTTGAATTTTGTCGAAAGATTTCTCTGCATCTATTGAGATGATCATATGGTTTTTCTCCTTCAATTGTTAATATGGTGTATCACATTCATTGATTTGTGTATATTGAAGAATCCTTGCATTCCTGAAATAAACCCCACTTGATCATGGTGTATGATCTGTTTAACGTGCTGTTGGATTCTGTTTGCTAGTATTTTGTTGAGGATTTTTGCATCTATGTTCATCAGTGATATTGGCCTGTAGTTTTCTTTCTTTGTGACATCCTTGTCTGGTTTTGGTATCAGGGTAATGGTGGCCTCGTAGAATGAGTTTGGGAGTGTTCCTCCCTCTGCTATATTTTGGAAGAGTTTGAGAAGGATAGGTGTTAGCTCTTCTCTAAATATTTGATAGAATTCGCCTGTGAAGCCATCTGGTCCTGGGCTTTTGTTTGCTGGAAGATTTTTTTTTTTTTTTTTAAATGTTGGGGGTAGGAGTTTATTAATTTATTTTATTTATTTTTGCTGTGTTGGGTCTTCGTTTCTGTGCGAGGGCTTTCTCTAGTTGCGGCAAGCGGGGGCCACTCTTCATCGCGGTGCGCGGGCCTCTCACTGTCACGGCCTCTCCCGTTGCGGAGCACAGGCTCCAGATGCGCAGGCTCAGCAGCCGTGGCTCACGGGCCCAGCCGCTCCGCGGCATGTGGGATCCTCCCAGACCAGGGCTCGAACCCGTGTCCCCTGCATTAGCAGGCAGACTCTCAACCACTGCGCCACCAGGGAAGCCCCTGCTGGAAGATTTTTAATCACAGTTTCAATTTCAGTACTTGTGATTGGTCTGTTCATATTTTCTATTTCTTCCTGATTCAGTCTTGGCAGCTTGTGCATTTCTAAGAATTTGTCCATTTCTTCCAGGTTGTCCATTTTATTGGCATAGAGTTGCTTGTAGTAATCTCTCATGATCTTTTGTATTTCTGCAGTGTCAGTTGTTACTTCTCCTTTTTCATTTCTAATTCTATTGATTTGAGTCTTCTCCCTTTTTTTCTTGATAAGGCTGGCTAATGGTTTATCAATTTTGTTTATCTTCTCAAAGAACCAACTTTTATTGATCTTTGCTATCGTTTCCTTCATTTCTTTTTCATTTATTTCTGATCTGATTTTTATGATTTCTTTCCTTCTGCTAACTTAGGGGTTTTTTTGTTCTTCTTTCTCTAATTGCTTTAGGTGCAAGGTTTTGTTTTTTATTCGAGATATTTCCTGTTTCTTAAGGTAGGATTGTATTGCTATAAACTTCCCTCTTAGAACTGCTTTTGCTGCATCCCATAGATTTTGGGTAGTTGTGCCTCCATTGTCATTTGTTTCTAGGTATTTTTTAATTTCCTCTTTGATTTCTTCAGTGATTACTTCGTTATTAAGTATTATATTGTTTAGCCTCCATGGGTTTGTATTTTTTACAGATCTTTTCCTGTAATTGATATCTAGTCTCATAGCATTGTGGTCGGAAAAGATACTTGATACAATTTCAATTTTCTTAAATTTACCAAGGCTTGATTTGTCACCCAAGATATGATCTATCCTGGAGAATGTTCCATGAGCACTTGAGAAAAATGTGTATTCTGTTGTTTTTGGATGGAGTGTCCTATAATTATCAATTAAGTCCATCTTGTTTAATGTATCATTTAGAGCTTGTTTCTCCTTATTTATTTTCATTTTGGATGATCTGTCCATTGGTGAAAGTGGGGTGTTAAAGTTCCCTACTATGAATGTGTTACTGTCGATTTCCCCTTTTATGGCTGTTAGTATTTGCCTTATGTATTGGGGTGCTCCTATGTTGGGTGCAAAAATATTTACAATTGTTATATCATCTTCTTCTTGGATCAATCCCTTGATCATTATGTAGTGTCCTTCTTTGTCTCTTCTAATAGTCTTTATTTTAAAGTCTATTTTGTCTGATATGAGAATTGCTACTCCAGCTTTCTTTTGGTTTCCATTTCTATGAAATACCTTTTTCCATCCCCTTACTTTCAGTCTGTATGTGTCTCTAGGTCTGAAGTGGGTCTCTTTTAGACAGCAAATATATGGGTCTTGTTTTTGTATCCATTCAGCCAATCTGTGTCTTTTGGTGGGAGCATTTAGTCCATTTACATTTAAGGTAATTATCGATATGTATGTTCCTATTCCCATTTTCTTCATTGTTTTGGGTTTGTTATTGTAGGTCTTTTCCTTCTCTAGTGTTTCTTGCCTAGAGAAGTTCCTTTAGCAGTTGTAAAGCTGGTTTGGTGGTGATGAACTCTCTCAGCTTTTGCTTGTCTGTAAAGGTTTTAATTTCTCCATCGAATCTGAATGAGATCCTTGCTGGGTAGAGTAATCTTGGTTGCAGGTTTTTCTCCTTCATCACTTTAAATATGTCCTGCCAGTCCCTTCTGGCTTGCAGAGTTTCTGCTGAAAGATCAGCTGTTAACCTTATGGGGATTCCCTTGTGTTTTATTTGTTGTTTTTCCCTTGCTGCTTTTGATATGTTTTCTTTGTATTTAATTTTTGACAGTTTGATTAATATATGTCTTGGCGTACTTCTCCTTGCATTTATCCTGTATGGGACTCTCTGTGCTTTCTGGACTTGATTAACTGTTTCCTTTCCCACATTAGGGAAGTTTTCAACTATAATCTCTTCAAATATTTTCTCAGTCCCTTTCTTTTTCTCTTCTTCTTCTGGAACCCCTATAATTCGAATGTTGGTGCGTGTAATATTGTCCCAGAGGTCTCTGAGACTGTCCTCAGTTCTTTTCATTCTTTTTTCTTTATTATGCTCTGCAGTAGTTATTTCCACTATTTTATCTTCCAGGTCACTTATCCGTTCTTCTGCCTCAGTTATTCTGCTATTGATCCCATCTAGAGTATTTTTAATTTCATTTATTGTGTTGTTCATCGTTGCTTGTTTCATCTTTAGTTCTTCTAGCTCCTTGTTAAATGTTTCTTGCATTTTGTCCATTCTATTTCCAAGATTTTGGATCATCTTTACTATCATTATTCTGAATTCTTTTTCAGGTAGACTGCCTATTTCCTCTTCATTTGTTAGGTCTGGTGGGTTTTTATCTTGCTCCTTCATCTGCTGTGTGTTTTTCTGTCTTCTCATTTTGCTTATCTTACTGTGTTTGGGATCTCCTTTTTGCAGGCTGCAGGTTCGTAGTTCCCGTTGTTTTTGGTGTCTGTCCCCAGTGGCTAAGGTTAGTTCAGTGGGTTGTGTAGGCTTCCTGGTGGAGGGGCTAGTGCCTGTGTTCTGGTGGATGAGGCTGGATTTTGTGTTTCTGGTGGGCAGGTCCACGTCTGGTGGTGTGTTTTGGGGTGTCTGTGGACTTATTATGATTTTAGGCAGCCTCTCTGCTAATGGGTGGGGTTGTGTTCCTGTCTTGCTAGTTGTTTGGCATAGGATGTCCAGCACTGTAGCTTGAGTGAAGCTGGGTGTTGGTGTTGAGATGGAGATCTCTGGGAGATTTTTGCCGTTTGATATTATGTGGAGCTGGGAGGTCCCTTGTGGACCAGTGTCCTGAAGTTGGCTCTCCCACCTCAGAGGCACAGCACTGACTCCTGACTGCAGCACCAAGAGCCTTTCATCCACACGGCTCAGAATAAAAGGGAGAAAAAGTAGACAGAATTAGTAGAAGTAGAAAGAAAGAAAGAAAGAAAGGAGGGAGGGAGGGAGGGAGGAAGGAAGGAAGGAGGGAAGAAAGGATAAAAAGAAAGAAAGAAGATAAAGTAAAATAAAATAAGATAAAATATAATAAAGTTATTAAAATAAACAAATAATTATTAAGAAAGAAAAAAAAAATAAAACGGACGGATAGAACCCTAGGACAAATGGTGGAAGCAAAGCTATACAGACATAATCTCACACAGAAGCATACTCTTACACACTCACAAAAAGAGGAAAAGGGGAAAAAATCATAAATCTTGCTCTCAAAGTCCACCTCAATTTGGGATGATTCATTGTCTATTCATGTATTCCACAGATGCAGGGTACATCAAGTTGATTGTGGAGATTTAATCCGCTGCTCCTGAGGCTGCTGGGAGAGATTTCCCTTTCTCTTCTTTGTTCTCACAGCTCCCAGGGGCTCAGCTTTGGATTTGGCCCCACCTCTGCGTGTAGGTCGCCTGAGGGCGTCTGTTCTTCGCTCAGACCGGACGGAGTTAAAGGAGCCGCTGATTCGGAGGCTCTGGCGCACTCAGGCTGGGGGGAGGGAGGGGCACGGAGTGCGGGGCGGAGCCTGAGGTGGCAGAGGCCGGCGTGACGTTGCACCAGCCTGAGGCGCGCCGTGCGTTCTCCCCGGGGAGTTGTCCGTGGATCATGGGACCCTGGCAGTGGCGGGCTGCACAGGCTCCCCGGAAGCGGGGTGTGGATAGTGACTTGTGCTCACACACAGGCTTCTTGGTGGCGGCAGCAGCAGCCTTAGCGTCTCATGCCCGTCTCTGGGGCCCGCGCTTTTAGCCGCGGCTTGCGCCCGTCTCTGGAGCTCCTTTAAGCAGCGCTCTTAATCCCCTCCCCTCGCGCACCAGGAAACAAAGAGGGAAGAAAAAGTCTCTTGCCTCTTCGGCAGGTCCAGACTTTTCCCCGGACTCCTTCCCGGCCAGCTGTGGCGCACTAGCCCCTTCAGGCTGTGTTCACGCCGCCAACCCCAGTCCTCTCGCTGCGCTCCGACCGAAGCCCGAGCCTCAGCTCGCAGCCTTGCCCGCCCCGGCGGGTGAGCAGACAAGCCTCTCGCGCTGGTGAGTGCCGGTCGGCCCTGATCCTCTGTGCGGGAATCTCTCTGCTTTGCCCCCCGCACCCCTGTTGCTGTGCTCTCCCCCGCGGCTCTTAAGCTTTCCGCCTCCACCACCCGCAGTCTCCGCCCACGAAGGGGCTTCCTAGTGTGTGGAAACATTTCCTCCTTCACGGCTCCCTCCCACTGGTGCAGGTCCCGTCCCTATCCTTTTGTCTCTGTTTATTCTTTTTTCTTTTGCCCTACCCAGGTACGTGGGGGGTTTCTTGCCTTTTGGGAGGTCTGAGGTCTTCTGCCAGCGTTCAGTAGGTGTTCTGTAGGAGTTGTTCCACGTGTAGATGTATTTCTAGTATATCAGTGGGGAGGAAGGTGATCTCCGCGTCTTACTCTTCCGCCATCTTCCAGGAAGCCTTACTCCTTGTCATCTTAAAGAAGGTTGTTTCGCTTACAGGCATACCTCATTTTTTTGTGCTTTGCTTTAGTGAGTTATGCAGATACTGTGTTTTTTTACAAATTGAACATTTGTGGCAGCCCTGCATTGAGCAAGTCTAGCAGGGTCATTTTTCCAACGGCATTTGCTCATTTAGAGTCTCTGTATCACATTTTGGTAATTCTCACAATATTTCAAACTTTTTCATCATTATTATATTTGTTATGGTGAACTGTGATCAGTGATCTTTGATGTTATTATTGTAATTGGGGGCACCATGAACTGCACCTATATAAGACAGAGAACCTAATCCATAAATGTTGTGTGTCCTGACTGCTCCACCGACAGACTATTCCCCATCTCTCTCCCCGCCTTGGGCCTCCTTATTCCCTAAGACACAGTAGTATTGAAATTAGGTCAGTTAATAACCCTACAGTAGTCTCTAAGTGCTCAAGTGAAAGGAAGAGTCACGTGTATCTCACTTTTAATCAAAAGCTAGAAATGATTATGCTTAGTGAGGCAGGCATACGCTGGTTGAAAGGTAAGACAGGCTGAAAGCTAGGCCTCTTGCCCCAAACAGTTAGCCAAGTTGTGAATGCAGTGGGAAAATTACTGAAGGAAATTAAAAGTGCTACTCCAGTGAACACACTAATGAAGAAACTGAAACAGCCTTATTGCCTATATGGATAAAGTTTGAGTGGTCTGGATAGAAGATCAGACCAACCACTACATTCCCTTAAGCCAAAGCCTAAACCGGAGCAAGGAGAGCCTAACTCTCTTCAATGCTATGAAGATTGAGAGAGGTGAGGAAACTGCAGAAGAAAAGTTTGAAGTTAGCAGAGGTGGTTCATGAGGCTTAAGGAAAGAAGCTGTCTCCATAACATAAAAGTACAAGGTGAAGCAGCAAGTGCTGTTGTAAAAATTGCAGCAAGTTATCCAGAAGATCTAGCTCAGATAATTAATGAAGGTGGCTACACTAACCAACAGATTTTCAGTGTGGATGAAACAGCCTTATATTGGAAGAAGATGCCATCTAGCACTTTTATAGCTAGAGAAGAGAAGTCAGTGTCTGGCTTCAAAGCTTCAAAGGACAGGATGAGTTTCTTTATAGGAGCTAATGCAGCTGGTGACTTTAAATTGAAGCCAGTTCTCCTTTACTGTTTTGAAAATCCTAGTCTTCTATAATTATGCTAAATTTACTCTGCCTGTGCTCTATAATTGGAACAACAAAGCCTGGGTGACAGAACATCTTTTTACAACATGGTTTACTGAATACTTTAAGCTCACAGTTGAGACCTACTGCTCCATGAAAAGATTCTTTTCAAAATATTACTGTCAGTAACAATGCACCTGGTCACCCTGGAGCTCTGATAGAGATGTACAATGAAATTAATGTTATTCTCATGCCTGCTCATACAACATCCATTCTGCAGCCCATGGATCAAGGAGTAATTTCGACTTTAAAGTCGTATTATTTAGGAAATATATTTCATAAGGCTATAGCTACCATAAATAGTGATTCCACTGATGGATCTGGGCAAAGTCAATTAAAAACCTTCTGGAAAGAATTTACCATTCTAGATGCCATGAAGAGCATTCACGATCCGTGGGAAAAAATCAAAATATCAACAATAACAGGAGTTTGGAAGAAGTTGATTCCAACCCTCCCGGATGACTTTGAGAGATTCAAGACTTCAGTGGAGGAAGTAACCACAGATATGGTGGAAATAGCAAAAGAACTAGAATTAGAAGTGGGCCTGAGGATGGGACTGAATTGCTGCAATCTCATGATAAAACTTTAATGGATGAGGAGTTGTTTCTTATGGATGAGCAAAGAAAGTGATTTCTTGAGATGGAATCTATTCCTGGTGAAAATGCTGTGAAGATTGTTGAAATGACAACAAAGGATTTAGAATATTACATGAACTTGGTAACATGAACTTAATAAAGCAGTGGTAGGGGTTGAGAGGATTGACTCCAATTTTGAAAGAAGCTCTACTGTAGGTAAAATGCTATCAAAGAGCATTGCATGCTACAGAGAAATTGTTTGTGAAAGGAGGAGCCGTCAATCAATATGACAAACTTCATTGTTGTCTTATTTTAAGAAACTGCCACAGCCAGCCCAGCCTTTAGCAACCATCACCCTGATCAGTCAGCAGCCATCAGCACGAGGCAAGACCCTCCACAGGCAAAAAGATTATGGCTTGCTAAAGGCTCAGATGATGGTTAGCCTCTTTTAGCAATAAAGTATTTTTTATGTTATTTATTTATTTATTTTTTTGCGGTACGCGGGCCTCTCACTGTTGTGGCCTCTCCCGTTGCGGAGCACAGGCTCTGGACGCGCAGGCTCAGCGGCCATGGCTCACGGGCCTAGCCGCTCCGCGGCATGTGGGATCTTCCCGGACCGGGGCACAAACCCGTGTCCCCTGTATCGGAAGGCAGACTCTCAACCACTGCGCCACCAGGGAAGCCCAGCAATAAAGTATTTTTAATTAAGATATGTACATTGGTTTTTTTTTAGACACAATGCTGTTGTACTCTTAATGGATTATAGTATAGTGTAAACATAACTTTTTTTTTTTTCGGTACGCGGGCCTCCCACTGTTGTGGCCTCTCCCGTTGCGGAGCACAGGCTCCGGACGCGCAGGCTCAGCGGCCATGGCTCCCGGGCCCAGCTGCTCCGCGGCATGTGGGATCTTCCCGGACCGGGGCACGAATCCGTGTCCCCTGCATCGGCAGGCGGACTCTCAACCATTGCGCCACCAGGGAAGCCCTAAACATAACTTTTATATGCACTGGGAAACCAAAATTTCATGTAACCCATTTTATTGCGATATTTGCATTATTGTCATGGTCTGGAACTGAACCCACAGTGTTTGTGAGGTATGCCTGTATTTACATCATCTCCCTGACCCTTGAAGGTATTGAGTTGCAACCTCAGACAAGAGTCTTCAAACTCTGCTCAGTTTCTACTAGTTTTTGCCAAATAAAAAAGCCTATGGGGCTTCCCTGGTGGCGCAGTGGTTGAGAGTCCGCCTGCCGATGCAGGGGACATGGGTTCGTGCCCCGGTCTGGGAAGATCCCACATGCCGCGGAGCGGCTGGGCCCGTGAGCCATGGCTGCTGAGCCTGCGCATCCGGAGCCTGTGGTCCGCAACGGGAGAGGCCACAACAGTGAGAGGCCCGCGTACCGCAAAAAAAAAAAAAAAAAAAAAAAAAAGCCTATGAATCAAAGCAATATTCTCAAGCATTCTTTCTTGCTCTGAACCACACTTTATTAGAAACTTGTGTATTTGAGAGGATTGAAATATTCTTTTTTAAATGTATTTTTTAAAAATATAAAATGATGTAATAATGGATAGTGCTTAGTTTTGAATTTTTGTTTTGTTTTTAATTTCAAATGTCCTTGCTTGGCAAAATAAAAATCGGCAGTCCTATTTAAAGAAAATTGGTCTGGGAAATCTAAATTATTAAGAACCCCTCGATTTTAAAAATGTGAAAATATAATGAGCAAGTTTTGGGGGGGTCTTGTTTTTTTAAGATATTGATACTTCAAAATCTTGTCCTAGAGTTATTCCAGAAATTATCCCTCCAAGGGAGGAGGGACAAATTAGGGGTATGGGATTAAAAGATACAAACTACTATGTATAAAATAGATAAGAAACAAGGATATATTGTACGACACAGGGAATTATAGACATTATCTTGTAATAAGTTTTCAAGGACTATAATCTGTAAAAATACTGAATCACTATGTCGTACACCTAAAACTAATATGGTAAATCAACAATTCTTCAGTAAAATAGATCTAACAAAAAAAGAAAGAAAGAAAGGAAGAAAGAAAGAAAGATAGAAAGAAAGTTATCCCTGCGTAGAACTCCCCACATTAGGATAAGCATAGCAGTAAAGGACATGCTACAGTCCCATCCTTGCTTCTTACTGTGGGACACTGGATGTGGGCTTTTTTAAAATAAATTTTTATTGGAGTATAGTTGCTTTACAAGGTTGTGTTAGTTTCTACCATACAGCAAAGTGAATCAGCTATATGTACACATATGTGCCTCTTTTTTTGGATTTCCTTCCCATTTAGGTCACCACAGAGCATTGAGTAGAGTTCCCTGAGCTATACAGTAGGTTCTCATGGGTTATCTATTTTATACATAGTATCAAATATATATGTCAATCCCAATCTCCCAATTCATCCCACCCCCCTGGATGTGTTACTAAGTTTAATTTAGCCCCCATTTTTTCATAAGTGTTGTAAATAAAAGGCTTAATTTGTCCAATATATAAGCTTTTTATGTGATTGAGCTAATTTTTTTTCAACTTCAAGATAATGTCCATCAAATGGAGCTTATACTAGAAAACTATCATACTCTTCTTGTGTCACATGACATTTTCATTTTAAATAAAGTAGAATTACTCATTTTCATCCCTGTCTGCTACCACTATCATTAACTATAATGAATCTTTATTCTTCTCAGAATCCTTTACTAAAGATGTATGATTCACCAGTAAAGGCACAAAACCGACTGTAAAAGTGATTGGAACCTGGTTCCTCAATATTTCTCTTTTGGAATTCTGAAGAAGAAAAAGTCCACTTCTTTTTGGGTTGCAAGCTCCCTGTGATTTTGTGTGAGAGAAAAAAAGAGAGAGAAAATAAGACATTTATAAAATGTTTGGATTGTTATTAGAATTGCTATATGTGCGTCTTAAGCGTGTTTAGCATAAGACAAAGGCAGATTTTGTAGTTCTGGATTGTTAAAATTTCTCCTGCGGGATAGGAGAGACGTTGGAGGATTCCAATGGAGGCTTGTACCTCAAGACCAGTGGGCTCGAGAAAGGAATAAAGGGGCAGAAATTTAGGGGGTGGAGGTGGGGGTGAGGTGGGAGGAGGGGCGAGAAAAAAGGAGGTCAGCTGGAGAAGGTCATGGTAGAGAAACAGTGACCTGTGCCTTCCTGGTCTCCCGTTCCCCAGCCAAAAGGCCAAAGGCTGGAACTGGCTACTCCTGCGATGCAACATTTTGTCTGCTGTGTCAAAAACAGTTTTTTTCCTATTCACAGGAAACTGTTTTCATTGGCGGTGTTGTTCCAAAACAGGAAAAAAAAAAGTGCCACAGAAAGGTAAGGTATGTAATTAAGTTCTAAATGTGTATGTCATGCCAAGAAAACACTTTCCCTCCCCAAATGTTAAGGAATAAAAACACATCTCACGAGAAATATATAAATAAATATTGCTCCATTTTCCCCCCTAGAAATGCGCCATGGGATGCCTTAAAACTTCTTAGCAACAGTACTGGATAAGCAAGTGATTACATATGTATTATTTAGCACTTGGGAAGTACTTGACCAAAAAAAGTGATTATGTATTTATTGTTTAGTGTCAGTATTTAGTATTATTTCTGTGTATAGTTCTGTGGCAGTAGGGACAATGCCTTCTGTTTGTTTGTTTTGTTTGTTTTTTCATCCCCAGTGCTGTACACGGCAAGCCTATGGTAGGTGCTCAGTAAATGGTGATGCCCCTAACTCAAAGAAGGTAGGCTCCTTGGTGGCTAATAATTGGACAGTCCATTAAAAGAAAAAATAACTTGCACTATGAGTGGGCAGTCTCACTTCTAGGTCTCTATCCTCCAGAAACTATGGCGTGTGTCGATAAAGGTATATGTATGACGATATTCGTTGCAGCCTTGTTTGGAAAAGCAAAATTGGAAAAGCCCAATCACCAGTGAATAAGTGGTTAAATAATCTAGGGAACCTCCAACAATGGAACACAATGCAGCCATTAACAGAATAAGGTACTGACCTAGATAGATGTCCATACCACATTACATTTTATTGATAAAAGCAAGTTGCAGACTAATATGTACAGCATGATTTCATTTTTGTAAAGAAATAAAAATATGTGTTTCATGAGATATCTATATAAATGAGGGAAAATTCAAGAAGGGTACCCACCAAATGTGCAGAAGGGCTAGCGATGAAGTGTGGGATCAGAGGGACCCCTCCACTTCTTTCTTTATAGGATGTGTAAAGTAGTAAGATTATGGGCGACTATCACTTTGGAGGGAACACTTCAAGTTAAAAATAAACTAATTTTCTACTGATGAAAGAATTTTCTTTTTTTTTTTTTAATATGCAGGGCTTCCCTTGTGAGCAAGCAGATTTTACTTCAATCAGAGGGCTTTAGAAATTATGTCTTTCTTCAATGTGCCTTTAAATTTGAGCCTGCTTTTTTGTAGCAAAGAACTTTTTATTGTTTGTGGTGCACTATATCAGGCAAATCTATTTAAAATATTAATGTGTATCTCATTAATTTATTTGCATTAGCTGAGCACTGTGAACAGCTGTGCAGTTTCTAAAATTCACTCAGTGTTTGGTCCAGCAGCTGTACTGGCCAAGAGGTGCACCCTGGTCGGGAGCTGTTTTAGAATAAGAAGGAGGGTCTTCAGCTGAGTCCAAAAGTATGGCAATGGCTGATGGCAGCCCTGGCATTAGTTATATATTACCGTGCTTGAAAGAAAACAAAAGTATAATTCCTTATAGAGTCTAATCAGGCTTTTTCCAAATGAGCTGCCCTCACCACTCATCTGTGACTCTGTGGCTTACAGCTACTTCTTGGGTCCGATGGAAACTCCTGGAATGCTCTTCCTTAGGCCCTCAGCTGAATGCCTCCCTTCTCACCAGTCACCCTCTCCCATTTCTCTCGCTTTGATCTGCCTTTATTTCTCAGACAGGCTCTCTCCTTTCTCCACCCCCACTTCTGAGCCTTGTTCAAAACTCATTCTACCTTGATGCTCTTCTAGAACAGACCCCACCTCCTCTTATCCACTCCTCAACCTTTAAGAGGGAGTATTTACAGGTGAATTAATTGGCACACAATGAAAGAAAAACAGAAGCCAGCGATTGCCAACAATACAGACTAAATACTTTATTAGGTTCCAAATGAGAAAATGGTAGTGTGAAACTATTTTAGTATAAATCCACCACCCTCCGCAAAGAGCCGGCCTTAGCATCCATGGCCCCCCAGTCGTGGTAGCGCCTGTACTCTTGGGGTCGCAGTAGGTACTGCCGGCCGCAGTAGTTCGGCATCTCATAGAGGACCCAGCAGCCCTCCAGCACATGGAGGGAGCGGACCTCATTCAGGTGGAAGCGGTCCTGGATACAGGAGCAGTCCTCGCTCAGCTCCACCATGAGGCCTTTGTGATCCTCTCTCTCATACAGCCGCAGCCTGTGGGAGCTTGTCTGCTTGGTCCACAAAGAGAAAGAGCAGAAAAAGCAACCAAACAAGAGATGAACTTGGCAGGTTGGGGCATGAGGTTGTCAGTGTCAAAACTGAGACTCTGAAATTGCTGTGAACGCTTCATGTGGATCTGTGTTCTACTAGCATTTAACAAATGCTCATTTTCTACTTGTGTGAGAGATGCAATTTTTAAGAAGTTCAAGGTCTGGGTTAGAATCCATCGCAAGCTCAAATATCTTGATTCCTAATTCTAAATTCCATAATTTCTTGATTCCTAGGTGATAAACCTACATTTTGGGGGGAAATGATAAGTATTTTGCCTGTATTTTAATATGACTGTTATCTCCAAAAGTTATATACATATACACATAAATTTACTACTAAAACAGGATTTTAAAAAATCACATCCTTTGGTGGAAAATTTGTGTAAATAGTCTGAAACGAGAATTCAACTGATTTTCCAAATTAAGAAAAATTACCTTTTCCAAAATTGGAAGATAGCTTTGAATAGCCTATATTAACAACCGACTTTTCCATTTTTACTAGTCTGCAGTGGAAACTATCTAATTTGTTCAGTATCAATTCCTTTACTATAGGTAAAAGTTAATTTGTTAGAAATACTGCCTTCTTATGCCTAAACACCTTCCCACTTGCAAGTTTGTTTTATATCCCATTGTGATATTACATTTGTCACAGACAAGCTTTGACTGACCTAATGGCAGCAAAGATTAAAAATAAAATTCTTTCCCTAAGTGAATTCTTCCTTATATTCTCTGCTGTTTTTGTGCCGGGATCTACCTGGGCTTTGGCAGATACCCAAAGCCCACTTAACCTTAAGGTGTATTTAAAGGAAAACTTCCCTCGCCCTAACACCCATCACTAACAGAGTGAGGACACTCAGGTGGCATGATTGAAATCAAGCTGAACTCACTTGGGGGATGAGACAGCAGGAGCGGATGGAGTCGTTGAAGCCCATCCACTGCTGGTAGTCAGGGTAGTCGCCGCGCCGCAGGAAGTACTGGTGGCCCTGGTAGTTGGGGCGCTCATAGAGCATCCAGCAGCCGCTGTCCACCCGGATGGAGTTGCAGCGGCTGAAGTAGGGCTGCAGGTTGGGGCAGTCGCTGCTGCACTCGTAGCAGCGGCCCTGGAAGCCCCGGTCCTCGTAGAAGGTGATCTGCAAAGGAAGTATAATTCAAAATGAAATCATTTGCTCCCCGTAATAGATCTTGTATAGAGGCATTTTTCCCCGCTCTATTTTATTTCACTTGTGTTCCGTTTACCTTCCCCATGGCTGGTTGACACGATGATGTGAGTTCAGTGTGATGGGGCCCCGGCAGCGCAGCGGGTCTATATAGCAGGACGGCTGCTGTGTTGGCAAGAACAACACAAAAGGGGCCCCGGGGGTGCGTAAGGGGGTTTTATGGATCCCTTTTGCATGCTGCATTCAGTGGAAATGCCTGTCTAGTCTGCCCTCATTCTCTGGTATATTCTAACGCTGTCTGTTCGGGCTCTGGATGAGTCCCTAGAGTTGCTTTTATTTGGATTCTTAGTGTTTTATAAATTTATCAGCACATCAGTCTGAACTTTTGACCTGAAACTCACGTCTCTATACATATGATTCGTTTATGCCCTGTGTATTTTGGGGGAAAAAATCCATGTCTTTATGGAAGTGCCCCAGAATTCCAGGGAGGCTGTGGGTGAAGCAGAATGCCACAAGCACTGATTTTCCTGGACCACGGAGACCCCTCTATCTTAAAACTGCTTTCTTCATAGGATTTGTCAATCCAGTACAGGACACAAATCTGGATTCTCATTTTTGCTGGTTTTGACAATGCTTCAAGGCATAGCTTTTAACTTCCTCTTTGGTGAGTACGCTTCATATAACTGGAAACCAGCCCATCGTAGCCGACTTGTGATAAGAACCAAAAGAAAGGTTTTTATGACCACGGGGTTCAAGACTGAGAAGTATATTGCTTTATAGATTGCTTTCCCTTTACCAGGGGAAGGCAGTAAAGCCTCGTGGACTCAGAATGTCCACTTAGTAGCCACATGAACTTGGCAAGCCACACAACCTCTCAGAGCAGGAGTTATTTTATAATACTTATCTCATGGGATATAGTATGTTGAATGAGAGAGAGAAAGAAAGAGAGAGAGAGAGAGAGAAAAGAAAGACAAAGACAAACAAAGAAAGAAAGAAAAGAAAAGAAAAGAAAAAAGAAAAGAAAAGAAAGAAGGAAGGGGCCTGCAGCCTCTGATATTTGAAAGCTGGTCTGGCCCTCAGAGCTAGGCCATATTTCCCTATTAGACATAAACAATCTCACGAAATACCAACTGAGGCAAGGTTACCCTGAGGCCATGATGAAATGAGACAAAATAAGGCGACTTCGTAATTTTGTCTAAGCATAAGCGAAAACAAAGCGAATGTGCCACCCACAGAACCCCAGACACAGGCCCTCTCTCAGCCAAAATGATTAACTGCTGCTTCTATATCAATTGCAGCTTAATCCTTGTTCTTTGCTCCCTTCCCCATGAGTAGAACTATTAAGATATCCAATCATAAAATTACCCTTGCTGTCTGACAACATCCAATTTAGTGAGCTCCTGCTTTTTATTTTATTGTTTATTTTATGTTTTTTTGGCCGCACCGCGCAGCATGTGGGGTCTTAGTTCCCCGACCAGGGATTGAACCCGTGCCGCCTGCGGTGGAAGTGCGGAGTCCTAACCCCTGTACCACTAGGGAAGTCCAACTTCTGCCTTTTTAGGCACTTCCCCAAGTCACCCAACCAAAGTACAAGTCCTATCATAGTTCTTTCTAACCCTCTTACGGAGACAGTCCATGCTTCCCCATGGTGTATGTTCTCTCCATCACTGTAACCAGTAACAAACCCCTTTGTTTCACAACAGGTGTGTCTGGTAGCTTTTGGCTAAAGGACATTGACCTGAATAAATGGGATTATGTGTTTAATGTGTTTGGCACATACTTGGCAGAAATAAGCATTGAATAAACTTTTTTTTTTTTTTTTTTTTGCGGTACACGGGCCTCTAACTGTTGTGGCCTCTCCCGTTGCGGAGCACAGGCTCCGGACGCGCAGGCTCAGCGGCCATGGCTCACGGGCCCAACCGCTCCGCGGCATGTGGGATCTTCCCGGACCGGGGCACGAACCCGTGTACCCCGCATCGGCAGGTGGACTCTCAACCACTGCGTCACAGGGGAAGCCCTGAATAAACGTTTGATATTAGTAATAGTGAGACATTATTAAGGATGACTTCAGCCCATTTGTCTCTCTCAAAAATGTTCAGTCTTCTCAAAGATGCCTGAAAAATGTCTCCACCACAAAGCTGTTTTGTGGTAAAAATGTAGATTTGGAAGGAACTTTAGAAATCATCTAGTGTTCTTCAAACTCCAGGGTGCATTAAGAATCACCCTGTGCTTATTAAAAATGCTAATTGCCAGGCTCTACCCTCTTCTGAGACGCAGCATCATTAGATCTGGAAAGGACTCTAGGAATCTGTATTTTTAACTGGCAGCAGCAGGTTGTTCTTGACCAAACTTTGAAAAACACTACTCTGATTTATTCCTTCTTCTTTTCTTTTCCATTCTTTTCCTTGTGTGTGTGTGTGTGTGTGTGTGGTGTGTGTGTGTGTGTGTGTGTGTGTGTGTGTGTGTAGCTGATTTACAGTGTTAGTTTCAGGTGTAGCGATTCAGTTATACATATATTTATATCTATTCTTTTTCAGATGCTCTTCCCTTATGGGTTATTGAGTATAGTCCCCTGTGCTATATATGAGGTCCTTGTTGTTTACTATTTTATGTATAGTAATGTGTATATGTTAATCCCAAACTCTAATTTATCTCCCCGCCCCTCCGCCCTGCCATCCATCTTTACTTTTGTATTCTCACTAACTGGAAAAATGAACTGGCCCGTAAAGTTTACTCAATAAATGTCTGGGGGATATGAACGTTATTCCCTCGTCTGAAATTCATCGTTGTAATAGTGCACGGGACCTCTTTCAAAGGCTCAGCACAACAGGCCTACACACTCACATCAAAGTTCAGCATTTGCAACTTTCATGTGTAGGATGACATAAGCACTCTGCATTTGATCTATTTAATGGGCATTTATAGTAGGCGAGATGAGTAAGCAAAAGAGGGAAAACAGAACTGTGCTGTCCCCTAAGCCCTCTGCTCCTTCGTAATTCTAATTGTATGTCTCCTGAGATGCCAAGTTACTGTTACAACAGCAGTGTCCAATTCCAGAGTTTTGCTAGTGTCTGAGGTCCAATCAACTGTCCACCTTACTACCCACATGCTTGCTTCCTAGTATTAATAATTAACATAGCATTTGTATCATATACGTGCTTGGATAAATGAGAAGAGGTCATTTGGTTGGCGGCCATGTAGACCAAACTCTCCCAAACAAGGAGACTGGGTGAGGACCCGGAGATCACCATCATAGCACCAGCCTCTGGTTCTCTTTCTCGGCTTGTCTTTCTCGGCCATTCATTAACTGACGTGAAGACAGGAAGCAATCATTGACCCACCTCTGCTTAACTCCTATGGCATTCCTCTTGGAACAAATGAATTTTCATGTTAAAAATGTGAAATAAAATTCATATTTTATGGTAAGGCAAGAAAATATCAACATAAAAATTCTTTTCTGCCCTTTGGCCTCCCCTCTCCCCCCCACATTGCGTATCTGCATTATACATCAACCAGACCTCCCCCATTATCAAGAATGCCTGCTCAACCATAAACAGCAACATTCTCCTAGCACCAAAAAGGCAACTCCTTAAAAAATAACATTCCTTCTTTTTGGTTTTCATTTTTAAATAAATATTTATTTATTTTTGGCTGTGTTGGGTCTTCCTTGCTGTGTGCAGGCTTTCTCTAGTTGTGGCGAGCGGGGGCTACTCTTCATTACGGTGTGCGGGCTTCTCATCGCTGTGGCCTCTCTTGTTGTGGAGCATGGGTTCTAGGCGTGCGGGCTTCAGTAGTTGCGGCTTGTGGGCTTCAGTATTTGTGGCTGGAGGGCTCTAGAGCATACGCTCAGTAGTTGTAGCACACAGGCTTATTTACTCTGTGCCATGTGGGATCTTCCGGGACCAAGGCTCGAACCTGTGTCCCCTGCATTGGCAGGTGGATTCTTAACCACTGTGCCACCAGAGAACTCCAACATTCCTTCTAGAGCTTGTAAAGGGTCACGTGACCCACCACAATGGCGCTTAAATCTGGATTATGTAAACTGTCAATAATATGTCATTTAATGTACATCCCTGTGTCTCAGAAAACTTATATATACACTGTGTCTTGACTTCTAACAGGCAGAACAGTTCTCAGAGCTTCCTGAGGTGCTCTTCCCAGGTTATAATACTCAAATTTGGCTCGAATAAAATTTTCCAATTCTTTCTTAAATTGACTGATTAATTTTTCATCAACAAGAACAATACATCTCGGGACTTCCCCGATGGTCCAATGACTAAGACTCCATGCTCCCAATGCAGGGGGCCAGAGTTCCATCCGTGGTCGGGAAACTAGATCCCACATGCACGCTGCAACTAAGAGTTCACATGCTGCAACAAAGAAGTCTGCATGCTGCAGTGAACATCCTGCGTGCCATAACTAAGATCTGGTGCAGTCCAAAATAAATAAACAAAAATAAAATAAATATTTGAAAAAAAGAAGCAAAAACAATATGCCTTCTTGTTTAAGCAACAGGTGGTTGTGACTGTCAGTTTTGCTTTAATAAACCCACAAAGAAGAAAATTTGAACTCCAAAAGTCCAGAGGGAATGGAATAAGACACCTGCTTACATCAGGACCTACGCCTTGAAAATGGGGAAGGGAAACTGGAGAGGGGACCCATAGTGAGGAGAATATTTTGAGGGTGTAGTTCAATAGAGTGGGGTCTTGACTCCTTTATGGAATAGCTGCTACTTCAGTTTCTGTGCTTGGTGGAACTTTTGTAAGGTTAGTCCAGAAGACACTGTGGATTCAAAGGGAGAAAAGAGGAAAAAAAGGGAAGAAAAAGCTTTAAAATCTGACTTATAACAAGCTAGGATATATAGGAAATACTAGTGTGTGTAGGGTATGTAGGCTGATACCAGGGTTATCGAATTGTTGGTTCATCTTCATGGGGAGAAGGTTAGTGGGATCCTGTAGGGTATCCCTTCTCTGCTTTCACCTCAGACACTCATCTCTTCAAGGTCCCAGTGTTTAGAGAGAGGATAGAGAGAATGAGGAAGGGTAGATTAGGAGATAGTTTGGGCATAATGTCTTCCCCCGGCAACTCCCCACTGTTGACCTTTTCTTTAAGTTGGGATTAGAGGGTGGATTGCATTCTCTTTGCCTGTGCCCCAGGAAGGGAAGCAACTTGCAAACTTGATCAATGAGATCCAGGGTCTCTAGTTTTATGTGCCTTCAGTTCAGGTGTTTCACATAATTTCCATGTCTGATGCCTGTGAGTTTATGCCTACTAGGCAAATAATGTAAAACTTGGCACTCCAAGAAGTTTTTGGCTTTCTCATTCATGTTTGCTGTATTATTATTGGCAAACAGAAGACCCTGGCTAATGTCTCCAGGAAGCCAACAGTTGTTTTGGGAATTTAAAGGTTAAAGAACTGAGATTTAGGAACAGTTAATATCAAATAATACAAGAATCTATTTTCCAGGGAAGGAGCCTTTATAAAGAGCCTTACCACGTGCCCCAGTTTGCCTGGAACGGTCCTGCTTCATGCTTCTTGCTCCAGTGTAATCCTTAATAGAACACACTCACTCTCAAAAATGACTCAGGATAAGCAACACATTATATGCTTGTCCTGGTAATAAGCCACTTGGGTGGTGGATATGGAGCCCTTGATGTGTGAGATGGAAGGAGACTCTACAGAGAATGAACAAACATGTGGGTACATCTAAGGACAGAGAAGAGAGGAGCAAGGAAGGGAAAGACAGGCCGCCCAGCAGCAGGTTGGAACTTGCAGACCAGAGCAGGGTCATCCAATATTAAACTTGATATTGTTGTGCTGTTGTGATCTAAACTTGCATCTCTCCCCGCACAACCTCTGTAACAAAGCTGGCTGCACACATTAATGCTTTATGTGAGAAATGGTTCAGGAGTTCAAGGAAAAGGCAGTGTGTCTCCACTTTGGGTCAGTGTGGATCCACTCAATGACAAGACAGGAGTTCAGAGTGGAGAGTAACTGGCAAAAGCATAAACAACTCGTCTCCGCATAAACAACTTGTGTCCTGTCCAGAATTCCAAAAAACATTGGGTATATGTGTGTTGGAAGAAGTGGGTACATAAGTCTCCCACCTGCTGTGAGATGAGCTTTGAGCCATTTATTAGAATCTCAAAGGATGGGGGACTTCAGATGAATTTTTACCTGAAGCTGTCAGCTTCACTGGGGAACTTTACAAGAAACAGTCCTAAGAGCCATATTTAATTATCGCAGGATGTTATTGAGGACGTTGTTTACTCAGTATCTTCTTTACTAGGACCCACAAGAAAATTTTCTTTTAGGTTTCAGTACTGGGAATGGTTAGGCTAGTCTTGAATAATTAATTTGTCTTATGGACTCTGTCAGTCATGGAACTGATCATGTTTCCTTCTATGTCTTGGCTGCTGGATCCAAATCTGGTTCTAACTTCAGCCACCAAAGTGCCTTTATAGCACCCAGTTTGGGTTCAAACTTCACTCCTGGCTCCATCTCTCCCTCTCACTCACTCTTGTGTTTCTTCCGACCCAATTTTTTCATTCACCTATTTTTAATTTCTTTAATTTATTATGTTGCAATTCTTTATTAGTGACCTTAATCTATGTTTTTAAAATAAAGAAAACAACTCAATCAAACAAGCAAACTTCTCCAGAAAATTTTAGAGCCCTATTTTTGATTTAGTATTATTTTTCTTTTTGCTGCATTGGTCTTCATTGCTGCACATGGGCTTTCTCTAGTTGTGGCCAGCAGGGGCTACTCTTCGTTGTGGTGCCCAGGCTTCTCATTGCGGTGGCTTCTCTTGTTGCGGAGCATGGGCTCTAGGCACATGGGCTTCAGTACTTGTGACATGCGGGCACTAGAGCTCAGGCTCAATAATTGTGGTGCACAGGTTTAGTTGTTCCGTGGCACGTGTGATCTTCTCAGCCCAGGGATTGAACCTGTATCCCCTGCATTGGCAGGAGGATTCTTAACCACTGCGCCACCAGGAAAGTCCCTTATTTTTCATGTATGGTCACAGTACTTTACTCCCATTAAAATGATGGGAGGCAGGGACTTCCCTGGCCATCCAGTCGTTAAGACTCCGTGCTTCCACTGTAGGGGGTGTGGGTTCGATCCCTTGAAGGGGACCTAAGGCCCACATACAGCGTGGCCAGGAAAAAAAAAAAAAAATGATAGGAGGCAGAGTTTTCCTATGTGCATATGGTTTTTGGTAAAAATCCTGAAAATTTTGTACAAAGCACGTACAGCAAAGAGACAGGGAATTCTATTGGGAAATCTCATGGAGGTATGAGGTATTGGAAATGGGAGAAAGGGGATGGAGGCTGTTAGAAGGATAAGGAGTGCAGTAGGTGAGAGGACAGGTTCATTTATTTGTTTGTTTATGGAGCTAAAGTAAGAGTCTAGATGAGAATGGCTTTCCTTATCAATTAAGACTTGGACTATATAGGGAAGATGGTGGGGATAACCTGGAGGGGTAACTTGAGGTGTTTCAATAAGTACTTGTTTATTATTGTAACTTTATTTATGTAACTTGTTTATTCTTGTAACTTGTAAGATTAACCACAAATGGGTTGAGCCCAGTTGAACTGAACTTTGAGCCCATGTGGCCTAGCCTTTAAAAGAATGCTGGCAATAATATCCTCTACTTACTTCCCCTTATAAGAGGTTGTTCCCCATCTTGAAAGCTTATGTTATCATGTCTGGTCAAGTGCCATTATTGCTTTTGAAGGCCTAATAGATTAAAAGAAAGGCAGGACTCTGTTAGTGCCAGAAACACAAGCTAAATCTTTTATTAGATTCTAAAGGAGAAAAGTGGAGAATGAAAATACTTCAGTAAAAATCTGTCACCCGTCTTAGAGAACCAGCCTTGGCATTCATCGCCCCCCAGTCAAGATATCTCCTGTACTCCCCTGGCCTCAGGAGGTACTGCCTTCCCCTGTAGTTGGGCAGCTCGTAAAGGACCCAGGAGCCCTCCAGCACATTGAGGGAGTGGATCTCATTGAGGTGGAAGCGGTCCTGAAGAGACAGACAATCATCTGTGATCTCTGACATTTGTCCTCTGAAGTCATCTCTCTCATAGATTCTCATTCTGAAAGTGCCGGAGTGCTAGGGTGGCAGACAGAGAAGAAAAAGTAAGTGAACACAAATAGAGAGAAATTAAAGTTCCCTTAGTCCAAGTCTGCTTTCACCACAACCATGTCGCAGAGTTAAGGAGCCTTTCTGGTCCCCAACGCCCATCCGTGAATCTCACGGTGGATGGGCTAAGCTAGGAACAGAACTTAGCAGCTCTTCAACTGCTATGCACCAGTCTCTGTCCTTGGGAATTTAGGTTTGTCTAAAATAAAATTGATAATTTTAGTGCTTCTTATTAGAGAACGTCCCTCTCAAAGGAGAAAAGTGAGCATCATTGGAAAGTGAAGCCTCATTTGATATATTCCCCTTGTTATAAAGGAATCAACGTTTAGCTATTTTCTGTAGGACTAATGTTTTGGTTTTCATGCATACTATGGATTACTAAGCCCTTGCAAAAAAGTAAGATGACACATCTTCCCTACCTCCGTTTTCATAACTTCATTTTCAGTTCAAATTTCCCCCTATGTGACTCTTAAGCTTCCTTTCTGGCCTCCTACCCTTCACTTCCTCATTCCCTCAGCAGCAGGAATGGTCTTCTTGCAGCTCTGTTTGGATGACACCATATCTCATGCTCCCGCACTTCTACACATTCTTCTAAGAACTCTGCCATCACTCTCTAGGAAAGACTGAATCTCAAACTGTAGTTTTGGATGTGGCCTTTCCTCTAATTTCTACCTCTAGGTGAGCTAATAGGTACTGCCTACAAAATCAGAATAGAAGCCAGGATGCCTATCTTCTCTAGGAGGATAATCAATTAGAAAAGTAAGCCAAAGCAAGCAAAAGTATTTTTATCAACTAAACGGAACCAGATTGTATTTATAAGTTGTGATATATTGGATTTCTGCATTGATATGGCTTGCAATGACCACTTTTAGAAATTATATGTTGGAGTGGGAGTTTAGGGTTAGCAGAGGCAAACTGTTATATATAGGATGGATAAACAACAAGGTCCTACTGTACAGCCCAGAGACCATAATCACTGTCTGGTGAAAAACCGTAATGGAAAAGAATATAAAAAAAAGAATGTCTGTATGTATGACTGAATCACTTTGCTGTACAGCAGACATTAACAGAACATTGTAAATCAACTATACTTCAATACAAAAAAAAGAAATTATACCTCGAACAGATGATAACTTCAGTCTCTTCTATGTTCTGCCTTTTGTTAATGAGTCTTTTCATTTTTGATTCCATTTAAAACATGAAAAACTGGGAATATGTGATTTTAAAAAAAACACCAGAGTTCATGAAGAATGGCTTGCTATCTGGGACACCCTTCTAGAATGGACTGCATGCACTGGGCTCACTCCCCCTTTCTGCTCTCCAGTTGGAACCGTTTGGTTGAAGGATGACAGTTTTTAATGGCTTTGATTTCCAAAGAGAGGAAGGCAAAGACAGAGCCACACTCACAGTGGGGATGAGGCGGCAGGAGCCGACGGAGTCGTTGAAGCCCATCCACTGCTGGTAGTCGGGGTAGTCGCCGCGCCGCAGGAAGTACTGGTGGCCCTGGTAGTTGGGGCGCTCATAGAGCATCCAGCAGCCGCTGTCCACCCGGATGGAGTTGCAGCGGCTGAAGTAGGGCTGCAGGTTGGGGCAGTCGCTGCTGCACTCGTAGCAGCGGCCCTGGAAGCCCCGGTCCTCATAGAAGGTGATCTGCAAAGGAAGTATAATTCAAAATGAAATTATTTGCTCCCCATAATAGATCTTGTATAGAGGCATTTTTCCCCGCTCTATTTTATTTCACTTGTGTTCCGTTTACCTTCCCCATGGCTGGTTGACACGATGATGTGAGTTCAGTGTGATGGGGCCCCGGCAGCGCAGCGGGTCTATATAGCAGGACGGCTGCTGTGTTGGCAAGAACAACACAAAAGGGGCCCCAGGGGTGCGTAAGGGGGTTTTATGGATCCCTTTTGCATGCTGCATTCAGTGGAAATGCCTGTCTAGTCTGCCCTCATTCTCTGGTATATTCTAATGCTGTCTGTTCGGGCTCTGGATGAGTCCCTAGAGTTGCTTTTATTTGGATTCTTAGTGTTTTATAAATTTATCAGCACATCAGTCTGAACTTTTGACCTGAAACTCACGTCTCTATACATATGATTCGTTTATGCCCTGTGTATTTTGGGGGAAAAAATCCATGTCTTTATGGAAGTGCCCCAGAATTCCAGGGAGGCTGTGGGTGAAGCAGAATGCCACAAGCACTGATTTTCCTGGACCACGGAGACCCCTCTATCTTAAAACTGCTTTCTTCATAGGACTTGTCAATCCAGTACAGGACACAAATCTGGATTCTGATTCTTGCTAGTTTTGACAACGCTTTAAGGCATAGCTTTTAACTTCCTCTTTGGTGAGTACGCTTCATATAACTGGAAACCAGCCCATCGTAGCCGACTTGTGATAAGAACCAAAAGAAAGGTTTTTATGACCATTGGGTTCAAGACTGAGAAGTATATTGCTTTATAGATTGCTTTCCCTTTACCAGGGGAAGGCAGTAAAGCCTCGTGGACTCAGAATGTCCACTTAGTAGCCACATGAACTTGGCAAGCCACACAACCTCTCAGAGCAGGAGTTATTTCATAATACTTATCTCATGGGATATAGTATGTTGAATGAGAGAGAGAAAGAAAGAGAGAGAGAGAGAGAGAGAGACAGAGAGAAAAGAAAGACAAAGAAAGACAAACAAAGAAAGAAAGAAAAGAAAAGAAAAGAAAAAAGAAAAGAAAAGAAAGAAGGAAGGGGCCTGCAGCCTCTGATATTTGAAAGCTGGTCTGGCCCTCAGAGCTAGGCCATATTTCCCTATTAGACATAAACAATCTCACGAAATACCAACTGAGGCCAGGTTACCCTGAGACCATGATGAAATGAGACAAAATAAGGCGACTTCGTAATTTTGTCTAAGCATAAGCGAAAACAAAGCGAATGTGCCACCCACAGAACCCCAGACACAGGCCCTCTCTCAGCCAAAATGATTAACTGCTGCTTCTATATCAATTGCAGCTTAATCCTTGTTCTTTGCTCCCTTCCCCATGAGTAGAACTATTAAGATATCCAATCATAAAATTACCCTTGCTGTCTGACAACATCCAATTTAGTGAGCTCCTGCTTTTTATTTTATTGTTTATTTTATGTTTTTTTGGCCGCACCGCGCAGCATGTGGGGTCTTAGTTCCCCGACCAGGGATTGAACCCGTGCCGCCTGCGGTGGAAGTGCGGAGTCCTAACCCCTGTACCACCAGGGAAGCCCAACATCTGCCTTTTTAGGCACTTCCCCAAGTCACCCAACCAAAGTACAAGTCCTATCATAGTTCTTTCTAACCCTCTTACGGAGACAGTCCATGCTTCCCCATGGTGTATGTTCTCTCCATCACTGTAACCAGTAACAAACCCCTTTGTTTCACAACAGGTGTGTCTGGTGGCTTTTGGCCAAAGGACATTGACCTGAATAAATGGGATTATGTGTTTAATGTGTTTGGCACATACCTGGCACAAATGAGCACTGAATAAACGTTTGATATTAGTAATAGTGAGACATTATTAAGGATGACTTCAGCCCATTTGTCTCTCTCAAAAATGTTCAGTTCTCTCAAAGATGCCTGAAAAGTGTCTCCACCACAAAGCCATTTTGTGGTAAAAATGTAGATTTGGAAGGAACTTTAGAAATCATCTAGTGTTCTTCAAACTCCAGGGTGCATTAAGAATCACCTGTGCTTATTAAAAATGCTAATTGCCAGGCTCTACCCTCTTCTGAGACGCAGCATCATTAGATCTGGAAAGGACTCTAGGAATCTGTATTTTTAACTGGCAGCAGCAGGTTGTTCTTGACCAAACTTTGAAAAACACTACTCTGATTTATTCCTTCTTCTTTTCTTTTCCATTCTTTTCCTTGTGTGTGTGTGGGGGGTGTGTGTGTGTGTGTGTGTGTGTGTGTGTGTGTGTGTAGCTGATTTACAGTGTTAGTTTCAGGTGTAGCGATTCAGTTATACATATATTTATATCTATTCTTTTTCAGATGCTTTTCCCTTATGGGTTATTGAGTATAGTCCCCTGTGCTATATATGAGGTCCTTGTTGTTTGCTATTTTATGTATAATAATGTGTATATGTTAATCCCAAACTCCTAATTTATCTCCCCGCCCCTCTGCCCTGCCATCCATCTTTACTTTTGTATTCTCACTAACTGGAAAAATGAACTGGCCCGTAAAGTTTACTCAATAAATGTCTGGGGGATATGAACGTTATTCCCTCGTCTGAAATTCATCGTTGTAATAGTGCACGGGACCTCTTTCAAAGGCTCAGCACAACAGGCCTACACACTCACATCAAAGTTCAGCATTTGCAACTTTCAATGTGTAGGATGACATAAGCACCCTGCATTTGATCTATTTAATGGGCATTTATAATAGGCGAGATGAGTAAGCAAAAGAGAGAAAACAGAACTGTGCTGTCCCCTAAGCCCTCTGCTCCTTCGTAATTCTAATTGTATGTCTCCTGAGATGCCAAGTTACTGTTACAACAGCAGTGTCCAATTCCAGAGTTTTGCTAGTGTCTGAGGTCCAATCAACTGTCCACCTTACTACCCACATGCTTGCTTCCTAGTATTAATAATTAACGTAGCATTTGTATCATATACGTGCTTGGTTAAATGAGAAGAGGTCATTTGGTTGGCGGCCATGTAGACCAAACTCTCCCAAACAAGGAGACTGGGTAAGGACCCGGAGGTCACCATCATAGCACCAGCCTCTGGTTCTGTTTCTCGGCTTGTCTTTCTCGGCCATTCATTAACTGACGTGAAGACAGGAAGCAATCATTGACCCACCTCTGCTTAACTCCTATGGCATTCCTCTTGGAACAAATGAATTTTCATGTTAAAAATGTGAAATAAAATTCATATTTTATGGTAAAGCAAGAAAAATATCAACATAAAAATTCTTTTCTGCCCTTTGGCCTCCCCTCTCCCCCCTGCATTGTGTATCTGCATTATACATCAACCAGACCTCTCCCATCATCAAGAATGCCTGCTCGGGCTTCACTGGTGGCGCAGTGGTTGGGAGTCCGCCTGCCGATGCAGAGGACACGGGTTCATGCCCCGGTCTGGGGGGATCCCACGTGCCGCGGAGCGGCTGGGCCCCTGAGCCATGGCCGCTGAGCCTGCGCGTCTGGAGCCTGTGCTCCGCAACGGGAGAAGCCACAACAGTGAGAGGCCCGCATACTGCAAAAAAAAAAAAAAAAAAAAGAATGCCTGCTCAACCATAAACAGCAACATTCTCCTAGCACCAAAAAGGCAACTCCTTAAAAGATAACATTCCCTCTTTTTGGTTTTCCATTTTAAATTTTTATTTATTCATTTATTTATTTATTTATTTTTGGCTGTGTTGGGTCTTTCTTGCTGTGCGCAGGCTTTCTCTAGTTGTGGCGAGCGGTGTCTACTCTTTGTTACAGTGTGCGGGCTTCTCATCGCTGTGGCCTCTCTTGTTGTGGAGCACGGGCTCTAGGCGCACGGGCTTCAGTAGTTGTGGCTTGTGGGCTTTAGTAGTTGTGGCTCGAGGGCTCTAGAGCGTACGCTCATTAGTTGTGGCACACAGGCTTATTTACTCTGCGCCATGTGGGATCTTCCCGGACCAGGGCTCGAACCTGTGTCCCCTGCATTGGCAGGTGGATTCTTAACCACTGTGCCACTAGAGAAGTCCAACACTCCTTCTAGAGCTTGTAAAGGGTCACATGACCCACCACGATGGCGCTTAAATCTGGATTATGTAAACTGTCAATAATATGTCATTTAATGTGCATCCCTGTGTCTCAGAAAACTTATGTATACACGGTGTCTTGACTTCTAACAGGCAGAACAGTTATCAGAGCTTCCTGAGGTGCTCTTCCCAGGTTATAATCCTCAAATTTGGCTCGAATAAAATTTTCCAATTCTTTCTTAAATTGACTGATTAATTTTTCGTCAACAAGAACAATACATCTCAGGACTTCCCTGGTGGTCCAATGGCTAAGACCCCACGCTCCCAATGTCGGGGGCCAGAGCTTGATCCGTCGTCGGGGAACTAGATCCCACATGCATGTTGCAACTAAGAGTTCGTATGCTGCTACAAAGAAGTCTGCATGCTGCAACAAACATCCCACGTGCTGTAACTAAGACCCCGCACAACCCAAAATAAATAAACAAAAATAAAATAAATATTTTAAGAAAACAGAACAAAAACAATACGCTTTCTTGTTTAAGCAACAGGTGGTTGTGATTGTCAGTTTTGTTTTAACAAACCCACAAAGAAGAAAATTTGAACTCCAAATGTCCAGAGGGAATGGAATAAGACACCTGCTTACATCAGGACCTACCCCTTGAAAATGGGGAAGGGAAACTGGAGAGGGAACCCATAGCGAGGAGAACATTTTGAGGGTGTAGCTCAATAGAGTGGGATCTTGAAACTTTTATGGAATAGCTAGCTGCTACTTCAGTTTCTGTGCTTGGTGGAACTTTTGTAAGGTTAGTCCAGAAGACACTGTGGATTCAAAGGGAGAAAAGAGGAAAAAAAGGGAAGAAAAAGCTTTAAAATCTGGACTTATAACAAGCTAGGATATATAGGAAATACTAGCGTGTGTAGGGCATGTAGGATGATACCAGGGTTATCTTGAATTGTTGGTTCATCTTCATGGGGAGAAGTTTAGTGGGATCCTGTAGGGTATCCCTTCTCTGCTTTCACCTCAGACACTCATCTCTTCAAGGTCCCAGTGTTTAGAGAGGATAGAGAGAAGGAGGAAGGGTAGATTAGGAGTTAGTTTGGGCATAATGTCTTCCCCCGGCAACTCCCCACTGTTGACCTTTTCTTTAAGTTGGGATTAGTGGGTGGATTGCATTCTCTTTGCCTGTGCCCCAGGAAGGGAAGCAGCTTGCAAACTTGATCAATGAGATCCAGGGTCTCTAGTTTTATGTGCCTTCAGTTCAGGTGTTTCACATAATTTCCATGTCTGATGCCTGTGAGTTTATGCCTACTAGGCAAATAATGTAAAACTTGGCACTCCAAGAAGTTTTTGGCTTTCTCATTCATGTTTGCTGTATTATTATTGGCAAACAGAGGATGCTGGCTAATGTCTCCAGGAAGCCAACACTAGTTTTGGGAGTTTAAAGGTTAAAGAACTGAGATTTAGGAACAATTAATATCAAATAATACAAGAATCTATTTTCCAGGGAAGGAGCCTTTATAAAGAGCCTTACCACGTGCCCCAGTTTGCCTGGAACGGTCCTGCTTCATGCCTCTTGCTACAGTGTAATCCTTAATAGAACACACTCACTCTCAAAAATGACTCAGGATAAGCAACGCATTATATGCTTGTCCTGGTAATAAGCCACTTGGGTGGTGGATATGGAGCCCTTGATGTGTGAGATGGAAGGAGACTCTACAGAGAATGAACAAACATGTGGGTACATCTAAGGACAGAGAAGAGAGGAGCAAGGAAGGGAAAGACAGGCCGCCCAGCAGCAGGTTGGAGCTTGCAGACTAGAGCAGGGTCATCCAATATTAAACTTGATATTGTTGTGCTATTGTGATCTAAACTTGCATCTCTCCCCGCACAACCTCTGTAACAAAGCTGGCTGCACACATTAATGCTTTATGTGAGAAATGGTTCAGGAGTTCAAGGAAAAGGCACTATGTCTCCACTTTGGGTCAGTGTGGATCCACTCAATGACAAGACAGGAGTTCAGAGTGGAGAGTAACTGGGAAAAGCATAAACAACTCGTCTCCGCATAAACAACTCGTCTCCTCTCCAGAATTCCAAGAAACATTGGTTATATGTGTGTTGGAAGAAGTGGGTACTAAGTCTCCCACCTGCTGTGAGATGAGCTTTGAGCCATTTATTAGAATCTCAAAGGATAGGGTACTTCAGATGAATTTTGACCTGAAGCTGTCAGCTTCACTGGGGAACTTTACAAGAAACAGTCCTAAGAACCATATGTAATTATCGCAGGATGTTATTGAGGACGTTGTTTACTCAGTATCTTCTTTACTAGGACCCACAAGAAAATTTTCTTTTAGGTTTCAGTACTGGGAATGGTTAGGCTAGTCTTGAATAATTAATTTATTTGTCTTATGGACTCTGTCAGTCATGGAACTGATCATGTTTCCTTCTATGTCTTGGCTGCTGGATCCAAATCTGGTTCTAACTTCAGCCACCAAAGTGCCTTTATAGCACCCAGTTTGGGCTCAAACTTCACTCCTGGCTCCACCACTCTCTCTCTCTCTCTCTCTCTCTCTCGTTTTTCTTCTGACCCAATTTTTTCATTCACCTATTTTTAATTTCTTTAATTTATTATGTTGTAATTTTTTATTAGTGACCTTAATCTATGTTTATTTAAAAAAGAAAACAACTCAATCAAACAAGCAAACTTCTCCAGAAAATTTTAGAGCCCTTTTTTTGATTTAGTATTATTTTTCTTTATTATTATTTTTATTTTGGCTGCATTGGGTCTTCATTGCTGCACGCGGGCTTTCCCTAGTTGTGGCCAGCAGGGGCTACTTCTCATTGTGGTGCCCAGGATTCTCATTGCGGTGGCTTCTCTTGTTGCAGAGCACGTTCTCTAGGCGCATGGGCTTCAGTAGTTGCAGCACACAGGCTCAGTAGTTGCATGATGCGAGCCCTAGAGCGTGCAAGTTTCAGTACTTGTGGCATGCGGGCTCTAGAGCTCAGGCTCAATAATTGTGGTGCACAGGTTTAGTTACTCCGTGGCACGTGTGATCTTCTCAGCCCAGGGATTGAACCTGTATCCCCTGCATTGGCAGGAGGATTCTTCACCACTGCACCACCAGGGAAGTCCCTTATTTTTCATATATGGTCACAGTACTTTACTCCTATTAAAATGATGGGAGGCAGGGACTCCCTGACATTCTAGGAGTTAAGACACCATGCTGCCACTGCAGGGGGTGTGGTTTCGATCCTTGGTAGGGGAACTAAGGCCCACATGCAGCGTGGCCAGAAAAAAAAAAAAAAAATGATAGGAGGCAGAGTTTTCCTATGTGCATATGGTTTTTGGTAAAAATCCTGAAAATTTTGTACAAAGCACGTACAGCAAAGAGACAGGGAATTCTATTGGGAAATCTCATGGAGGTATGAGGTATTGGAAATGGGAGAAAGGGGATGGAGGCTGTTAGAAGGATAAGGAGTGCAGTAGGTGAGAGGACAGGTTCATTTATTTGTTTGTTTATGGAGCTAAAGTAAGAGTCTAGATGAGAATGGCTTTCCTTATCAATTAAGACTTGGACTATATAGGGAAGATGGTGGGGATAACCTGGAGGGGTAACTTGAGGTGTTTCAATAAGTACTTGTTTATTATTGTAACTTTATTTATGTAACTTGTTTATTCTTGTAACTTGTAAGATTAACCACAAATGGGTTGAGCCCAGTTGAACTGAACTTTGAGCCCACGTGGCCTAGCCTTTAAAAGAATGCTGGCAATAATATCCTCTACTTACTTCCCCTTATAAGAGGTTGTTCCCCATCTTGAAAGCATATGTTATCATGTCTGGTCAAGTGCCATTGTTGCTTTTGAAGGCCTAATAGATTAAAAGAAAGGCAGGACTCTGTTAGTGCCAGAAACACAAGCTAAATCTTTTATTAGATTCTAAAGGAGAAAAGTGGAGAATGAAAATACTTCAGTAAAAATCTGTCACCCGTCTTAGAGAACCAGCCTTGGCATTCATCGCCCCCCAGTCAAGATATCTCCTGTACTCCCCTGGCCTCAGGAGGTACTGCCTTCCCCTGTAGTTGGGCAGCTCGTAAAGGACCCAGGAGCCCTCCAGCACATTGAGGGAGTGGATCTCATTGAGGTGGAAGCGGTCCTGAAGAGACAGACAATCATCTGTGATCTCTGACATTTGTCCTCTGAAGTCATCTCTCTCATAGATTCTCATTCTGAAAGTGCCGGAGTGCTAGGGTGGCAGACAGAGAAGAAAAAGTAAGTGAACACAAATAGAGAGAAATTAAAGTTCCCTTAGTCCAAGTCTGCTTTCACCACAACCATGTCGCAGAGTTAAGGAGCCTTCCTGGTCCCCAACGCCCATCCGTGAATCTCACGGTGGATGGGCTAAGCTAGGAACAGAACTTAGCAGCTCTTCAACTGCTATGCACCAGTCTCTGTCCTCGGGAATTTAGGTTTGTCTAAAATAAAATTGATAATTTTAGTGCTTCTTATTAGAGAACGTCCCTCTCAAAGGAGAAAAGTGAGCATCATTGGAAAGTGAAGCCTCATTTGATATATTCCCCTTGTTATAAAGGAATCAACGTTTAGCTATTTTCTGTAGGACTAATGTTTTGGTTTTCATGCATACTATGGATTACTAAGCCCTTGCAAAAAAGTAAGATGACACATCTTCCCTACCTCCGTTTTCATAACTTCATTTTCAGTTCAAATTTCCACCTATGTGACTCTTAAGCTTCCTTTCTGGCCTCCTACCCTTCACTTCCTCATTCCCCCAGCAGCAGGAATGGTCTTCTTGCAGCTCTGTTTGGATGACACCATATCTCATGCTCCCGCACTTCTACACATTCTTCTAAGAACTCTGCCATCACTCTCTAGGAAAGACTGAATCTCAAACTGTAGTTTTGGATGTGGCCTTTCTTCTAATTTCTACCTCTAGGTGAGCTAATAGGTACTGCCTACAAAATCAGAATAGAAGCCAGGATGCCTGTCTTCTCTAGGAGGATAATCAATTAGAAAAGTAAGCCAAAGCAAGCAAAAGTATTTTTATCAATTAAACAGAACCAGATTGTCTTTATAAGTTGTGATATATTGGATTTCTGAGTTGATATGGCTTGCAATGACCACTTTTAGAAATTATATGTTGGAGTGGGAGTTTAGGGTTAGCAGAGGCAAACTATTATATATAGGATGGATAAACAACAAGGTCCTACTGTACAGCCCAGAGAACCATAATCACTGTCTGGTGAAAAAACATAATGGAAAAGAATATAAAAAAAAGAATGTATGTATGACTGAATCACTTTGCTGTACAGCAGACATTAACAGAACATTGTAAATCAACTATACTTCAATACAAAAAAAAAAAAATTATATCTCGAACAGATAACTTCAGTCTCTTCTATGTTCTGCTTTTTGTTAATGAGTCTTTTCATTTTTGATTCCATTTAAAACATGAAAAACTGGGAATATGTGATTTTAAAAAAAACACCAGAGTTCATGAAGAATGGCTTGCTATCTGGGACACCCTTCTAGAATGGACTGCATGCACTGGGCTCACTCCCCTTTCTGCTCTCCAGTTGGAACCGTTTGGTTGAAGGATGACAGTTTTTAATGGCTTTGATTTCCAAAGAGAGGAAGGCAAAGACAGAGCCACACTCACAGTGGGGATGAGGCGGCAGGAGCGGACGGAGTCATTGAAGCCCATCCACTGCTGGTAGTCGGGGTAGTCGCCGCGCCGCAGGAAGTACTGGTGGCCCTGGTAGTTGGGGCGCTCATAGAGCATCCAGCAGCCGCTGTCCACCCGGATGGAGTTGCAGCGGCTGACGTAGGGCTGCAGGTTGGGGCAGTCGCTGCTGCACTCGTAGCAGCGGCCCTGGAAGCCCCGGTCCTCGTAGAAGGTGATCTGCAAAATGGAAGATGTGGAAGCATGAAGCGATTTGCAGCCCCGCTGAAGATGCCGCGACCCGGGAAAGGTTGAGCATCAGGTACCCAAGCACTTACCTTTCCCATTCTGGAGAGAGGAAGCAGGAGGTGTTCGCTGGATGCTGTGTGCGACTAGGGGGAGGGCCGCTGTATAAATAGCAGCCCTGACTGCTGCCTCCGCAGGAAATCACACAAAAGGAGCCCATTTCGGTGAGTAAGGGGATTTGCAAGCTCTCCGCCCTCCCTCCCCCTGGTCACTGCGGTTAGCTGAATGTTTACTCTTATTCTTTCTGGTAGGTTCGGGTTGTTCTAATTCACAAAAGCTGTTGTTGCCACCAAAATGAAAAGTCTTTAACGTAGAAGGATGAGCGGAATTCTATCCCCGTGCTTTTATTTTATAGCCTAGTCTGCTTAATTGACTCCTTAAAGGTAATTAAACTAAACCATGTGTTCTGCTCAGGGACTGGTGTTTAAAAACAAAACAAAACAAAAATACTTCTTGAAAACCAGAATTTAAATAATAAGAAATCTTAAGGAAGAGGGAATCAAGTAATCTGTGAAAATGCTTTGAAAAGCGTAAAGCATAATTCAAATTCAAGATTCTGTGATTGAAAGCAGATTGTTGTGGCCTTCCTTTCTCACATCTCCCTTGGAGCCTACATCCTTCCTTCTGCTGGCGGCTGCCCAGAGACTTGCTCGCTCTTTGGGGTCCCTGGCCTCCTTCAAATGTCCTAAGATCTATCTTTTCTCTTCACCCTGATAAACTCTTGTTCACTTGGTAAGGGTGATTTGAGTTAGTGTAAGGAGTAATGTAGAAACCCTCAAGGTACAACACCCTCTACTTCCTCAGACTTTTGAGATGCTAGACAGCACCAGACAACAGAGCATCTTGATACCAGGCCAGACAACAGGGTATCTTTTTTTTTTTTTTTTTTTTTTGCGGTGTGCGGGCCTCTCACTGTTGTGGCCTCTCCTGTTGCAGAGCACAGGCTCCGGACGCGCAGGCTCAGTGGCCATGGCTCACGGGCCTAGCCGCTCCGCGGAGTGTGGGATCTTCCCAGACCGGGGCACGAACCCGTGTCCCCTGCATCGGCAGGCGGACTCTCAACCACTGCGCCACCAGGGAAGCCCCAACAGGGTATCTTGATAGTATGGATTTCACAGTGTGATATGGGGACCTCTAAGGTCCCCAAGACACTTTCAAGGGGTTCATATGGTCAGAACAGTTTTCATAACAATACCAAGATGTTATTTGCCCTTTTCACTCTTATTCCTTCACAAGTGTACAGTGGAGTTTTTCCAGAGGCTATATGACATTAAAGAGATTTGGTAAAATGTAAAGCAATTCCAGTCTTTTCATTGTTTTTGCTTTGGAAAGTATGGTTATTATTCATAAAATATGTTATTTATGTTAACATGTAATAGGTTTACTAAGGCTCTTCCTATAAAAAGGGGAACCCACAGTGAGTAGGAGTCCCTCTATTGGAATAGAACCAACACAGTATCCAGCAGATACCCAGGCCCTGACATGACCCTCCATGGGACGATAAAGAATATAGGTGGCTACAGGCTGGCCCCAGTCTATTTCATAGCCTATGTCATGTGACATTGTAGAATTCATCCTGACCTCTTGCAAAACTGGTGGCAGCACTAACAGAGCCCTGAGGCAAACAATTATATTAACACATTTTAGGGATCAAATAAAATACTAGAAATAGAGCAGGCCGTCCCTCGGTATCCATGGGATTGCTTCCAGAACTCCTGTGGATACCAAAATCTGCAGATGCTCAAGTCCCTTATACAAAATGGAGTAGTATTTGCATATAACCTACACAATCTTCCCATATACTTTAAATCATCTCTAGATTACTTATAATACCTACTACAATGTAAATGCTGTGTAAGTAGTTGTGAATACAGTGTAAATGATATGTAAATAGTTGCCACCCTCTAGGTGGTCACAAAGCACTGAGCTGATCTCCCTGTGCTATGCGGCTGCTTCCCACAAGCTATGTATTTTACATTTGGTAGTGTGTATATGTCCATGCCACTCTCTCACTTCGTCCCAGCTTACCCTTCCCCCTCCCCGTGTCCTCAAGTCATTCTCTATGTCTGCGTCTTTATTCCCGTCCTGCTCCTAGGTTCTTCAGAACCTTTTTTTTTTTTCCAGATTCCATATATATGTGTTAGCATACATATTTGTTTTTCTCCTTCTGACTTACTTCACTCTTTACGACAGACTCTAGGTCCATCCACCTCACTACAAATAACTCAATTTCGTTTCTTTTTATGGCTGAGTAATATTCCATTGTATATATGTGCCACATCTTCTTTATCCATTCATCTGTCGATGGACACTTAGGTTGCTTCCATGTCCTACCTATTGTAAATAGTGCTGCAATGAACATTGTGGTACATGACTCTTTTGGAATTATGGTTTTCTCAGGGTATGTACCCAGTAGTGGGATTGCTGGGTCGTATGGTAGTTCTATGTTTAGTTTTTTAAGGAACCTCCATACTGTTCTCCAGATTGGCTGTATCAATTTACATTCTCACCAACAGTGCAAGAGGGTTCCCTTTTCTCTACACCCTCTCCAACATTTACTGTTTGTAGATTTTTTTTTTTTTTTTGCTGTACGTGGGCCTCTCACTGTTGTGGCCTCTCCCATTGCGGAGCACAGGCTCCGGACGCGCAGGCTCAGCGGCCATGGCTCACGGGCCCAGCCGCTCCGCGACATGTGGGATCTTCCCGTACCGGGGCATGAACCCGTGTCCCCTGCATCGGCAGGCGGACTCTCAACCACTGCGCCACCAGGGAAACCCTGTTTGTAGATATTTTGATGATGGCCATTTTGACCGGTGTGAGGTGATACCTCATTGTAGTTTTGATTTGCATTTCTCTAATGATTAGTGATGTTGAGCATTCTTTCATGTGTTTGTTGGCAATCTGTATATCTTCTTCGGAGAAATGTCGATTTAGGTCTTCTGCCCATTTTTGGACTGGGTTGTTTGTTTTTTTGATATTGAGGTGCATGAGCTGCTTGTATACTTTGGAGTTAATCCTTTGTCAGTTGCTTCATTTGCAAATATTTTCTCCCATTCTGAGGGTTGCCTTTTCGTCTTGTTTGTGGTTTCCTTTGCTGTGCAAAAGCTTTGAAGTTTCATTAGGTCCCATTTGTTTATTTTTGGTTTTATTTCCATTTCTCTAGGAGGTGGGTCAAAAAGGATCTTGCTGTGATTTATGTCATAGAGTGTTCTGCCTATGTTTTCCTCTAAGAGTTTGATAGTGTCTGGCCTTACATTTAGGTCTGTAATCCATTTTGAGTTTATTTTTTGTGTATGGTGTTAGGGAGTGTTCTAATTTCATTCGTTTATATGTAGCTGTCCAGTTTTCCCAGCCTGGTTTAGTGTCTTCAACAAGGTAATAACCTTAAGGGTAAGGGCCATGTCACACTTCTCTATCCCCCATGATTATTTACTAATTAATTATATGGATAGAGTCCTGGAAACAAGAAAAACAGTTAAGCAAGTGATGCCCATTTTATTGCAAATGATTCTGATTTTATTTTGGAGAACAATAACTCACCCACATGAGGTCACCTATGTGGATGTTCAGAGACACAGCCATCATTCTCTCCCACTCAGTCCTCTACCACGTCCCCTGGTTCTGATAGCCTCCACTCCTGTCTGGTCCTTGGTGACCTGGGAAAACTTGAAGGGAGGTAAAAATGGCCCAGAAATTGGGCAGGCTGGTGTAGGCTGGCAGCAGGGAGGCCTTCCTGAGGGGAGGGGAGGTGTTAGAGCACCACTAGAGCTCTCCCGTGAAGGTCTCAGAACTTACCTTTAACTGCTAAAGGAGAGATGGCCTGAGAAAGAGAACAAAAATGAAAGAAAAGGTGATGAGCAACATTTTTGTGAAGAAAAATAATGAGATCCCCAGTCACTTCCTTGCATTTTAGAAGATGGATGGGTCAATGGAATAAGACATTGGGTCCCGGATGCTGCAAGACATGCTTTGTTCTGTCTCTTTGTAGTATCAGCCAACACCCCAGTCTAAAATATGTGGGAGATTAAGGGACTGAGCCAATGAGCCTTTTAGCACAAATATTTGAATACCAAGTTTAAAGTTACATACAAGTTTTTTCTTTTTCCTTTAAAAAGAAGTGCAAAACTTGTTTTAAAAAAGACAGGTCTCATTTAAATTTTAAAAAATTAAAAAAAAATTAAAAACCATTTAAAGTTCTTTAGGAACTCATGGTTAAACAAACTCGTATATCAAAATACATAGACTTGCATGTCAAAATATTTGAATGGATCTGATATAACCCTGGTTTCTTCCAAAAACAAAATAGTTCATTTAAGAGCCATTAAGGGACTTCCCTGGTGGTCCATTGGTAAAGAATCCGCCTTACAGTGCAGGGGACGTGGGTTTGATCCCTGGTCAGGGAACTAAGATCCCACATGCCGCGGGGCAACAAAGCCCACGTGCCACAACTACTGAGCTTGTGTGCCTCAACTAGAGAGCTCATGTGCCACAGCTACAGAGCCCATGTGCCCTGGAGCCTGTGTGCCACAACTAGAGAGAGAAAAACCCACAACTAGAGAGAAGCCCGCGTGCTGCAACGAACAGCTCTCTCGCCTCAACTAAGACCCAACAGAGCCAAAAATAAATAAATCTTTAAAAAAAAAAAAAGAGCCATTAAAGTTACCTGGGGCCTGTTAGAAGGCTCTGTGGAAATAGTTCATTACCCTCCCTGCCTCCCTTCCCCCATGCCAATGTTTTAGTTTGTCAGCTGGGTTTTCCTGAAGCGTTTGCAGACTTCTTTCTCTGGTAACCACTTATGTGTCTCCCAGATGAAACCTCTTGAGTTCATCAGCACATCATTGACATGACCCTGCTGAAGGAAGCCACATCTGCTCTCACTTAAGTAGGTAGGATTGAACCTGTAGCAAACTTTACAGCACTCACTTGGCTCATGATGATGGAAATAATAATAGTTAATAATGACAGCCTACTGTATGAAGAGTGTTTAGTGTGTTCTAGACATTGTACCAGGAATCTTATATAGAGTACGTCATGTAGCTAACACAGCACAATTATTATCAGTACTTCCCCAAATATTTGAGAGATCCAGGGCAAGAGCATAAATAGAGGCCCCCTCCACCACCCCATGGACCGCCCTCCTCACTTCTCACTCCCTCACATGTCCAAGCTCCACCCCCGCATCCCGACCATGCCCCCAAACAGCTGCCCTTTGAGTACCAGTGTCCTTGGGTGGGTGAGTGAAGACTCTCTTAGATTTTGGAAGCAAGCGTGTAAATGGAGGAAATTCTGGAGCTCCAGGTATAAGGAGTGTGGTCTAGAAGACGTGTGGGCATGTCCCTGTTGTTCCACACATTCCTGTCCTGTGGGGAAGATTGTATCTGGAGGAGGCCAGAGGAGGCTCTCTGAACACCCATTCCAAGCCAGGGTCCCCAGCTGATCAAGTCTAATCACGTACTGATCACTATGAGAAACAAATTCAAAAAGGTACACACAGCTAGTAAGTAGAGGCACTGGGAACTGAACTCAGGTCTGTCAGCCTTGAAGGCCTAAACTGATTGTTTCTGCATATAACAATGACTTGTTTTAGAGGTTATGTTTCCAGATGTGCATAGCTTATATTCTCCCTAATTATACACTTCTCATAGTAGGTTCAATGTCGTTCTTTTTTTTTTTTTTTTACCTTGCAAAGGGCCTAGCACCAAAGTAGCCTGTTCTCCCTACCAACCTTGAAAATATTTGGCTTTAACAGGAATTCTGGTAAATTCTAGTGGATTCTTCAATTGACTGATTGCTGCCAGGCTGATTTCTTCAGCCTGGCTCTAGGATCTCAGCATTAACTGACTGCAAAGGGTTCCTAAATCCCTGTGTCACTGATTTATATGTAGCCTTCTAAGACAGCAGTAATGGGTGACTATTAAAAGGACATTGAGGATGTTCACGTTTCCTTGAATTAGAGAATTTTTTTTAGAAAATAGCTAATTTACTTTGCCCCCCTCCCTTTTTTATGAAGTCCATATATATAGCATAACAAGGTAAAACTGATGGAGGGATGACTGCTGCTTATTGAGCTTCTTTACAGGAGGCATCTCATTTATTCCTCATAAGAACATGCAAGTGGGAAAACTGAGGCTTAGGGAGCGTAAGTAACTTGCTCAAGGTCACACAGCCATTAGGCGGTCAAGCCAGAAACCATGTCCATGGACCTCAAGGCCTACATTGGTAACCATTGAGATGCTCTACGTTGAAACCTAATACAGTCTTAAAGAATCAGAGCCGGAAGGAAACATGGAGCTCCTCTTGTCCACACCCCTTATTTTATAGAGAAGAAAACTTGTGGCACACCGAGCTTTCTTAGATAAAAGGCTGTTCTCTAAACCCTTAAGTTCACTAGATTAAAGCAAAACAAAACAAAACCTCAGTTTAAAATTGTTTTCAGTGAGACATCTCACCTGGGTTTTACTTTTTTTTAAAAAAAAGCAGAGCTCATATTTCATTAGTCACCCAACAAAGGACAACACACTGTGGTTTAACTAAGCTAGCGGCAAAACAAATCTTTCTGTATATTTGGTAATGGTAAGAGCCACAGCAGTTTAGTAATATGTCTATCTTCATATTTATAATTTATACCATATGTTCCTTCAGCAAGAAGGAATCTTATTCTAAAAGATTATTTATTACTTAAGGTTCTGTGCCGGGCATTATTATTTTTAAACAGCTTTGTTGAGATATAATTTACATACCATATAGTTTACCCATTTAAAGTGTATAATTCAGTGGTTTTAGTATATTCACAGTTATGTGCAACCATCACCACAGTGAATTTTAGAGCATGCTCATCCCACAGTGAGAAGTCCTGTACCCTTTAGTTTTCATTCCTTTATCCACCCATCCCCCATACCTAAGCAACCCATGAATCCACTTACTGTCTCTAGATTTGCCTATTCAGGTTATTTCATATAAATGAATCCTATAATATGTGGTCTTATGTGACTGGCTTCTTTCACTTAGCCTAATGTTTTCAAGGTTCATCCATGTTGTAGCATGTATCAGTACATCATTCCTTTCTATGGCCAAATAATATTCCATTGTTTGGATATATCACATTTCATTTGTCCAATCATCCACTGATAGACATTTGGGTTGTTTTCACCTTCTGGCTACCGTGGATAGTGCTGCTATGAACATTCATGTATACTTTTCTTAAAAATAAATTTATTTATTTATTGGCTGCTTTGGGTTTTCATTGCTGGGCGCGGGCTTTCTCTAGTTGCAGCGAGCGGGGGCTAATCTTTGTTGCAGTGTGCACACTTCTCGTTGTGGTGGCTTCTCTTGTTGCAGAGCATGAGCTCGAGGCACGCGGGCTTCAGTAGTTGTGGCACACGGACTCAGTAGTTGTGGCTCGTCGGCTCCAGAGTGCAGGCTCAGTAGTGGTGGCGCACGGGCTTAGTTGCTCCACGGCAAGTGGGATCTTCCTGAATCAGGGCTTGAACCCGTGTCCCCTGCATTGGCAGGCAGATTCTTAACCATTGCACCACCAGGGAAGTCCCCATGTATACGTTTTTGTTTGAACACCCATTTTCAATTCTTTGGAGTATAAACATCAGAGTGGAATTGCTGAGTCATATAACTCTATTTAACTATTTGAGGAAATACCAAACCGTTTTCCACGGTGGCTGCAACATTTTCCATTCCCACCAGCTATTTATGAGAGTTCCAATCTCTCCACGTCCTTACTAACATTTGTTATTTTCTGTTTTTTTTTTTCCTAAAATTATTATAACCATCCTAGTGGGTATTAAGTGCTACCCTACTGTGGTTTGATTTGAATTTCCCTAATGACTAATAATGCTGAACATCTTCAGTAGCTTCTTGGCTATTTGTATATCTTCTTCATAAAGATGTATATTCAAATCCTTTGCCCATTTTTAAATTATGTTGTTTATCTTTCTGTTGTTGTTTTAAGAGTTTTTATATATTCTGGATACTAGACTCTTACCAGATAAAAAGTTTGTAAATATTTTCTCCCATTCAGTGGGCTGTCTTTTCACTTTCTTGATAGTATCCTTTGATTCATAAAAGGTTTTAATTTTGATGAAGTCCAATTTATTTTTTTATTGTTGTTGCTTGTGCTTTTGGTCATATTTAAGATATCATTGCCTAATAAAAGATCACAGAGATGGGGCTTCCCTGGTGGAGCAGTGGTTGAGAGTCTGCTTGCTGATGCAGGGGACGCGGGTTTGTGCCCCGGTCCGGGAAGATCCCACATGCCGCGGAGTGGCTGGGCCTGTGAGCCATGGCCGATGGGCCTGCGCATCCGGAGCCCGTGCTCCGCAATGGGAGAGGCCACAATGGTGAGAGGCCCGCATAACGCCAAAAGAAAAAAAGAAAAAGATGTATGTCTCTGTTTTCTTCTAAGAGTTTTATAGTTTGAGTTCTTTGATTTATTTTGAGTTAGTTTTTATATGTGGTATGAAATGGAGGTCTAACTTTATTCTTTTGCATTTGGATATCCAGTAGTCCCAGCACCATTTGTTGAAAAGCTATTCTTTCCTCATTGAATGGTCTTAGCACCCTTGGCAAAAATCAGTTGAGCATAGACATATGGGTTTATTTCTAGACCCTCAAGTCTATTCCATTCATCTCTATGTCTACCCTGTGCCAGTACCCTGCTGTCTTGATAACTGTTGCTTTGTTGTAAGTTTTGAAATTAGGAAGTGTGAGTACTCCTACTCTGTTCTTTTTTCAAGAATGTTTCGGCTATTCTGGGTCCCTTGCAATTCCATATGAATTTTAAAATTAGCTTCTCAATTTCTATAAAGAAGTTAACTGGGACAGAGCACTATTTTTGCTTATGTAAATTTGTGAAAAGAATTAGCATTCTGGGAGAGTAGCTCTACTCTAGTGGAAAGAAATGTCAGAGGTATGCAGGATAATAAATATTCTTACTTCACTCTGCATAGTTGAGTCTTCCATAATTGAATCTTGATAAAAGTTCATACTGGAGTCCAAAATAAAGATGACTGTACTGTACTGTTGAATTTGAGGAAACCCTGAGAATACATTAATTTCTTACATTTATATTTGTACAAACATTTAAAGATAACAAAGTGTGTTCACAATCTTTCCCCAGCTTTTCATCATAGTTATCCTGGAAATTAGTGAGACAGGAATTTATTATTGCCTGTAGTTTTCAATAAGGCAATTTAGGCACAGAGAATAAGAAATGACTTGCTCAAAGAGATAAGCTAGGAAGTGGAGTAACCAACCGTCCTAGTTTACCTGAGACTGAGGGGCATTTTATTAGTAAGTAGCAGAGGCAGGATAACAACTCAGGCCCTTTAACTCTTTTTTTAAAAAATTAATTAATTAATTAATTAATTAATTTTTGGCTGAGTTGGGTCTTTGTTGCTGTGCACGGGCTTTCTCTGGTTGCGACGAGCCCCAGGTCCTTTAACTCTTAATTTAACACTTCTCCTCCCAGATGACCTCATCATGCGTACTTGACCTTCTCTACTTTGGGAATTCTGCTTAAAACTTCTCTTTTCACTCAGCTTTTCTTGACTAATCTTATCTGAAACTTCAGCTGCCCTAACCTCTCCAGCAATCCTTTGTCTTTGGTATCCCAGCCACAACTGGTTCTATATTTTCTCCTGTGTATGGGTTTCATAGTTTTTCATTATGTTTCTTTCCTCTCTCCCTCAGATCATGGGTCATAGAGGCAGACAGTGTTTCTCCCTCCTTCCCGTGACATGAGTGGGGACTTCATAATTACTGCTGCCTGACCAGCAGGAAGTAAGTAGACATTCAAGACACTTGACCTTCAGGGTCAGATAAGTTGCCAAGGGTCACCATTTATTAAAATTCAGTTATCATTTAAGATGAACAAGAATCACTTAGTGCCAGGAACACAATCTGTATATTTAGTGCAACTCTATGTGGATTATAATAAGGAAAACACAGCCTCGTACAAATCGATGATGCATCTCAGAGAGCCGACTTTGGCATCCAGGCCTCCCCGGTCATGGTAGCTCCTTTAGTCCCCTGGCCTCAGCAAGTACTACCACCCCTGGTAGTTGGGCATCTCGCAGAGGACCCACCAGCCCTCCAGCATGTGGAGTGATTGGAGCTCATTGAGCTGGAAGTGGTCATGCATGCAGGAGCAGTCCTCTGTGAGCTCGGACACCAGGCCTCCGTAGCCATGTCTCTCATACAGCTTTATCCTGTGAGAGCTAGTCTGTTGTGACAATAAACCAAAGATGAAAAATAAGTTGTGGGCATCCTTGATGTCAGTAAAAGTGACTCAATCAGCCTGCAGCTTCATGAAGCAGGGTTTTCAAACCATCCTGTCATATATGTATCCTTTCCTTACATGGTTGTTCTAACAAATTAAGGAGAGTATTAAAATAAAACTGACCTGACCAGGGGTCTATCCTGTGGAAGAAACAAGAATTGAAATAAAGTCAATAAAAGGGATTCCTTTCTAAAAAAAAAACAACTGTCACAACTGTATTTAGTTCAGTCTGCAGAGAGGATTTTAACTCCGTTTACCATTATGACTGTGTATCACTGAATCCTATCAAGCTTGGTTTTGGTTTTTTTGTATTTTTTTTGATTGGAGTATAATTGCTTTACAACGTTGTGTTAGTTTCTGCTGTAGAAAAAAGTGAATCAACTATATGTATACATATATCCCCTCCCTCCTGAGCCTCTCTCCTCCCGCCATCCCACCCCTCTAGGTCATCACAGAGCACTGAGCTGAGCTCCTCAAGCTTGTTTTTAAATATTTTTATTTTGGAATTTATTTATTTTTGGCTGTGTTGGGTCTTCATTGCTGTGCGAGGGCTTTCTCTAGTTGCGGTGAGCAGGGGCACCTCTAGGCATGCGGGCTTCAGTAGTTGTGGCATGTGGGCTCAGCAGTTGTGGCTCAAGGGCTCTAGAGCGCAGGCTCAGTAGTTGGGTTTAATGGCTCTGCAGCATGTGGGATCTTCCCGGACCAGGGCTAGAACCCATGTCCCCTGCATTGGCAGGCAGATTCTCAACCACTGTGCCACCAGGGAAGCCCCTCAAGCTTGTTTTTAAGTCACTTTTGTACTCATCATGTACAACAATTCATATTTACTCTGAGTCCACATGTCCAACATTTTGCCAAGTCACTTGTAAGTTGAGTTTCTTGCCTCAAAGAAATTTCTGTCTTATTTGTACCTCTTTTTGCATCTGCAAATTTCTGCAGCCAAATTTTGGTTTCACTTCTTGAATCTGCTTGTCATGACACATAATTTGGTGTCATCAGAATGTAGAAATACAAATTCCACATGATTGAAAAACATTAAGCAGCATTTTGGTGAGGACCATGTCCCATGAAATCCTAATTAATGATCTTTTTCTGACCCTTGTAAAAAACTAGTTGATAATGACTACTGAATACAAGGAGCCACCTGCAAGCGAACTGTTCTAGTTTCTAGATCCGTAGGTCATAAAGAAGGTATTGAAAATAATCGCCAATACAGTCAGAATACATTATACTTATGTTGTTCTCCCATAGTCTGTCAGTGTTCATTAAGAAATAATGATCTAGATAGATTTTTTTCTTTACTGAACAAGGTAGTTTTTATTTAGAAATTAGGGATCAGCTAGATACTTCCAAATTCAACTTTAGAAGCTATATTGTTGTGATTTCTTGTGCCTAAAAACAATCTGCCCATTTTTAATGCTTTATTGAAATGAGTTTTAATGTTTCCATATGAGAGCGTAGTAAAGGCAATCAATTTTTTGTTAAATGCTTGAGAGTTGGGCTTCGCTATTTCACCGTGAACACTAGTCCTGAGTTGAAACAAACTGACTTTTATGAACAGGAATTTATGGCCATGGATCAGTGATGCTTTCACATGAGTCGTGTTGAACTAAGACTCACGTAAGGAATTGTGTGGCAGGGGCGGACGGAGTCGTTGAGGCCCATCCACTGCTGGTAGTCGGGGTAGTCGCCGCGCCGCAGGAAGCACTGGTGGCCCTGGTAGTTGGGGCGCTCGTAGAGCATCCAGCAGCTGCTGTCCACCCGGATGGAGTTGCAGCGGCTGAAGTAGGGCTGCAGGTTGGGGCAGTCGCTGCTGCACTCGTAGCGGCGGCCCTGGAAGCCCCAGTCCTCGTAGATGGTGATCTGCAGGTGGAAAGCAAGGTGACAGCAGGGAGTCAGCTGGGAGGTACATCCCCCCCACCCCACAGTAGATACCCAGCAGACACGCTGTGGCGTATGTTTATGTAGGAAAAAAAAGATTATAACAGTGTATGTATAAGCCCAAATGTCAATCATGGTTATCAATGAATGGCAAGATTATAGGTCTTAATTTTATGTTTTTATTTCTCCTTTTTGTTGTTTTCAATTGCTTTAATTTGTTGTTACATAAATATATATTACTTTCATGAGATGAAAAAATAAAATCAATTTGTAAATGTATAACTTTGAGTTACTGGTGAAAAGCAGCAAATTTTGTAAATAGCCACATTTTGTCTTGAGATTAAACACTTCTCCTTGGGCTAAAAAGCAAGAGGTCTCCCAAGACTCTCTGAGACGCTCCAGGAGTAGGAAAATATACAGAATCCTCCCATTCCCCTCTCGCCTCAACCCAGCTTCTAGGGATGCTTTTTGTTTTCAAAACTAGCATCATGTGGACCTAGAGTCTGTCATACAGAGTGAGGTAAGTCAGAAAGAGAAAAACAAATACCGTATGCTAACACATATATATGGAATCTAAAAAAAAAAAAAAGAAAAGAAAAAAATCGTTCTGAAGAACCTAGGGGCAGGACAGGAATAAAGACGCAGACATAGAGAATGGACTTGAGGACACGGTGGTGGGGGGAAGGGTAAACTGGGACAAAGTGAGAGAGAGGCATGGACATATATACACTACCAAATGTAAAACAGATAGCTAGTGGGAAGCAGCCACATAGCACAGGGAGATCAGCTCGGTGCTTTGTGACTACCTAGAGGGGTGGGGTAGGGAGGGTGGGAGGGAGACACAAGAGGGAGGGGGTATGGGGATATATGTATGTGTATAGCTGATTCACTTTGTTATACAGCAGAAACTAACACACCATTGTAAAGCAATTATGCTTCAATAAAGATGTTAAAAAAAAAAAAGCTAGCATCGTGATTTTCCTGAATTTTCCCTCCCTGAAGCAACACTGTTTCATAGGACCCAGGTGACTGCTTGAAAGCTTTTCCCATCGCTGCCAACCTATTGATTTAGAAGCACTCTCAGATATTCAGGGGTAGAGGGTGACCCCAATCCCCAACTCATCCCATGTGTATGTAGAAAGATGAAATCAAACACCTTCATGGTTCATGACCCAGGGAGGGACATCCACCTACAGCTGGCAATATGTCCACAATGCATTTGTAAAAGTCCTCAGGCAGCATGTAAAGAAAATGTGCAGATGCTAAGAGGAGAGAAATTAATAGCCACAAAGAAAAAGTGTTCCCCTGCAAGTAGCAGAGCTAGACAAAAGAAAACTGGGCAGAGTCCTATGAAGTTAGACAGTATACCCAGGGACCAGAGGATATACCTAATGTGGCAGGTGTACTGGTAAACTTCAGTTACAGCTGTAATTGAACCAGTGTGGGAAAGGCTGCATTGGTCTCCCCAGCTACAAAACCACATCGGAATACACCACCATTTTCAGCAAAAGTCAACAAATCACACACCAGTTTTGGCACATGTTAAAGAAAACTGTTCTGCAGAAAGGTGACACATCAAAACCATAAGGTGGTATAATTTATACTTACATTCACTTGGTCAAATTGTTACTACATGTATTTATAAGCTCAACTATGTGCCTAATCAGAATTTTGGAAATGTGTTGAAAGACCAGATCATTTTCATTTCCTAGTAGTCCTTATATTCTACTGAAAGAAAGCCCGGACCTGTTTTTCTTTTAAGGCTTTATTGAAATGAGTTTAAATATTTCCATGTGAGAACATAGTAAGGGCAATCGATGACAGGTTAATTTAATTCGGATTGAAACTTTGGAAAATTGCCTCCTACTCCACCATTCTGAAATGTTCAGTGCTAAACATTTGTAAAATGTCCTACAAAGCCAGTCTGCTCTGACACAGAAATAGTATATATTCTCCAAATCCTCCAACCAACAATCTTCTAGTCATAATGAAGTAGCATAAGATACATACTTGTTTTTTTAACCACAATATGGCCAAACAATGTGATTCTAAGAAAGCTCAACACCTGAAAAAACACTTCAATGCACTTTGTATCAAAAACTAATTGCAAAGAAAAATATGCCAGCAAGAGTTGGAATTTTAAGATGATGCAGAGACTTTTCTTCTCCCAGAGACTTTATTACGAACTCCCATGGTGCAATTCCAAGTTTCTAAGTGACCTGTAGAATAAAAAGATAATTTTTGTATCAAGCACATCAATTTAACATGGACACAGATATTAGCTTTCAATCTATAGGGAGTTAAGGTCAAATATCAGATACCAAATTACTGACAAAGATGAATTAAAATAAAAGTGGGTGCAAAAGAATTTCCATGGAATTTTTCTCAGACATTTGGAAATTGAGTTATATTTCTCAATTAAATACAATATATGATCCCACACAGGGAAAAATATATAAAAAAGGACAGTATTGGTCAATTGACAAAATTGATACCTATATGGTAAAGTATCAATGTTAAATTTTCTGAAGTTGATAACCATCCTGTAGTTATTTAAGAGAGTGACTTTATTCTTAGGAAATACACTCTGAAGTATATAGGGGTAAAGTGATATGGTGTATATAACTTCAGATGGCTTAGAAAAAGTTTTATATACTCAGTATAAAATGTATACTGAGGGGCTTCCCTGGTGGCACAGTGGTTGAGAGTCGGCCTGCCGATGCAGGGAACATGGGTTCGTGCCCCGGTCCGGGAGGATCCCACATGCCGCGGAGCGGCTGGGCCCGTGAGCCATGGCCACTGAGCCTGCACGTCCGGAGCCTGTGCTCCGCAACGGAAGAGGCCACAACAGTGAGAGGCCCGCGTACCGCAATAAATAAATAAATAAAAAAAATAAAATATATACTGAGAGAAAGAGAAACAAAGAGAGAAGAGAATAAAAGAGTGGGACAGAGACAGAGAGAGAAAAATGGTAAAGATAATGAAGCAAAATGTTATGGTAACAATTAGCAAAGGTGAGTAAAATGTATATGAGAGCTCTTTGTACTATTTTTGCAACTTTTCTCTAAGCTTGCAATTATTTCCAAATTAAAAAAATAATAAAAATAATACTTCTTTTCACTAACCATGACCAAAGCAAATCATTTCTTTGCCCCTCAGCAGTTGTGTATTGTGCCTGCACTATACTATTTTGAATTTCTTATATATTGCTTTGAATTTAAACTTATATTGCCCTCTTTCCATTTCTGATAGAGAAGTGTTAGTCTCCAACTATGAAAATGGAATCATTGATTTCTCTCTGCAATTCTAATAGTTTTTACCTCACATAGTTGGATGTTCTGTTGTTTGATGCGCACATGTTAAGGATTGTTACGTCTTCTTGGAGAATTGACCCCTTTATCATTATGTAATGCCCTTCTTTATCCCTAATAACTTTCCTTGCTTCTAAGTCAGCTTTGTCTGAAACTAATATAGCTAATTTTCTTTTTTAAATTAGTTCTAGCGTGATTTATTGTTCTCCATCCATTTACTTTTTTTTTTTTTTTTTGCTGTGCTGTGTAGCTCGCAAGATCTTAGTTCCCTGACCAGGGATTGAACCCAGGCCACCTCAGTCAAAGCACCAAATCCTAACCACTGGACTGCCAGGGAATTCCCTACATCCATTTACTTTTAATCTATATATGTCTTTATGTTAAGAGGGTGCCTTATAGGCACCATATAATTGGGTCTTGTTTTTTGATCCACTCTGACAATTTCTGTCTTTTTTTTCTTCTTCATAATTGTATTATAAAAATTTTCATACAGAAACGTTGAAAGAATTGTACAATGAAGATACATATGCCCACCACCTGGATTCTGCAGTTAAGAGTTTGCTACATATATGTCTAACTGAATCTCTTTGCTGTACACTAACACAACATTGTAAATCAGCTGTACTTCAATTTAAAAGTTTGCCATATTTGCTATATTTTCTTTAACATACATCTTTAACACATCTGCAGTGATGGGAATGCTCTGTGCTGTCCAGATACAGTAGTCTGTGGCTATTGAGTTCTGTCTTTTAATTGGTGCATTTAGACCTTTGATGATCAAAATGATTATTGATATAGTAGAATTAATATCTATCTTAGTTGTTAATGTTTTCTATTTGTTGCCCTTGTTCTTATTTGTCTTTCACTCTTTTTCTGCCTTTCCAAGGATATGGCGTTGCTCATACCCATTTTGACTAATAAATGAGCTACTAATACCAATACAGTACAAAAGAAATCTTGAAAATTGTTTTCTAGAATACCTGGATTGTTAAAAAATAATTTCTCTTTTTCCCTTATTGAAGAAATTCAGTGACTGGAATCGAAATTTCTGAATAAGGCATTGATATCTTGCAGTTAAAAAAAATGTTCATCAGCTAAAAGACATGATACAATATCCATAAGCCACAAAAGAAAAGACTAAGAAGCTTAAACATATAAATGAAAAATTTCTTCAAACAATAAACTGTGAAAGTGTATTTTTCATACATTTAATAAACTATTTAATTTATTTATTTGTTATTTCTAACAAACTAGATAGATGTGCGTGTATGTATATGTACATGTATGGCAAATATTTGAATTGAAAATTATTAATAGTTGTTATTTCTGAGGAGTAGGACAAGGATATGGGAAAGTGAGGATTCTTTTACTTTTCATTATCTATATTTTGTACTTTTGAAATTTTTCCTGTAAGCATGTATTACTATTATAGTTGAAAAACTACTTTACAACCCGATCAAAAAATGGGCGGAAGAACTAAATAGACATTTCTCCAAAGAAGACATACAGATGGCCAAGAGGCACATGAAAAGCTGCTCAACATCACTAATTATTAGAGAAATGCAAATCAAAACTACAACGAGGTATCACCTCACACCGGTCAGAATGGCCATCATCAAAAAATCTACAAACAATAAATGCTGGAGAGGGTGCAAAGAAAAGGGAACCCTCTTGCACTGTTGATAGGAATGTAAATTGATACAGCCACTATGGAGAACAGTATGGAGGTTCCTTAAAAAAACTAAAAATAGAATTACCAAATAACCCAGCAATCCCACTACTGGGCATATACCTGGAGAAAACCATAATTCAAAAAGACACATGCACCCCAATGTTCATTGCAGCACTATTTACAATAGCCAGGTCATGGAAGCAACCTATGTGTCCGTAGATTGATGAATGGATAAAGAAGATGTGGTACATATATACAATGGCATGTTACTCAGCCATAAAAAGGAATGAAATTGGGTCATTTGGAGAGATGTGGATGGACCTAGAGACTGTCATACAGAGTGAAGTAAGTCAGAAAGAGAAAGACAAATACCATATATTAACGCATATATGTGGAATCTAGAAAAATGGTACAGATGAACCGGTTTGCAAGGCAGAAATAGAGACACAGACATAGAGAACAAACGTATGGACACCAAGCGGGGAAAGGAGGTATGGGATGAATTGGGAGATTGGGATTGACATATACATACTAATATGTATATAATAGATAGTTAATGAGAACCTGCTGTGTAGCGCAGGGAACTCTATTTAGTGCCCTTTGGTGACCTGAATGGGAAGGAAATCCAAAAAAGAGGGGATATATGTATACATATGGCTGATTCACTTTGCTGTACAATAGAAACTAACACAACATTGTAAAGCAACTATACCCCAATAAAAATTTAAAAAAAAGAAAAAGAAAAACTACTTTAAAGTACATTCCTCAAGAGTTGGAAGAGATGCCTAAAGTACACAAATAATAAAGCATGAAAAACCCTCACGAATGTGGTTTCTGCTGTTTGATTGTCAAGAAGGGGCCTTATGAGAGGGATTCATGTCAGGATCTGATCCTATTGCAAAATGGGCACTTATTCTTTTGACACTCCTGGGCTTACAAGTATCGATTAGCCTATAGAAATGGTTGGTCCCTAAAACGAGCCTCTCAGGCAGTATGGGTAGGGCACAGTGGTTTGAAAGCACTCACCTAAGGACCATTCACTTACTGCCAATTCACTAATCAGTAATAATTACTGAATATTACTGCCTGCAAAGCATTTTATACACATGTAGGAAATAATAAGGAAATAAAAGATCTGCTTCCATCAAGAAGCCAACAGTCTTCAACGGTTATGGAAAAAAACATACAAGGAATGAAATTATACGTTCAAAATAACATACCAATGAGCAATCTTGAGAGCCAGATTTTCAGTACATAGGTGCATAGATGAGCCTCAAGGGGCTATGAACCTCTGTCTCAGAGATCTATTTTTTCATGATTAAGTTTAAGGTGTAGATTATCAGTGTATGTGTGTATGTGTGTGGATGTACGTATATGTTATTTCTGGAGTTATTACTGTTTTTTGATTTTCTGCTGTCTGTTTTACTTTCTAAAGCTTGCTATCCCCAAACTGACATCTTAAAAATTAACATCATCTTACTCAAAAGGATCTTAAGTAACAAAGATATAGTTCTAGAAAAGCTATACCTTCAAATCTCATTATAACAAAGACCTTTAAAAGAAAACTCAATATCATAAATATTTCCTAATAGCATGAGTTTTGTTACTAGAATAACACGTATTAAAGCCCTGATGTGACTAAAGATTTCAGGCAGTTCTTAAAGCATTTGCTATGATAAGGTTACATTTCTAATCAGTCAGTAGTTTGCCTCAGAAAATCTAAATAAACCCTGAGCCCTGTGTGACCCAGTCTATTCAGAGATTCACATTTTAAAAATGCATAGTATAGCAACCGAACTACATAAAAAGGAATTTCAGTTTTCACTTGTGTTTCTTGAAGCAAACCCAATTCATAACCCAGTGGTTCTGTTTTCAAAATTCCCCTTTCCCTTTCCTACCTTACAACCCTCCAGCTGACCCAGAGTCTCTCATTCAACAAAACCCTAAAACATCCCAGCCAGCCAGTCTGTACCACTTTTCTGATTCTTTCCCTGCTCAGCTTTGGTCTCTCTGACTTTTAAAATTTCCTTTTCACTTTGCACATTGCAATTGAGAACGCAGAGCTGGAACGGCAAAGAACCCTCCTTTCTTTCTCCTTACTTTCCAGCCCTGTCCATCTCTGACCATTCTCTGAATTCTGAAGCATAAATGTCAAAGGAATTAGATGGGCAGGGCAGAAGCAACAGAGATGCAAAACAGACAAAGATAAAATTTTCATTAGTGAGAAAGGGACCGAGAATAGGAACGTTTGACACAGATATTAATACAAATCCTCTCCTCAACACACTTAATAATAATAGCTGATTAACTGTAGATAGTATTTCTCAAATGCTATAAAGATAATAATGGTCAATATTTATTTAGGATTTACTCTGTTCTCATCTCTCTCTTTTTTTTTTTTTTTTTTTTTTTTTTTTTGCTGTACGCTGGCCTCTCACTGTTGTGGCCTCTCCCGTTGCAGAGCACAGGCTCCTGACGCACAGGCTCTGCGGCCATGGCTCACGGGCCCAGCCGCTCCGTGGCATGTGGGATCTTCCCGGACCGGGACACGAACCCGTGTCCCCTGCATCAGCAGGCCGACTCTCAACCACTGCGCCACCAGGGAAGCCCTCTTTTTTTTTTTGTTCTAATCTCTTAACATGCATAATATCAGTTAATCATTTCAACGACCTTAAGAGATAAGTACCATTATTCTTCCCATTTTGCAGAGGAGGAGAGGTTAAGCAACTTGCCCAAAGTCATACAGCTGGTATATTATACAGCGGGCTTTAGTTTCAAACCCAGAGTATCTAACTCCCAAAGGCTAGACTTTTAGCCACAATATAAGTAAAGTACTCCCCAAACACCTGGTATCAGTTGGGTTCAGTTTGCATTTTTAGACCTACTTTGTTCTTTGGCTGTGTGTCCAAAGATAAATTATTTTATGGTTTCCATTCTGTGACATTTGCTTCCTTTGTAGAGCTGCTGGTGGCATTTTGATTCGTTGCTCCCCTTCTTAACTTGACACCTAGAGACACATGTAGTCATCATGTCTGTATAAAAAGCATTTTTTAAAATGAGTCCATCTCAGTTTTACATCCTTCCCTTCTAGGGTGCTTTGCTTCCATCACCAAAATTTCTGAGAAATGACTTCCCTGATTTCAATGATGGAGGGAAATCAAGTCATAAATGCTCCTGATTCTTTTAAATTCCACCAGACAGAAAGATGTTACCATAACAACTTTGACCTTACTTTGTAAGTACATCTCCTAGTTTTACTTAAATTTTTCTAAGCAATGGAAGTAAACAGGCTTACTCTGTTTGCGGGCATATTCTGCTGCTTTGGGTGCTGTTAACATGGCAAAAGGGTGCAAGGAGAGGTGGAAGGGTGGAGCTCTGGGAACCTGAAAAAAAAAACAGTTCTACTTTTAAAAGCTGCACCCACTTCGTGCTGTCCACAGCTGCTGGTTATAGCACTTGTTTCAGGGCTCGGCCTGTTTCCCCAACCCGCCGTCCTGACGCGTTACTAGCAGTTGAGGATCATGTTTCATGGGTCATGCACTTTCCCACGCTGCCTTTTGTTGCCGTTCTTTGCCTAGAATGTTCTTTCACACAATGATGCTCTTCACATGGTTCCCTTTACCTGGAATAGCTTTTTCCTCCTCTTCTGCCTAGAGGCTCCTACTTTTCCTTTAAGATGTGGCTCATACATCACCTTTTCTGAGAAACTGACCCCGATGTCTCCCCACCTCCCCTCTCGGGCGCTGGCACCCCACCCCCCAATCCCATCCTAAGGCCAAATTATTGACTCACTCCTCTGTGAACTCAAAACACGTCGTCACGTAGAACACCCCCAGTGTGCAATAGTTATAACCCGCTGTCTGCTGCATTGCACCGGAAACTTCCTCAAGGTTAGGACTGTCTGTCTCTGCAACCTTTCATTCATTCAACAAGTTTCCAGTGAGCACTACTGTGGGTCAGGCCCTGTTTTAGGAGCTGTGGTTGGTAAGACAGACAAGGTTCCTGCCTTTCCAGTGCTGAGTGAGGAGAAAAAACCAATAAACTATTAGGCAATCAGGGTACCCACACACTGTGATAAGTTTAATCAACTAAACCAGAGAACGTGCTAGCAAGTTACTGGGCAACTGCCACCTCACACAGAAAGGACAGAAAATTTGGATTAAACAATAAATGAAGTCGTGCTGTCTTTATAGACAGGACAGCTTATAGCCACCTCAGCAGGGCACGTCTAGATTTGACCTCAGCCTTTTATTCAAATGGCAAACATATTTATTGAGAGTTTGTGTCATATCCAGCATTGTAAAGAATTAAACATAAGCATGAATGGTGGCTTCTGACCTCAAGAAGCACGTAATCTATTCAGAAAGATGACCCTAAAACACAGAAAGTAATTACAAGGAGGCTTTGTATCTGTGTGGAGCAAGGGTGGCTATGATAACAGCCCTGCAGCGTGATACGTGCCACGTGTAAGAAAGAGAACCAGCTCGTATGGCATCCCTGATGCATTTTCTACCCTTAGAAGACTCAAGACAGGATTTTGCAGTGGAATTCCCTGGTGGTCCAGTGGTTAGGACTTGGCACTTTCACTGCTGTGGCCTGGGTTCCAGGGAACTAAGATCCCACAAGCCGCGTGGCATGGCCAAAAAGAAAAAAAAAAAAAAAAGACAGGCTTTTCCCTGTCCACTGGAGAAGAGAGAACCCGAGGAGTTTAAAGTCACTTCCAGCTCACATGTTCTATGACTCCTGATAATCTGATGATTCATGCAAGCAATTAATATGGCTTCCTGCGTGGTTTACAAGAAAAATTATTTTTCAAGTAGGATGACATTGAAATCCTAAAGCTAGAGTTAATCATGTGCTCTTTTTTTACTTCAAAGTTCCTTACTGAGATCTTCAGTGTACCACACAGCTAGCAAGTGACAGAGCTGGGACTAGACACCAGTCTGTTGGCCTCTGAAGAGTTTGCTTTGGATGTAAGTCTGGATAGAGTGAAATGATGGATGGTCAGACACTAGGGTGTGGAAAGAAGAGATTCTGATGTTCTCTAGTTACCTGCCTTGGTCTTTTTCCTCTCTCTGTTACACCAGTTTTCACTCTCTCTGCCCCCCTTTCCTTTTCCCCTCTTTCTCTGTCAAAGGGAGCTGAAGAATATTTTTATTGTTTGCTTTATTTGTTGAAGGAAGATTTATGCTCCTTTTACTTCACTTATGCTCCTTTTACCCTCACTTGTGTGAAGTTCTTAGTTACATTTTTTTTCCCTATGGGTCCATGTTCCTCAGCAGAAAAATGGCTCCCTGTCAGCCCAAACCAGCTCCCTTATCGGGAGTAGAACGCGAAGCGTAACAGACTTGAACAATTCTGAGTCCAGGAGGCCTTTCTGTCACTAGGTGGCAGCAAATAGCCCTGAGGAAAGCCATCAAGCCCACACACAGTACCCATGTGGTACCAAAGTGGCCAATTCCAGCGGCCAGAAATGCTACATAATCTGATTAGTATTCAACAGCGCTTTAAGCTCTTGTGTGGGAAGGATTTTAGCTGTTGCTTAGGAGACATTTTATCCGAAGGAATCAAAAGCGATTCATATACACGCAGCAGTTAGAGAGGAACCTTTGTCAATAACTTTTTTTTTTTGAACAACCACACCTCCTAGTTAAAACCATTTTTTTGAAGTTATGTTAAATCCCAAAGGACTGTTTTAAAATAGCTCTTACAATTTAATCTTTGAAATGCTCCGTTTCCATTAAGAGGTCCTGCTAATTTAAGATGTGGAGGGGGTGCCTGAGTAGAGCCGACGTGTAGCCACAAGAGAGAGGCCTGAGCTGGCATCCTTGAGTCAGTGAGGAGCTTGTGAGGGCCACAGGGGTAGATGATCCTCAGATGCTTATGTCTGTATCTCACATCATCTCATACCCTTTGTGAGAACTTGCTATCTAAAATAGGCAAGGTTTATAATGTATTAATAATACAATGGATGCTTGATGAGCTATTTAATTTTTGAATATTTAGAGAAATGGTTCTTAATTAGCTGTGATTTTGCCTCTTAGTGGACATTTGACAACGTTGAAAGACATTTTTAGTTGGCACATCACGGGGCAGGAGTGGGAAGCTGTTGACATCTAATGGGTAGAGGCCAGGGATGCTGCTAAACATCCCACAATGCACTGGACAGCCCTGACTCCACCCCCTACACACACAACAAAGAATTATCTGACCCAAAATGTTGAGAAGCCCTGATTTAGAGGAATATAGAGGAAATCAGATACACCCCCTTCCCCCTGGGTACCAGAACCTTAACCATAGCTATTATTTTGAGGTTACCATGTGCCAAGCACGAAGGACTTTACTGATACAACTCATCTCATTTCCCACAGAAACTCATCTTCTGGTCCCTGTTTTTACAAATGAAATCAAGGCTGATAGAGCTTAGATTAATCCTTGCCCAGGATTAATCTGCTGATAGCTGGTAGAGCTGGGGTTCGAACCCAGGCTACCTGGCTCTAGGATTCTCATGCTTAACCCTTACACAAATGGCCTGTCAAGTACAGGACACTCATATTCTGTAACAATAAACAAACTCAGGTCTTTGAAGGAAAGCCCCTGAAACCCAGTCCCCCTAAAACCAAGTTCCTCTGCTGAGTTATGATTAACCTCTCTATCCAAAACATTATTCTGTTTCTTGTCCAACACCTGTTCCCCTCAAGATTGAGGAGTATCAAAGAAAAGGGGGGACTGAAACCGAGCAGGACCCTGTGGAGCCCTCCTGGACACCAAAGCCTTTCCATGTCCCCCATTTTTTGTTTGTAGGAAAAAAGCATCAGACATTCCCTGAGTTCCAAAGGGCAGATTCAAACAGTTACCAATTAGGGGAGTGACTGAACGCAGAGAGAGAGCAGTAGTGCAGAGATGGGGGCTGGTCCTGGTTCCTCTTCAGGGGATGTGCATGGCAATCTGATACGTATCTCTGAGTTCTTCTATGGGAACTAAGGCTCCCACCCTGGTGGAGGAGGTCACTTCAGGCTGAGCACAAGCACACGGACCTCAGACTGGTTGGAACCAGAAGGCTGATGAATGAGATTCCCAGAACACCACCCAGTTACCTCATCACCAACCAATCAGAGGAGGGTTACATACTCTGCAGCCCTCCCCCCAAATTTTGCCTATAAAAACGTCTTCCCTGAAACCCATCAGGGAGCTCGGGTCTTTTGAGCCTACGCTGCCCCGTTCTCTTTGCTCAGCCCTGCAATAAACTTTGCTCTGCTCCAAACTTAGACGTTTCGGTCATTTGGTCTCACTGTGCATCAGGCATGTGAACTTCAGTTCGAGAACACCCCCTCTCTGAGGGTACGATTTGTTTCCCTGCAGAACTGGTCATTATGTAGTCTACCTGTACATCTGGACTTTTTGTTATTGGTAACTGATTGTGAAGACAGAGACTGTGAAGAACAGAGAAGGTGCTGAATAAAGGCTCTTTAATGAATGAATGAAAGGCCGGATGGATGGATAGAGACTGGCCAGCCCGCTCCTGTTCTGGCCCCTTTAATGAACCTGGCTCATCTGAGCTACTCTGACACCCATGTTTGCAAACCTTCTTGATGGATAACCCAGCTAAGACTGGAGGGGTTCACAGTGCCATTCCCTCCAGGATGTGATTTTCTGTATTTGCTCTCTGGCCACTTGAGCTGAGACCAACCAACCAGAGGTGCCTACGGCCTGCTCTAGACCTCTCCCAGGCACAGAAGATGAAGGGGGAGAAAACACAATGTCTGAAGCAGAGGAGCTTGGGCTCAGATATTTATATGTATGTGTTGGCGGGGAGGGTTTGAGGAAAGGGGAGAAGAGGGCAGCCTGGAAGGGAGAAAGCTGCAGAAAAAACGAACAGGAATGAAGCAGCATGGTTTGCTTGTCTCTGTAAGAACACAGAAGAGCTGGGCTTTCTTTAAAAGCCAAGAACAGCTTGGGTCTCTGAGGAGCACTGAGTCTGGTGTGGCTTATACCTCAGCCAAGGTAGAACGTCAGCTCCAAGATATGAGATCCATGAGAAAGTCATCTTTTCTGACTCACCCACCCTTGTATCCCTGCACCTACAACTATATTGAATGAATGAGTGAGTGAATGAATGAATGGATAGAGTTGAAACCAGAGTGATCAGAGAGGAGGTGCTGATTTCCTCTGTAATCAAGGGAACTTGAGTCTCAGGACCAGGCCAGCTTACATACGGATTAAGGTGAGAGGGCCATTGGATTCAGTTACAACACTTCTGAGGAAATGCTCGACTCCTAAGCTGGCCCTGGTGGACTTTACTTTATAGGATCCCACTGTCTGCAGTATGGTCTGCAGGTAAGAGAACAAAGGATGCAGGAATTCCTGTGGCCGTAGCCCTGCCCCTGACCTCGCCTCCCTTCCAAATCCTGGTGGGGGGCATTGAAAGCAGCTGTGTGAGTAGAAGTCCTCATGTGAGGGTGTGGGTTCTCCCTGCTTCCCTCCCTGACTCCCTCCCACTACGCATCCCTGCCAACCCCACCCCATCTGCCCTTTCTTCTTCCCTTTTCTAGAAGTATCTAAAGGGATCGGTAGTTCACCTCTAAATAGAAGCCCATATGTTAAATGTTTACTAAAGGTTCATACATTCATAAACAGCAAAACCTGAACTGACTGTAAAGATCATTCAGAATACTCCGTTTCTGTTTTTGTTTTTTTAAGATTAGTATACGGAAGCCCAAAGAAGGAAAGGGACCCAGTCAGAACTCACCCTGGGTCTCTGGACTCCCAGATCGTTAGTGCTTCTATTAGACTGACTTCCAAGTAGTCTTGTGGGCAGGAGAAATGTGGCAGCAGTAAACTAGATAATTTCTCATGAGAATGAATGTTGTAGATCTTGTCCTAGTGCTAGAAGTTATAGTACATCATACAAGAGGAGCGCTTGGACTTACCAGATCCACATTATGAAAGGTGTAAGTGAGAAATTCTGTTAGTCAGAGACAGAGGCAGAATCTAGACTCTAAGCCTGGTGCTCTATTGGCTGCCTCTGTTTGGCCTTCCATAAACTGCATTTGGTATTGTGAATATAGTCCTCTACCTAAGGAAAGCATCTTACATTTATTACCCAAGTAAGATATGGCTACATCTGGTTTTATCCATCATGATATAAAACTGTTATTTCATGCCTGGAAATGCAACATTATGAATTCATAAAGTAAAGAAGTTCTCTCTAAAGATCCCTTATATTGATAGTCTCAGGTCGTCCCTACCTTGGTAGCACCAGAATTGGTAGAAGAATCAGCCCCATAAATTTTAAAGACTTCCTCAATTGGGATGCTGTTCTGTTAAACAACAACGACAATAACAAAGATGTATTATCATACCATGGCTTTTCTTTTATTACAAAACAAAGCTATTATAGCTCCCATATATCCAGTACCATGCCTGGAGACCATGGGCACCAAATAAATGTCTTTTAAACAAATGGATAAATCAGAGTATCCTAATACCAATTATCTATGTGTTATTTTTTCCCCTTAAATAAATGTTTTCACAATACAATATAGAAGTCAATCTTTTTATTAATCTTTAAAAATAAAAATTTAATATTAGTAAATTCTACATATTTAGAAACATTGGTTGAAAAAGTAAAATAAATATTCATTAATATGAAAATGCACATTGTAGATACAAAATCCCCATGTATGCCAATAATGTTCTTTTCCTTACCATTAAGATTCCAGCATAAGACGATAAAATCATTGCTTCTCGTTCTCTGTGGTTTGGATATATGGGTCTACCCCGAAATGGCATTTTCCTAAGGGGGAATATGAATGAATAAGAATGGAGGGTTTATTCTTGTTTTGTTTGACACCTGCTAAGGTTGTGACAATAAGTAATAAGTAATTACCAATGGCTGTGTGCTTTGCTATTCACAAAATTGATATGATTAATCCATCATCAGTAAAGTGTACACTTTGAATTTTGAATCATCCAACAGTGGTGACGAATTTGCCCTCATCTATCCACATTTCCGCAGCTATCAAATCCTGGCGGACTGGCCACTATGGTGGAAAATTGTGGTTTCACCAACCTATATCCTTTCCCCTTCTTGTGGCAGTTTGCTTGGGGGTAACTGCCTTAACCCCCTGTAAGCCTGTAACTTCCAGGGAAGCTGATGACACCCCTAGATTCCAAGGATGGAAAACACACTGTGGCCTAAATTAGCTAGCACCCCCAGATAAGTCAGAGCAAACAGAGCCATTGAGACACAATTCTGTGATTTTTAAAAAGTCCATTCTCCCCTGGCCTGAATGTTGTGATAAAGTGGGCTGAAACTAGGCATAGCGTCCATGCAGAGGAAATAGCCAAGAGGTAGATCCTGATGACCTGGTTTGAGTTTTGAATTAAGCCATGCCTAATGAGGACCTAGCCGTGGACTTTCCAGATACAGAGGCAATAAATCTCTCCTCCCTCTCTCCTTTTTAAAATTTATTTATTTTTTTGCTTAAGTCCGTTTAAACCGGATTTTCTGCTTATTACAACTAAATACTGATACAACCATTCAGCACCAGGTGTGTGTTCTAAAGTCACAGAGCAGAAAAAACAGCTGGCCTCCAGGACACGCGGTTCAATCCTGGCCTCATTAGCTGCATGTTCTTCCTAACTGAGTGGGTCTGCTCGGCACACATGGGAGAAGATGCCAGTAATCCCGGCAAGGATTCAAACTGTGGTGATTCAAGCCGCTCAGCTCAGGTGCACATCTGGTTAAATGCTGAAGAAGTTGCGTTTAATAGTTCTTAGGAAAAGATTGCAGCCTTACCCACAGAACTGATCTTTTTCTTAAAAAAGTCAAGGCATGTACACAATAAAGCACAGTTTTATTTCTAAGGCAGAACGTTCTGTGCAAGAAAGATCTGCATCTGACAGAAACCAGCTCACAGAGATGCAAAATATGTAAGCATGTATATGACTTCCTGGAATCGACAACTGTGAGGGTTTCTTCAGGTTTCTAGTTGGAGGGGTATACGTACCCCATAGTATTTTCAAATCTGAGTGCCTTGTGGTGAACTTCCTCTGTCATTACTCACAGTTAAAAAAAAAAGAAAGAAAAAAAACTATTCAACTTACACTTTCTCCCACTTCAGCCAAGTTAAGTCTTCTGAGTGATCCAGCCACTGCAGAGCAACATTGATGGCCAAGTCGTAGTGTGCCTGGAAGCAGGAAGCACAGACAGCAAAGGAATGGGCTGAGACATTGGCCGAAGCACGTGCTAGGCACAATGACAATGGCACTGCTAAGCCTATTCTACTCGTTTGTCATGTCCACAAAGGTGACGATCACCAGCTGTGTCCAGTAACCTGATGCTTAGGCAGAAATAACTAGTGTTCTTCAGGCATTACATTTACCTCACACTAGAGCAGTGTGTGTGTGTGTGTGTGCACATGCGCACATGCGTGCGAGCCAGAAATGATAGATTCATGGAATACTAAACTGGAAATCAGGGAATCTGGGTTCAAATCTAGGTATTGCCAACAACTCATGGTACCATATCCTTGGGTGAGCAATTGCTGTTCTCTGGGCCACAGTTTCCTTGAATTTTAAAATAGAAAAAGGGGAAGATAGAGGAAGAGGGACACAGAGAACAATTTCTAATTCTGTGGAACATCAGAACTGAGTGCCCAGGGTCACAGGGGAGGTGGTGTGTCCATCTGAGGAGCTGGGGGAATCCCGGGAGGCTTCAGAGAGGAGGCATCAGTGGATCTGGGGCTTGGGGAATGAGGAGAATGTCTACAGGTGGAGAAGCACCTCCCAGGAGGAGGGTCCAGCGGAAGCAGAGAACTGGAGGTAGACCAAGTGACTTTCTAAGAGTCTTAAATGCCGTAAAAAGCTGAGGACCAATTCCATGTTCATTCCTATCCTCCCCACTACCTTTTCCTTATAATTTCTAAGCGTCTTTGCCATTTGTCTATCAAAACATTCCTTTTCTCCTCCCCACCTCCAGCCCTAGTAAAAGGAAGGTCAGTTTTGTTTCTGTGTTTGTAGATGGGTTCCAGGGCTCTATGTAACTCTAACATTGTATAAACAATGTAATTATAACAATGTAATTATTTCTTTCAGGGACTGAACCAAAGTGAAAAGGAAGGAAGGAAGGGAGGGAGGGAGGGAGGGAGGAAAGATGGAGAGAGAAAGAAAGAAAGAGAGAAAGAAAGAAAGAAAAGAAAGAAGGAAGGAAGGAAAGAAAGAAGGAAAGAAAGGAGGAAGGAAAGAAAGGAGGAAAGGAGGAAAGAAAGAAAGAAAGGAGGAAGGAAGGAACGAAGGAAGGAAGGAAGGGAGGAAAGAAGGAAGGAAGGAAAGAAAGGAGGAAAGAAAGAAAGGAGGAAAGGAGGAAAGAAAGAAAGAAAGGAGGAAAGAAAGAAGGAAGGTAGGAAGGAAGGAAGGAAGGACCATGCTCACTTGTTGAAACCTAATACAAAGATTGATGCCTGGACAAGCAGCACTGACATCACCTGTTTGTTCATTAGAAATGCAAATTTCCAGCCCCACCCCTGAACTCCTTAATCAAAACGGTCTTGTAATAAGACCTCGTTAAAGTTTGAGAAGCACTTATCTAATTGATTTAATTTCTCCATTTAATACGTGCACAGAGAAGTAGTTTAGAACACCAAGCCTTAACTGCTCATTCAGCTCCAGAGAAATCAGCCAGGGAAGGGGAGGGGGCGGGGAGGGACAGGTAATTTCTTCTTCCTCATTAGTGCAAGAATAGTAAATGGGTAGCATAAAAAGCTGAGGGTTTACTAATCTCTTTTGGATTAGATCTTTACATAGCTTCCTTAATTTATGTGAAGTGAACTTTGATTACATAGTATGAATCTGAGTTTCAACATGTATAATATAATAAAAAAGGATTTTAGGATTATTCAATTATTTGGTTTTCTCCATAAATGGTAAAAAATTATATTTGAGAACTACACGACAGTTAATCTCGTCAACAAGCTTTTAACATCATGTCTGTCACATTTAATCTTGTACTCGTTTTGCTTTTAAATCTTTTCTCTCCTAATAGTAAATAAAGAGCAAAAGTCTCATGACTTTAATTTTCTCATTCTTCTTGCTTTCAGTTTAATGAGTTGAAGAGACCACATGGAGAATCCTAGGTTGAGAAGATGAGGAAGAGGACATTCTGGGGGGATCAAGATTAGCCTTGCTTGCGATAGATATTAGATCCCCGTTCTGTCCCCATAATACACGTATGACACAGATGTGACTCGTGGCAGCATGCCTTTCTTTACCATATCATCTAGAAAGGTGAGTTGCCTTCTTCCTTTTGGGTCAAATTCATTTTCCCGAAGTCTGATGCCAATATAATCTCCCCTTAAAAGCAAGAGAGCAGGATTGAACCAGCAGGAAAGACATGGGAGCACGATCTGCAGAAGAACATTCCTTCCCCATCCCTCCCTCCCTCCACCAAATACAAGCGAAGTCACCGATGGCTCTGGTAGCTGAGTTAATATTCATTTTGATTTAAACAGACATTCTGCTACCTTGCAGGTTTAAAGTGTCTAACCATCATGAACAAATCACATTTATCGTAAAATTAAACTCACGTAGAACCGAATTTCTAGGAAAGCAGGGAGTATGATAAATCCCCAAAGGCAGAACAGATATTACAAAACCGAAAGGATGGAGACCCACAATTTAAAATAAAGATTCCCTTGCTGCCCTTGCTAAATTCAGGCAGGATGTCCAAAGTTGATAACTTCCAGATATATGATATTCCATACAGATGTGTTCTTTTGCCTGAAGGCTTTTTGCCCATTAGAATGCAAATACCGTTAGGAGGAGTTATGTGTAAAAACATATTAGTGATTCCACTTTAGTGTATCCTTATCAGATCCTTTCCTAATGGACTTTTAATAAGGGGAGGGTAGAGTAAGCGCCCTGGGAGGTGAATAGAAAGGAGTACTACCCTGGGAAAGTCAAGAAGAGGGAATGGATATAGGAAAAAGGACTCTGGGGTCTCCAAGGTCGATCTCACAATGTTACATAAGGACAGTTCTGTTTGTCAAGGTCTTTACCAAACACTTTGGGCAAGTTCCTATGCTGGGGATAAATTTGCTTTAGGGTTCCAAAAGCCCTTCTTCTGAGTCATTAAGCTATTCTAGATTGATAAAAGTTCTTGAAATTTTGCTTTGTAATTCCAAGACACTTTATTTAAAGTAGCCTAAATAGATTCTTTGGGTAAAATTAAACTATATATACATAAAAAATTATATTTATTTCAGTTTTGAAATTCCAGTTCTTTGGATGAGATATGTAGAGGAACTGGCATTCCTAATCATGGCTTGTTCTTTATTATGTTGACCTCCAAGCACATACATGTAAACGTGTGAATTCATACATATTTTATTGCAGCATTTCTTTTTTTTTTTTTTGCGGTACGCGGGCCTCTCACTGTTGTGGCCTCTCCCGTTGTGGAGCACAGGCTCCGGACGCGCAGGCTCAGCGGCCATGGCTCACGGGCCCAGCCGTTCCGCGGCATGTGGGATCCTCCCAGACCAGGGCACGAATCCGTGTCCCCTGCATCGGCAGGCAGACTCTCAACCACTGCATCACCAGGGAAGCACCTACTGCAGCATTTCTTAAAGAACTTGTTAAAAGATAATTATCTTAGTAGGCAGAGAAAGGACATTTAATGGAGACTATGATAAGATCTCTAATAAAAGGGTATTATTGTTATGCCTATAATCATGAAATAGAACATAATAACCTTTTTCTCCTCTTTTTATATGGTCTGTGATTTTCACCAACCTCTTAACAAAGTACCAAGTCAAAGAAAAGCTACCACAGGAGGAAAAAAATTTCCATGGGAAAACTTAATGTTTTCTTTATGTGTTTAAAACAAAGTTTGGAGGGCAGAAAATGGAGATAAATTATTTAATCAATAAGCCTGACAACAGAAGAAGCAGAGTCTGCAATTTAAATGCTGGGCCCTTGGGTACATTTTTCCAGAAATCTCTCCTATATCTTTTACCAGTCGGGCCCTTTCAAAGGCATACCCTGCCCAGCACAGGCTGGGACTGTGGGCTCAGATCTTAGACTCTAGAATGGGGATGCCTCGGATGTGCACGCTGCTGGCAGAAGCATCCTCCCAAGAGGTTCAGCATCCTGCTTTGCACCACATGTGAGGCCTCTTGGGCAGGAGACAGAGGCCAGATCATCCGGCTTTCTCCTATAGCCCAGGAACAGATTCTTCCTTAGGTTTTTACCCCACTGCCAATATCCAGACCATCTATGACATAAACCCCACCAAATGCTCAGTGCAGTAAATGTAAGTTATTCTCAATCAGACTTACAGGAGTTTTCTCATTTCCTTCTTTAGTAGCCTTCTTTCCATGATTAAAGGCTTATCCAGCTGAGCAGGTATCTGCAGCTACACTGCACCTGTTTTCCTTTGGAAAGACCCAGCCTCTCTGAACCTAGAAGCTACAGCAGCAAATCAGAGAGAATTTGAGTTAGGGATGCTATCACTCCTAATACCAGTCATGGAGTCCTAGGCTCTGGAAGGGATCCGAGAGTGTGCAGGCCTCTTATCCAGCAGGTTCCAGGTCAGAAAGCTGTCTGGAGGCCAGCGCACTGTACCTTGAGTTGATCTGACACCTCTTATTCCTTCCACACTTTTCCAGTATTCATCATTTACTTATTCTTGCCATAACCTTGCAAGTATCGATACAACAGACACAG